>NC_091822.1:3495000-3870000 GCF_038994185.2 Dermacentor albipictus | reverse complement strand
TTGATGCAAGACCATTAGCCGAAGCTTATCAGGTATGATCACCCTTGAACCCCATGTTATGCATTCTTGCTCTACTGATATCTCATCGCGACGTGAATAAAATGGTCTCAACTCTTCGGAGCTCTGCGAAGGCCAACCATTTAGAATGAAGTGCGTCACGCGAGACAAGGTGGGATCACGTCTGGTAGCTTTAGCCACGTTATCGGATTTTAATGGCATGCTGTCAAAAAGCAAGAGACACTCGGGAGGCTCGTCGGCCGCTACAATAGGCCGTGGTAGCCTGGACAAGGCATCAGCCACTTCAACGTTCCTTCCTTTCCGATATCTTAGTTTATATCTGTACGCTGCCAAAGTAATTGCCCATCTTTGCATTCGAGCTGCGGCGAGTGGAGGCACCGATTTGTCTTGGCCTAATATTCCTAGCAGTGGCTGATGGTCTGTGTGAGTGAACTCTCTTCCATACAAGTAGCGGTGAAATTTTTTTAACCCAAACATCAGTGCTAATGCTTCCCGCTCACCCTGAGCATAGTTCTTCTCAGCTGATGTAAGTGTTCTGGATGCAAACGCCACTGGTCTCTCTTGTCCCTCTGCAGTCTCATGAAAAAGAACAGCACCCAACCCATACGACGAAGCATCACACGACAGAGCAATTGGTTTCGCTACGTCGTAAAAAGTGAGCACAGTACTCTTGACAAGTAACTGCTTCGTAGCTCACTTCGTAGCTTTGTAGCTACACTCCCGGGTCCACAACCACTTTTCGCCCTTGCGCAACAGACGATACAATGGTATCAATGGTATACAATGGTATAAAGAAAGTACAAAGAAGGGCGACCAAGATGTCGTCCCCAAAAGCAAAAGTAGACCGGTTGTCATCCCGTACACCCATAAGGTAGCGCACAATTTGAAGCATGTAGCGGCAAAATATAAGGTTCCTGTGGTTTTTTCCGCCCCAAAGAAACTGGCTGGTTTGTGCGTTAAAACTGACCCCGACAATGTAAACAAAACTGACTGTAAAAAGAGACATGCAGCCCCGTTTGTTAAGTGTGCCGTGGGTGTTGTATATCAGATACCTCTCACATGTGGAAAGAAGTACATCGGACAAACCGGCCGTTGTATTAATGACCGATTAGCGGAACATAATCGCGATTTAAAAAATGGCACTGGTTCCCATCTGCCGCATCATTGTAAAGCCTGCGGAGAAGAAAGGAAGATCAAGTGTGTGGCAAGGCTGAATGAAGCAAAGGTTTTAAACAGAAGTAAGGACCAGACTGCCCGTGAACTGTTGGAGGCCTACTATATTAAAAGAAACTGTAGCGATTGTGTTAGCGCCCCATCTATCGCCATTTATAAGAATGAAACTGCTTTTTTAGATACACCGGCGTGAGATACGTGTGTACTTAACCTATCTTTATCCGCTTTATGTAAAAACCTCGTGCGCATGTGTGGTTCTTGCTGCCCATCTTTGTCCTTATATTCATTCGCATACGCGGTGAATAAACAGTTGGAAGTTGCGCCTGTCCCGTCTCGCTCGCTCTGTGTTGTGTTTTTTCGGCGCTATAACCCTCTTCTGGAAACAATGGTTCTGCCACGCAGGCAATGTTGCTTAAAAACTTTGCGTAAAAGTTTAGCATGCCTAGATAAGCCTTTAGCTCAGTTTGGCAAGTGGGCTCTGGCGCTTCCGTGACCGCCTTTATCTTTTCTTCCGTGGGATAGATACCGTCTGCGCACACAGTGCGACCTAGATAAGTCAGTGTTCTCAAAAAAAAAAAAACGACACTTCTTTCAAAGTCACGTTGTAATCATTAAGCCGCTGCAAGACTAGTTCCAACGTCTTTTGGCAGTCTGACGTTTTTTCCCCCCGACACAATGACGTCATATATGTAACATCCCACGTGCGGTATGCCCTTGAACACCTCATCCATGAAGGACTGAAAAATGGCTGGCGCGCTGGCTACCCCAAACGGTAAGCGCTGGAACTCGAAAAGTCCTATATGCGTATTAATGGTTAGCAGTGGTCTGGACTCGGAAGTAAGCGGAATCTGCTGATACGTGGATAAAAGATCCAACACACAAAACACCTTGCCACCCGCTATGGCAGAGTACAAGTCTTCCGGTCGAGGCAATGGGTAGTGGTCGGTCTTTAGCACGGGGTTAATTGTTACTTTGTAATCTCCGCACAATCTCAGCGAGCCATCTTTTTTCTGAATCACAACCACTGGCGTTGCCCAATCGCTTTGATTCACGCGGCGTATAACGCCCCTTTTTTGCAGCTTTTCCAGCTCCCTTTCTACGTTGTCTCGTAGCGCGTATGGAACGTTTCTGGCCTTGCCAAAGACTGGCGTACAGTTCTGAGTTAGAACTATCCTTGCTTCATAGTTCTTTACTACTCCGGGTTGCTTAGAAAACACCCCTGGGAACTTTTCTTTCACTGCTTTCACTTTGCTAACGTCGCTTCCAATTACAGACAACACACTTTTCCAGTCAAGTCCAAGTCTCTCGAGCCAATTTCGCCCCATCAGCAACGGGAGCCGTTTGCCGTGATCTTTGACAATGATAACTGGCAGTCGCAAAGACTGGTTTCCGGTGGAAACGAAAACGTTGCATTGCCCCTTCACTGGAATGGGTTCCCCAGTGTATGCTCTTAACGTTACTCGCGATGGCTCGCACTTGACATGAGGAAATGCGTTCAGCCTAACACTCTCAGGAATTAGGGTTACAGCAGCTCCCGTATCCATCTTCATGCAAATATCTTTCCCTTCTACATTTACTTGCACTTCATATCCAGAATGCACTGTATTAATAACTAGGTACACATCTAATTCAGAGTCACTATCAGAGCAGTCCACCACGTTCGCAGTCGTTAGTTCTCTGCGCTTACTGGGACACATCTGTAAATGTCCTATTTGTGAACAGCTGTGACACTGGACATTCTTATACCAGCAAACACTAGCGGTATGCGCTTAGCTACATCTTTCGCAGGCTCGCTTGCCGTCCTTGAACTTCCGAAGCTTCCATTTCTTTTCAATTCCCTGTCCTCTTATCGCCATGGCATGCAGCACCGCTTCCTTGCCTTCTGCCTGCAGTAACGCCGTTTGTCGCGCAGCCTGCTCCCGGTCCAAGGCTATCTTGCACGCCTTATCAAAGGTTAAATTTTCTTCAGCAAACAAGGCGAGTTGCGTTTCTTCGCGTCTTATGCCTGCCACTAATCTGTCTCGCAGTGCGTCTTGCAGGAACAGACCGAAATCGCACTTCCTTGCTAAATGCTTTAAGGCCACTATGAAGTCCTCGACGCTTTCTTGTTCTTCTTGGGCTCGCCTGTTAAATTTGCAACGTTCAGCGATGACCGAACAGCTTGGGCTATAGTGCTTCTGTAACAGCACTGTCACCTCTTGAAAGGATTTATCCCCAGGAACGGCGGGTACTAGCAAGCTTTTCAGCACCTCGTACGTTCGTGGTCCTATCACGCTCAAGAATACGGCCAGCTTCTTTTCCTCTTTGATATCGTTTGCTGTGACGAAATGCTCGAAGCGTTCTAAATAGGATTCAAAATTCTGATCCTTCTCGTCGTACTCGTCTAGCTTCCCTAGTCGCGCCATTTACAGTGAAGTGACTGTTGTCAAGAACGGCGAGTTGCGCAACAAGATTGCCACCTTGCCACCCGATTACGACAAGGGGTGCAAGACGCGCACCTCCCCCTCTCCGTCGCTGCAGCTGCGAGGCGTTCAAAGAAGCGACCTTTGCGCTGGAATCCGCCGCCTCCCTCCAGCCCCTTCGACATTGTGATGGGACGAGTTCGGTGTGTGGACAATGATTCCACGCGGAGCTGATTTGACCCGCCTGGTCAAGCTGCCGCGGGAACTACTTATTTTTGTGCTTCTCGCGGTTCGGAGTGGCTCGGAACAATGAGCGACGCGCGATCGACAACGACAGTTTCCCGGAACGGCACCCCGTGCGGTTGCCTCTGTGTACGGAATGTGTGTGCCTTTGTGTCTGTAAACTGGTCTTCAGAGCAGCTGCGAGTTGGTGATGTGTAAACGAACAGCCGCCGCGTCGTAGGACCGGCGGATCGAGTGTATAAAAACTGTGGTTGTGCGAATGTTGGACGCACTTCTCTTGGGCAGTCATGTTAGACTGAGTTAATTTCTGTAAATAAACCCCTTTTCCCTTCGTTCTCGATGAGAAGCAGTTCTTCACTTCATCAACGATCTCAGCGTAAATAAGTTGGACGACGGCATGGGCCAGCTACCTTCGAATTCATGCCGTACTCCAATCTTGGCAAAGGACCACGGACGAAGGGATTGAGCCCCCAATCCTGACAACTGGCTGACAGCGGTGAGATGGACTTTGCGACATGGTGCTGTATCTGCGGTGAGTGCTTGGTTTGTGCTTTGACTCTCTAGGCTTCATTTTGTGGTTGTTCTGTTTAGAACAGAAGGGAAGCTAGATTGTTGTGTGTTAGCTAGGTTGTGTTTTCCTAGCTAGATTTAGAGAGCAGAATCAAGGCAGTAAAGCAGCAGTCATGGAGTTAAGGACACTGCTGAGAGACGAGTTGTTGATTGTTGGTGAGGAACTGGGCCTAGATGTACGCAAGGAAATGCTCAAATCGGAATTATTGGAGCTAATTTCCAATCAGGCCAGTGAGCAAGATATTGAAATGGGATTGGAACTTCTCAAAAAGAGAGAGAAACGGGAAAAAGAAAGAGAAGAACGAGAGAGAGAGGAACGGGATAGAGAGAGAGAGGAACGCGATAAAGAAAGGGAGGAACGCGATAAAGATCGCGAGTTAAGAAAAATGCAACTGGAACTTGAAAGCAAACGTTTGGAGATGTCTCAAGGAAGTGAAGGCGCTCTGGGACGATCAAGTGAGGCAGAATCGTACCGCATGGACAGGCTATTAAAGCCATTTGAGGTCGGGACCGACATAGGCTTGTTCCTAAGCAATTTTGAAAGGACTTGCGAGAAGATGAACTTCGGCCCGAGTACATGGCCACAGCGGTTGCTGTCTATGTTGCCGTGTGAGGCGGCGGAAGTAATCGCCAGATTGAGTGTGCAGGATGCATATGATTATGCAAAAGTTAAGGCTAGTCTCCTGAAGAAATACCGCCTTTCAGCCGAAGCTTTTCGGCAAAGGTTTAGGAGCACAGGCAAGAAAGATAGCGAGGGCTATCCGGAGTTTGCATATAGCTTAAAGGCCAACCTAGTCGAGTGGCTTAAAAGCGCGGAAGCGTACGACAGCAGAGACATGATCATTGAATGCATGTGTCTAGAGCAGTTTTACAAAACCATCCCCCAAGCTGTGAAACTGTGGGTGCAAGACAGAGGTAATGTAAACACTGTGGAAAGGGCGGCTGAATTAGCCGAAGAGTACGCAACCCGTAGAAAGTTGAACGCCGAGGAGGGAAACTGGGACGGTCGAAATGGACCGCGGAAACCATTTCCGTTCAAAAAGGGTGCGCAAACGAGACGATCAGAGCCTGTAGACATGGCGGAAAAGCCCGCAGAAAAGAGCGAGGAGAAACTTAACGGAGAAACCACACAAAAAGAACAGAAAAGAAAATTCGAATCTGTTAGACCAATTCGCTGTTACAAATGCCACAAACTGGGACATATAGCTGTAAACTGCGAGAAGCCTAGCGTAGTTTTTTCCTACGTGGAGGAAAAGGATGAGAATATGGAACTTTTAAGTCCATATCTCCACGACCTGCAAGTTAATGGAAAACCATGCCGAGTGCTAAGAGACAGTGCCGCCACGCTGGACATTGTCCATCCGTCCTACGTGATGGTAGATGACTTCACCGGAGAAGTAGCATGGATAAAACAGGTTGTAGAAGAACACAGCGTGTGTCTGCCCATGGCCAAAGTCAAAATCAGTGGACCATTCGGGGAGCTAGAGACTGAGGCTGCAGTTTCCAAATTTTTGTCACTGCAGTATCCCTACATCTTTTCGAATCGCTCGAATCAGTTACTGCGTGACAGAGGGCTCAAACTGGGAGAGGGCATAGTACAGGCATTGACCAGAGGCCAAGCTCGTAAGATCGCGGCGCTTTCGGCTGAAAATGCTCAAGCTCCTACAGCTGAAGCAGAAAAGGGGATAGCTTCAATACCCGAATCCGAGCTAGGCCCGAGGGACAAAAGAACAGTTGAGGAGAGCCTGCCAGTTGACCAGCTCAATGAGAGCGTAGCACTAGAGTGTCAGAGTTCTAGCCTGCAGGAAGAGCATGCAGACGCGCTCACAAGCGAGACAGGGTCGTTATTATCACCGGCCTCAAAGAACTTTGATCAACTCTTACGCGTGGATAGAGAGTCACTGGCAGCTGAGCAAAAGAATGATGAGAGCTTAGCTAAATTACGTGACACAGCTAAAGAAGGCGTTGCTAGGCGCAACGTAACGATACATGAGAAAGGAGGTTTGTTGTATCGGCATTACAGAGATCGAAAGGGTAGGATTTTAGATCAGTTAGTCATACCTACTAAGTATAGGGAGGACCTTTTGAGTCTTTGTCATGGAAATGGGTGGTCCGGCCACCTAAGCATAAACAAATCAAAGGAAAGATTGCTTATGGAATACTACTGGCCTGGCTGTTTCAAAGATGTAGAAAACTTTGTAAGATCATGCGACGCCTGCCAGCGTTCTGGTAAACCAGGAGAGACTTGGAAAGCTCCACTGAAGGTAGTGCCCTTAATAACAGAGCCTTTCAGACGGCTTGTAATAGACACGGTAGGGCCTCTTCCAAAAACAAAATCAGGCTACAGGTACTTGTTTACCATGCTGTGTCCGGCTACCAAGTTTCCAGAAGCAATCCCTTTGAAAGAGCTCAGCTCCACTGAAGTAGTAGACGCGCTTTTGACAGTGTTTGCACGAGTTGGGTTTCCAGCCGAAATTCAGGCAGATCAAGGGTCAGTATTCACGAGCGCACTGACTTCCACATTCTTGCAAAAGTGCGGGGTAAAGTTAATACACAGTTCTGTCTATCACCCTCAGTCAAACAGTGTAGAGAGGTGGCATTCGGTGCTTAAGCGAGTTTTGCGTGCGCTCTGTTACGAGCACAAGGAGGACTGGGAGAACTGTCTGCCGGCAACTTTGTTTGCTTTGCGAACGGTTCCACATGAAGCGACAGGGTTCTCACCAGCAGAACTAGTGTATGGGAGGACACTCCGTTCTCCACTAAGAATGTTAAGAGAGATGTGGGAGGAAAGAGGGGAGAGTCCAACCGTGGTTGAATACGTGCTAAATTTACTGGAACGGCTAAGCGCAACCCAAGAACTAGTCGGAAAGAACATGGCACTAGCTCAAAAGAACGCCAAATTCTATTACGACAAGAATGCGAGGCTTCGTACGTTTAACGCCGGAGACCAGGTAATGATCCTCAAACCTTCAAGAAAGAACAAGCTTGAAGTTCACTGGGACGGGCCCGTTAAAGTGTTGCACAAACTTTCAGAAACTAACTATGCTTTGAGAATGCCCGGTCGCAGGAAGGAAGTGAGGATATATCACTGTAATTTGATGAAGCCGTATGTAGAGCGGAGCGGAGTCGTTAACTATACTGTCAAAGAGCCGGATGGCATTGGTACCAAGTTTAAGGAGTATAGGGCAACCTCCAACTCTGAAATCGGCCTAGAAGAAGTAGTAGAACACTCGGTAAGCTCGCATGCTCTAAGACCCGAGCAACTAGATGAGCTAAAAGGGGTGTTAGGGGAATTTCTCGACAGATTCAGCAATCGGCCGGGTAGAACCAAACTGATAACGCATGAAATTGGGCTGACCTCTACCGAACCAGTAAGATCAAAACCTTACAAAGTGTCTCCAAGACAGAGAGAGATTATGGAGGCAGAGATACAGCGCATGCTAGAGTTGGGAGTTATTGAGCCCGCTGAGAGTGACTACACGTCACCGCTAATACTCGTAGAAACCCCTAACAAGGACCCTCGTCCGTGTGTTGACTACAGGAAGTTAAATGCGATCACTAGGGATCAGCTGTACCCGATACCCAACATTGAGGAACGAATTGAAAGAGTTAGCGCTGCTAAATACATTTCAACTATAGATCTCGTGCGGGGGTACTGGCAAGTTCCCCTTTCAGAAAGTGCCAGCCGCTATGCTGCATTCATCTCGCCTGTAGGCACTTTTCGCCCTCTCGCACTCAGCTTCGGGCTGAAGAACGCGCCGTTTAGCTTCTCTAAGTTAATGGATATTGTCCTAAAAGACTTGCAGGAGTTCGCCTTACCTTATCTTGATGATGTAGCCATTTTTTCGGACAGCTGGGAACAACACGTATAGCACCTCAAACAGGTGTTCTCACGGTTGAGGGAAGCCGGCTTAACGATGAAAGCGGAAAAGTGTAGGTTTGGTTGTTCGCAGGTTACTTATCTGGACCATGTTGTTGGTCAGGGCATGAGACGGCCGGCTGAGCTGAAAATAGCTACGATTGGAGATTTTTCTCAGCCGCGCACGAAAACGGACGTTCGTTCATTTTTGGGACTTGTGGGGTACTATCAACGGTACATTCCGAATTACTCGCAATTGGCAAGTCCATTAACAGACGCCCTCCGAAAGGGAGCACCGAGTAACGTACTCTGGGATAAGGACAAAGAGAACGCTTTCCAAAGTTTGAAAACGCTATTGGTTTCTCGCCCTGTGCTTCGCGCGCCAGACTACACAAAGGAATTCATAGTTCAATGCGACGCAAGCGACAGAGGTATGGGCGTGGTACTTAGTCAAGTCGGCGACGATAACGAGGAGCATCCTATCCTCTACGCCAGCCGTAAACTAAATGTAAGAGAGGAAGCCTACAGCGCTTCAGAGAAGGAATGCGCTTGTTTGGTTTGGGCCGCCCAGAAGTTGTCGTGTTACTTGTACGGAGCGAAGTTCATCTTCGAGACCGACCACTGTCCTCTGACGTGGCTCAATCAAATGTCACACAAAAACGGCCGCTTGCTCCGATGGAGCCTCACTCTCCAAGAGTACAACTTCTCCGTTAGATATAAGAAGGGAAAGTTGCATAGCAATGCGGATGGTTTGAGCAGGCTAATTTGAATTCTGCGTTTGAGGGTCCCGCCTAAATTTTAGGGTTACTAGTGTTAATTTTATTAAGCGAAGAAGATCCCCTCTCATTTAGCAGGATTCCCTCCATTGATTGCTGAATTTGTCAGCAGGAATTTGCTTCAGAAATTGGCATAGTGAAATGCAGCATTTTTTTTTGTTTCTGCACTTATGTTGTTGTTTTTTTTGAAGCCTAGCGAGTCTAAAGTGAGAGCCAATGCACGTCATCTCGGCGCAGAGCCGTGTTGTGGGGTTCATTTTGCAGTTGCCTGTCCTTGTTGGATGTTTTGGGGCGGTGACATCAATGCACAGGTGGTCGCTGCGAGCCAAGACATCAATCCCCCCCCTGACCAGCAGCCGTTCTCTTCCTGCCTAGCGGTTGTCAGCGCTAGACAGTCGAGACTTTTCGGGCCATGGAGGCGCTGTCAAGAACGGCGAGTTGCGCAACAAGATTGCCACCTTGCCACCCGATTACGACAAGGGGTGCAAGACGCGCACCTCCCCCTCTCCGTCGCTGCAGCTGCGAGGCGTTCAAAGAAGCGACCTTTGCGCTGGAATCCGCCGCCTCCCTCCAGCCCCTTCGACATTGTGATGGGACGAGTTCGGTGTGTGGACAATGATTCCACGCGGAGCTGATTTGACCCGCCTGGTCAAGCTGCCGCGGGAACTACTTATTTTTGTGCTTCTCACGGTTCGGAGTGGCTCGGAACAATGAGCGACGCGCGATCGACAACGACAGTTTCCCTGAACGGCACCCCGTGCGGTTGCCTCTGTGTACGGAATGTGTGTGCCTTTGTGTCTGTAAACTGGTCTTCAGAGCAGCTGCGAGTTGGTGATGTGTAAACGAACAGCCGCCGCGTCGTAGGACCGGCGGATCGAGTGTATAAAAACTGTGGTTGTGCGAATGTTGGACGCACTTCTCTTGGGCAGTCATGTTAGACTGGTTCACTTCTCTCATGCAGTCATGTGGGACTGTTACTCTTTTTCTCAAGCAGTCATGTTAGACTGAGTTAATTTCTGTAAATAAACCCCTTTTCCCTTCGTTCTCGATGAGAAGCAGTTCTTCACTTCATCAACGATCTCAGCGTAAATAAGTTGGACGACGGCATGGGCCAGCTACCTTCGAATTCATGCCGTACTCCAATCTTGGCAAAGGACCACGGACGAAGGGATTGAGCCCCCAATCCTGACACTGTGTACTTATCGGTTCGCTTTTCCCGATGACTGCGTTGGCTCGTTGCTGTGGTACCGACGATTTCATCCGTTCCGGGTCATGGCTGCCGCCGCTTTCCTTTCCATGGATGTCGCCTGCCGATCGTCTGTGGTACTGCTTCCGTACTGAGCTAGTGGAAGCGGGCGGATCCCATCTTCGTCGCCAGTGTAATAAAGCGAACAGGCAGCATTCCAACAAGCAAAAGGATGACCGTTTATTTCAAAGTGCACTTATATATATATATATATATATATATATATATATATATATATATATATATATATATACAAGGGATCACGTGATCCGTACAAAAGAAATGCGCGCACTTGCTGCGCAGTGATATGCGACGTCACGCTATAACACTCGGTCCGCCCATGAGGGTCCAGGTCCTTCCTGGATGCGCGTCCGAGATTGGGAACGCCCCCTTGGAGCGGGGAGGTCCTCTGGAGTGGGAGCGGTCCCTGAAGCGAGACCGGGGGCGCCCTCTGGAGAGGATGCGTTGACGATCCGCTGGAGTCAGCGAACGCGCACGTCCAGGCGCGCTTGTCAAGCTGGAGTCACGTTAACGAACTTCCTGGGCCGCCTGTGACATCTTGGATCGCCTGCGCCGTCGTCGTCTTTGTCGTACTATGTAGGGCAGCTGGAATCGCTGCTTGCACTTGCGGTCCGCAGTGAGGTGAGGACCCCCGCAGATGGAACGCTTTGGCGTGCACTGATGATCTTCGACTGGGGAGGCTACACCGCATCCCCTGCATTTCTTCCTGCTTGGGTTCGGGCACATATCAACTCGATGTCCCAAATCGCCACAGTTGTAACACACTTCCACTTGACTTCTGTATAGCGTGCAGGGCAGCATGCCCGCGCCACACATGACGTAGTTCGGCACTCTCATACAGTAGTCTTGATCCGTCTCAGTTCGAGCGCTTTCGGATTCCGACGGTTGACAATCATTGTCCGCAGCTGAACGTCGCTGAAGTCGGCGTCGACCCCGCGAACGACTCCTTTGCATGTGTTGTCCGAGGCGGCTAAATCAGCTGCCACATCGTACTTGCCTTCCCTGAGGTGTATCTGCTAAACGGACGCGTAGGCACGCGCGTTCTTCCTCACCGGCGTAGAAACGACCAGAATGTTCTGAGCAGCGTTGGCGCAGATGATGTCTTCACCCACTTCGTCCGGAGCTAAGGCCGCCGCCATGGCCAAAGCTTGGGCTAATCGAATCGTACTGACTTTCTTAACGTCGAGGCCTCCTCTTGGTCTGACGATGATGCGTATATGGTCCCGAGACATTTTTGGGAGTCTTGAGGCGTTCACGATCTGCTTCATCGCGCTCGGTTGGGTGGCCGTGCTGGCCGTCGACTTCGGCGTCTCCGGTCGAGCCTTCTTGTTTCTGCCCACTGCTGTGGGTCCAGCCCGGGCAATTTGCTTCGGCGGGGTCGATCTCGACCCCTTCCACCATCTTAACTTCAGGCATTTCGCCCCACAAGGCCGAGTAGGCCGTGGCTTACCACGGACGCCGCGCCGACGCTGGGCTGCGTCCGGTAGGGTGAGCCGACGAACACCTTGGTCGGTAGTTCAAAGTCTCTCAAATTGTCGAAAAGCTCACCTATCGACAAGAGTCCGGTATGAGCTGGTTTCTTGCTACATACTGCGTTGAATGATGCACAACTTCAACTTTCCAGGATTTGGTAAAAAAAACTGGCTGTGGCTTAGCTAAGGTTAAGCCCAGGATGCGAAGCATACTAGCCTTTATTTTAACGCGACAGCGTTAAGGAGCTCGTGTCGCAGAGAAGCCGGTGTCGTCGGCGTCGGCTCAGGCGTGCGGCGCTTGCTCAGGCGCACATTTCGTTGTCGCGCCGAACGCTGCGTTGCTCGACGCTCACCGCGTCCGATGCGGGGCGCGTAGTCGCTGCGCCGTAGCAAAGCCACCTAGCAACAGTCTCTGTAGCACGCCGCAACCTTCGCTTCTCATTCCAACGAGCAGCTCTGTCTCCAGGAGGCATCTCACCTCGTGAGTGTCTAGCAGAGGCAAGCGCAGCTGCTTATATACCGCCGCGACGCCGCGAGCGACGGAGGGAGTTGGAGCCCCGTTTCTCCTCTGTCGTGACGTCACGGTGTCACGTGGTGAGCCTTGAAGGCGACGCCGCGAGCGACGGCGCGAGTTGGAGCCCCGTTTCTCCTCTGTCGTGACGTCACGGTGTCACGTGGTATTGAAGGCGACACCGCCGCGCCTGAGGAGCTGGGTTGAGCTCTAGTAATATGCTTCGCATATAATTCACCAAAATCATTTGAAGAAGCAGGAGCCGATGATTGCGCGTCCGCACTACTCGGCGCCCCCTGGCGTTTTTCGAAGTAGCCAGTAAATGGGAAATATACCGAGAGAAAATATATGGTTCAAATTCTGGAAACCTGCCACGAGTAACTACTTACGAGGAAAAAACGAAATCAGGAAAGAAACAATTCATGATTACTCAAAGGGAAGCTCATTACTTTTCGAAGCGAGGTCGACATTCCTTAGAACACGCACCTATAAAGCGAGATATAAAAAGGAAGAAGAAGCATGTGGCTGCTGCAGTAAAGCTAGGGAAATGATGGAGCATGTTTTACTAGAATGTGAAGATATCTGCCCAGCAGTCGATTTAGGCACCACTGGCGCCCTTGAAGCCCTTGGGTTCAGCGAGAGCATGGGGAAGGTAAACATGTGGCGAGACTTTCGGAAGACTTTTCCTACAGGATAAGAGAAATAAGGAAGACATTGTGGGGCACATCAGCTGATGAAAGGAAATACGGATCCAAAGTGAAACAAATTTTTGATAAACTAAGCGTGAATTGCTGTGGTCAGCCAGCTGCTGGGAATCATTTCGATAAGGATTACCTCCGCCCTCGTGTTGCCCAACTGCAATTTGTGCTCTTGAAAGGAACACTTCTTTGCAACTAGGACCGCCAGGCCGAGTTTGCCCTCTCCGGTTGCCGAGATAGCCCGGTAACCTGGAAATGACGAAATTTCAGTTCTAGTTTCCTGTAGTAATATAACATGTCGTTTGTTCGACTGTGTCGCGATAAATTGCTGCAGTGGGGCCTTTCGCCCTGAAAACTGGCGCAGTTCCACTGCCATATGATAAATTCTTTAGTGTGGCCCGCTATTGCTAAGGCTTGAGATGGCCTCTAGGACGCTAAAGTGAAACTAATTTTTGATAAACTAAGCGTGGATGCCGTCATGTTCGGGTGGAACGAAACTACTGATTCACGCTATAAGTTAAGCAAAAGGGCTAATTGACGGCAGAAGCATGACGCACTGTCACTAAAAGTACTTGATGTAAACTGCAGAAGTGTCGTAAACAAAGTTACTGAGCTAGATGCATTGTTGTTGACCCATAGCATTGATGTAGCCATCCTCACTGAAACGTGGTTAAACGAGTCCATTTATGACAGTGAATTTGTGCCCGCTGGATACAGCGTACATAGAAAAGACCGCGAGAGTTAGGGTGGTGGGGTGGCTATTCTTTTCAACAAAAGACATGAAAAAAAAAATGCCTGATGTGCCTGGTGTCGAGGCTGTCTTTTGCAAAGTGTACTGTGGTAACGCCAGGTATGTTATAGGCGCTATATACAGGCCTCCTGGTTCTGATGTTGGCATCCTCAAAAACTTAAGAAAGTATCTAGACACTGTCAGGATTGGGGCTCAATCCCATCGCTCGTGATCCGTTGTCAATATTAGAGTCGGGCATGAATTAGAAGGTAACTGGCCTATGCAGACGTCCAACTTATCCACGCTGAGGACGTTGATGAAGGGAAGGACTGCTTCTCATCGAGAACGAGGAATAAGGGTTTATTTACAGTATTTATATCAGTCTAACATGACTGTTTGAGAAAGTACTTCAGTCTAACATGACTGCTTGAGAGAGAGTGACCTGAGCAGCCGCACAACAGCGGTTATTAAACACTCGGGTCCTCTCCCGATACAACGTGACGCGAACGTTCGTTTAGTCATCGCAAACTAGCCGCCTCTCCGCGGCACGGTTTACACACGCACACGCATACACATAGGTGCGAAGGTCCGGAGCCGACGTCAGAGGGTCCCCGTAGAACTCGGAGCCGTTCCGGGTAGCGCGTTGTCCTGCGTCCCGGTCGGTGCGTGGGAAGGAGCGTCCGTCGGCTTTTCCGCGGCAACTCGCGCACCCGTAGCAGATCAGGTCCGCGTTGGGGCGTTTGGTAACAATAGTTGGCCCGCCGAACTCATTCCGTCACAGCGGCGATGAGGCTAGAGGTTGGCGGCGGTTTCAGCACCAAGCCTGCTTCATCGAACGCATCCTAGCTGAAGCGACGGAGAGTGGGGGATGCGCGTCTTGTTCCCCGACACAAAGTCGATTTAGTCACGCCGCGGCTAGAGGTTGGCGTCGACGCTCCCGGAATGTTGCCTCCATAGTTGTAACTGGGTGGCGAACTTGCACTGCAGCTGGCCGTTTTTAACAACACACAAGTCAGGCTTGGGGACAAAATAATCCTATCAGGCGATTTCAACCTGCCCGAGGTGGATTGGTCAACATTCACAGCCCGAAGCCGAAATGATAATCACTGTGAAATACTGATAGATATGGCATTCGCGTTCGACTTACTGCAAGTAGTTCAAAATTCGCAACTTTCACGTACGGTGGCGCCGTCATGCGGCGGCGGCCGGAAATAATCGAAAGATTATACTCGCCGCTGGCTGCCGCCCGTTCGTGTAGCGTATTGGTGTTGTCTACGCTTTTCCTTCCCTTTGGTTGATGTTTTAACGCGTTCAAAGCTCCCGTGGGATCCTGAAGGACACTTAACATGCTCAGAATGAGCAAACATAGAAGTAACCGTATTTGCTGCGTGCCGCAATGGGTGCCGAGTGGTAGTTATGCGGTTGGTGATGTGAGCCTTCACTCATTCCCACCGGCTGCGTCCATGAAGAAGAAATTGATTATTAAGCTGCAGATCGGCAAAGGTTTCACAGAAGCGATGAAGGTTTGCAGTGCGCACTTCATGCCGGAGGACTTTTTTTTTTGGAATACGACAGATGAGTGACAATTCCGAGCACTTGAAATCACGAATAGACGCACGTCCATAAAGACGCAGGCATAGACCTATATTATGTGCAGTGAAAGAAATAACGCGCAATTTTAACTCATATGTGTTGTAGGATGATTGATGCTTGCGTTCTTGCCACTCATGCCCTTGCGGCTACGTTGGAGCGCAAACATTCTCCCTGAAGCCTTGTACCTGCTTCAAAATTTCTTGTTCTTGTTCATACATTCGTGCTTTGCAACGCCGGCTTGACATTCCACCATTTTCGAACAGAGAGACGAGTTTCTCATTAGTGCATCGAAGCAAAGTGACTCAGGCGTAGAGGGACCTGGAATTCGTACCTCGTCTGCCACTTCGATGCGCGGTTGCAACGTTTGCACAGGTGCGCATGACTGCACTCGTAAAGTAACAAATCCTAGTCCAACAAGCGCTAAACTACTGTTCAGTGTTTGCGTAGTGAACCCTCAGCTGATCTGCGTGTATATTATTTTATAAAGATAACTGGAAGAATGAAGCGATCATTACCGCGGACCAGTAAATGTCGGCAATGTATCGCTTGATCTGTCTATAGGCAAGACGCGGTAGGACTCATGCAGGCTGTAAAACTACCGTAAGACTGTAGCTCGCACAGCACGCATAAAGCGCAATAACCAAATTGCAAGGGTGAACGGTTATCGTATTAGCTCGCGAAAGCAGTCAGATATGGTTTTTTGTTTACTTATGACGTTCAACATACAGTTTTGTGAACACAGGCAGGGATAACTAGACAAGAAATTTTCGCACACAAAACGCTGCTTTAGGGCTGCTTTTCACGCCGTCGATGTAAATGACTTCGGTCGCGCGACACCAGGAAGGTTTTTTTTTTCTCGACACGGCGGCTTATTCAAGCGGTCTAAGTAGCAACTTGCAGAGAGCACCACACCGTATAAAAGTTCATGGTACCCACTCAAAGAGGTCAAATTAATAGAATAGCAAATAAAAAGCACGGTCACTTCTCTTAATAACACCGTCGCGGTAAAACTGAAACCACAGCTCATGTGGCTTGCTTCGAAGTCGCGAAGTTTTTATGCAAAGGCCTTCAACAGTCACAGACGTCGACGTGCACGCTTTTATGCCGCAACACACAAGATGATCAGCGAAGCTGGCTTCGAATCCCGGGTTCTGCTCGCCCAATATGAGCCATTACGCAGCCTAACGACAGCGGGCGTGTAAATTGAAGAGGCATTTCAGCATGACGACGCGAAACAACATGCCACTGAGCAAGACGACCGCAGCACTGCACCGACTGCTCTAGTTCCTAATCTCTCGGACAGCCATGTTGGATTTAAGGTGGCGCCCCCTATAGGCCGTGAAAGTTGCGAATTACACCAGGATTCAGGGTAACTCAAAGTCCATACTCGACTTGTTTTTTGTAAGTGGTTCAATTACAGCCGAAACTTCCTGTGAGGTAATACCTGGTATTTCGGACCATTCGTCTTCCGCGCTTGTCATTCCAAGGAAGGCGTCGTCATTCTCGTCATCTTGCGGCGGCGGGTCAATGGGGGCGCGTGATAGGCAATCGGCATCGGAGTGTTTTCGTCCGGACTTGTAGGTTACAGTGATGTCGTATTCTTGTAGTCTGAGACTCCACCGCGCCAGTCGTCCTGAAGGATCCTTTATATTCGTTAGCCATCACAACGCGTGATGGTCGCTGACGACTTTGAATAGCCTGCCATAAAGATAAGGGCGAAATTTCGCTGTAGCCCAAACGATGGCGAGGCATTCCTTTTCGGTCGTAGAATAGTTGCCTTCCGCTTTTGACAGCGACCGGCTGGCGTAAGCTATCACCTGTTCGACTCCGCTTCTCCTCTGGACTAGAACGGCAGCGAGGTCTATAGGCTACTGGCGTCAGTACGGATTTCTGTTTCGGCGTACTCGTTGAAGTGCGCAAGTACGGGCGGCGACTGCATGCGTCGTTTGAGTTCTTCAAATGCGTCGGCCATCGGCATTTCCCACTTGAACTCAACGTCACATTTAGTTAGACGTGTCAACGGCTCAGCGATGCATGAAAAGTCCTTGACAAAGCACCTGTAGTAGGCACACATGCCAAGGAATCTACGCACTGCCTTCTTGTCGATGTGTTGCGGGAACTGTGCGATGGCAGCTGTCTTTTGTGGGTCTGGACGGACACCAGATTTACTGATTCCGTGGCCTAAGAACAGAAGCTCATCGTAAGCGAAGCGGCATTTTTCCGGCTTCAGAGTGAGCCCTGATGACTTGATGGCCTCTAGTACTGTCGCAAGCCGCCTGAGATTATCGTCAAAATTTCCGGTGAAGACGACGACTTCATCCAAGTAAACGAGACAGGTCTGCCACTTCAATCCTGCTAATATCGTGTCCATGACGCGCTGGAACGTTGCAGGCGCCGAGCACAGTCCGAATGGCATAACCTTGAACTCGTAGAGGCCGTCTGGGGTGATGAAGGCCGTCTTTTCGCGATCTCTTTCGTCGACTTCTGTTTGCCAATAGCCAGACTTGAGGTCCATCGACGAGAAGTATTTAGCGTTGCAGAGCCGATCCAATGCTTCGTCTATTCGTGGTAGGAGGTATACGTCCTTCTTCGTGATCTTGTTCAGACGACGATAATCGACGCAGAAACGTAGGGTTCCGTCCTTTTTCTTCACCAAGACTGCAGGAGATTCCCACGGGCTTTTGGACGGCTGGATGATGTCGTCGCGCAGCATTTCGTTGACTAGCCTTATAGCCTCACGTTCTCGTGTAGAAACTCGATAGGGGCTCTGGCGGAGTGGTCGAGCACACTCTTCGGTTATTATGCGATGCTTTGCGACTGGCGTTTGTCAAATCCTTGATGACGTCGAAAAGCATTCTTTGTATCGTCGAAGTAAGCTTCTCAGCTGTTGTTGCTTAATCATGGGGAGACTTGGATTTATGTCGAAGTCTGGTTCGGGAACTACGGTCGTCGGGGTACATGCGGCAGAATCCGAGAGGACAAACGCATTGCTGGTTTCCAGAATTTCCTCGATGTATGCGATCGTCGTGCCCTTGTTGATGTGCTTGAACTCCTGGCTGAAGTTTGTCAGCAACACTTTCGTGTTTCCTCCGTGCAGTCGAGCGATTCCTCTAGCGACGCGAATTTCACGGTCGAGCAGTAGACGTTGGTCGCCTTCGATGACGCCTTCTACGTCAGCAGGTATTTCTGTGCCGACCGAAATAACAATGCTCGAGTGAGGCGGGATGCTCAGTTGATCTTCGAGCACACTCAAGGCGTGGTGACTACGAGAGCTCCCCGGCGGTATCGCTTGATCTTCCGACAGCGTTATCGATTTTGACTTCAGGTCTATGATTGCTACTTGGTTCAGGAAGTCCATGCCGAGAATGACGTCTCGTGAACACTGCTGGAGGATAACGAAGGTGGCTGGGTAAGTCCGGTCATGAACGGTAATTCTTGCCGTGCAGATTCCAGTCGGCGTAATGAGGTGTCCTCCAGCGGTTCGAATGTGAGGGCCTTCCCATGCAGTTTTAACTTTCTTCAACTGGGCGGCAATGTGTCCGCTCATTACGGAGTAATCGGCCCCTGGCGGTAACTGCGTGGCCGTCGAGAAGCACGTCGAGGTCGGTGGTTCTTTGTCTGGCGTTGCAGCTAGGTCTCGGCGTCGGATCACGGCTGCGTCGTGTTGAACTGAAGCTGAAACGTCGCGTCGTCAGGTCGTCTTTCGTCGTCGTATTTTTGCTTCCAGATTTCGTCGGGATGGCGGTGTGTCGTCGTTGTTATGTCGTCGAGGTAGTTTCTTCGGTGTC
Organism: Dermacentor albipictus; assembly: GCF_038994185.2. Taxonomy (NCBI): domain Eukaryota; kingdom Metazoa; phylum Arthropoda; class Arachnida; order Ixodida; family Ixodidae; genus Dermacentor; species Dermacentor albipictus. The sequence goes on along the minus strand of NC_091822.1, from coordinate 3,850,900 downwards.
TTCGTCGGCGGCGGAGGATCTTCGTCAGTTCAACGAACAGCAACCGCACCTCCATCGGTTGCTGCTTTTAGTTTTCCGGATATGGGCTCGCTGACCGGCCCCGGGCTGGGCCAGTGTATGGTCGGCGCTGCGGCGACAGGTAGCGGCCTGGTGATTTGCGAACGCGACGGTCGTCGAGAGCTCCACTGAGTAGCGGCGAGGTAGTCGGCGATGTCACGAGGGCGTTCACCTTGCTGCGGGCGCGGAGCGTTCACGGCGAAACCTCGCAGGCCCATCTCCCGGTATGGGCATCGTTGGTTTACGTTACCCGCTTCTCCGCAGTGGTAGCAGAGCGGGCGGGGGTCGGGAGCGCGCCAAACGTCTGTCTTCCTCGGGTAGCTGCGCTGGGCGACGGGTGGGCGTGCTGGCGGCGGCGGCGTAGGTCATCGCTTCTGGCTGCGGATGCGGTAATTGAGGTTGCACCTCAGGAACTCCCAGCGATCGCTGGACTTCTTCTTTGACAATTTCGGCAATTGAGGCCACTTGAGGTTGCGATGAAGGGAAGATCTTCTGAAGCTCCTCTCGTACAACTGCCCTGATGTTCTCGCGTAGGTCGTCGGTGGCCAGTGACTGAATTCCGGCGTAGTTTGTCGAGTTCGTGCGGCAGTCGAATTGCCGGTTTCGCATCTTGAGTGTCTTCTCGATGCTGGTGGCCTCGCGAAGAAACTCGTCGACGGTCTTCGGTGGGCTTCGTACCACTCCGGCAAAAAAGTTCCTCCTTCACACCACGCATGAGTAGGCGGACTTTCTTCTCCTCGGGCATTTCAGGGTCGGCATGGCGGAATAGATGGCCCATTTCCTCCGTGAAGATCGCGGTTGTCTCATTAGGTAGCTGCACCCGGGTTTCTAATAGCCCTTGGGCTCGTTCTCGGTGCACGACGCTTGTGGATGTCTGCAGGAAGCCGCTTCGGAACATCTCCCAGGTCGTTAAGGTGGCTTCTCGGTTCTCGAACGACGTCTTGGCCGCGTCTTGCAATGCGAAGAAGACATGTCGCTGTTTGTCGTCGCTGTTCCAGTTGTTAAATGTAGCGACTCTCTCATACGTCTCAAGCCAGCTTTCCGGGTCCTCAAACGTTGAACCGCAGAACGTCCGAGGCTCCCTGGGCTGCTGCAGCACGACGGGGGACGCTGGGGCTGCCATTGGGGTGGACTTGGTGCAATCTTCCTGGTCGTCTCAGGCAAAAGTCCGTACTCCGGGGGTAGTAATTGCAGCCTGCGGCTACCTCACTGGTTCTTGGCGACGTTGGTGTTGCCTTCCACGTGAAGGCTTGGCGGGTCACGGTTTTGGGGGGGCGTCTGGTACATGAACGCAAAGCACCTCCACCAGATGTCATGTGGTCGTGACGTCAAAGGATGCAGTAGCAATACTGTGAAAGACAAAACTAGCTTTTATTGGGCGAACCTGTGCCCACAAAACAACAGGCTACATTTAAGGTACAACGAGAGCGGCGAACACAGTCGGCGATCGGCGAAAATTTGATCAACGGGTCAAGCGCGTCGGCTTTTATACATCAATCGTCGAATGTTCCAGACTAATCGCTGGGACCCGCACGCCTTCCACAAAGTTCTACATTATTCACGTCGCGCACACATGCAATCAGATTACACAAGTTTCGGTCTCAGACAGTGGATGGAATCATTGATAACATTCCAGAAACTTCCCACATATGCAAGCGTGTCCTGCGCTGTACGATAACATTTGTTAGGCGGTGAAACGTGTCGCCCGATAAAGACAAGTACACGTGTCAATATGTTGTAGTGCGTGCACAATGACATGGACCTAAATTCAAGAGAACTGCTTCTTGGCCTAGTTGGTATTTGCTGAAAGACATATTTGGCACAAATAAGACACATGCATAATGGAAGACTCATTGACACGGAGAAGGAGGACACGGGCGGCAATTGTGTCATTGTGTCTTCCTTTGTGTGTGTTTGTCTTATTTGCAGCAAATATGTCTGTCGACATGAACGTGAAAGGCACATAAGACGTAATACTGGGTGGTATCTCACGTGGCTTCATTGCAAGGGCGGCGCCAGGGGGGGCACAAGGAGGCGTCACCTCCTCCCCCCCCCCCCCCAATTTACACCTGCCCCACCTCCGGAGTGAGAATTTTACGGACATAGTCCTTGCTCAAGCTTTTTGCCAAGCACTATGCATGCGACATCGAAAGCGTTGAAGTGAAGTGCAAGTTGTTTAAACGGAGCTTCTTCAGCGCATAGAAGCCAAAAGGAAGTGCAAGATTGAGACACTGCTGCGATTGGTGACTGTCTCGGGAGAATATAAGCTAACCTTCGAAGAACTGCACAAGCTAGGAGTTATCGCCCTGGCAATACTGGCATCATCATCATCTTGCAAGCACATGTTTTCGTGCCTTCAAAGATTGAAGACTTATCTTGGCAGCAACATGAGAAATAACCGTCTGAGTGACTTAGCTGTGCCTGCGGTCGAGTGATCTCTTGTCAATAAGATAGATCTTAAGTGCGCTGTCAGCATGGTTGATGTTGCGCACCTCTAATCGACGTATACGTCTGCACTAGTATGCCGGTATAATGATACCCCGTCGTATCTCTGCGGCACGGGTATAGGACCGACACCTATACCAGTATTAGAACACTCGCTTTACCATCGAATAATTAAATACTGTCACAGCGCAGGCATTGGCATCTGTGGTTGTGACAAAACCTTCCCTGTTATCACTTTGAAAGACACTCCAAATAGGGTGCTGTTCCAGGCCATGTCGGTGGCATAACTTCATAACTTGTGTAGTGAACAGTCTAATAGTCGGAGAGCTGTTATGTGCATTTGTGAAACCTGCTGTACTGTATGGCCAAATGTCACATTGAGTTAAATTCCTGTTGTGTGCTCAATTTTTGCAGTTCTCTCCTCCCTTCTATTTGTTCTTGTTATTCTTTTCCCATGTACCCTTTTCGTTATTCTTTTTCCCATTTCCAGCGCTTAGGATTACCAATCGGCGCCACAAAAGTGTATTAATTTTTTTTTTTATTCTAGCGCATCTTTACCAAAGTTGGAATTGATATGCATATTGCTTAGTGGTGTTAGTCCTCTCTCCTTTTGTGAAATTACTCTGCTGAAGCTATATTGTGATCTAGTTAACTGATCGTATTTTATTTTTGCTGAGTACCTGTTCTTTTCTTTAATTCTGTTTTTTACGTATGTGCTGTACCATGTATCACATAAATTTTCATTTTCTTAGCAGAAGCCCTGCTGTGTAAATACGCTAAATTTTAATTTAAATCTTACTGTGATGCTAGAATAGCTTATTCCCACTGATGGGTTTAGATGGCCTTCAGCCCAGTTAAACATAGTCAAAACACAACGCCTAAGTTCCCCGCTTCCCTGCTCCCCTGAAGGAACTCGCTTGTCGTGGGAGCCCTCCCTGTCGAAAAATTCTGACGCCACCCCTGCTACTATGCCCATTTTGTTTTTGAAGGCCTGTCTACCAAGCGTCCAGTTGCAGGGGTCAGTCTATCACAGGTAGTTTTGTACCATGCATGAATTCACCAAGCTAACGTACATTATGTTCTGCAAAAGAACGTGCATTGCAATATATTGCTGTCGTTTCTCACTTGTGCAGCTCCTCCGGCTAGGCCAGCGTGTGCTAGGCCGCCGGATGTTTCGGGCACTAATGCGGAACACCTTCTACGGCCACTTTGTGGGTGGCGAGTCGGCATCATCCATCCAGCCCCTCCTGCAGCGCCTCCGGTCCTTTGGCGTCAAGGCCATCCTCGACTACAGTGCCGAGGAGGACCTCTCCGAGCAGGAGGCCAGAGAGGCTGAGATGGCGTATGGGATGGCCAACCTCTGCGTGCATTAACCTGCGAATACCGGTGTTTTCTGGGGAACGAGGTGTCCACCTAGGACACAGTACGATCAGTGACAAATAGGGAAAAAAATATCACCTAGAGAGAATGAGAGAGCATAGGAGCACAGGGCTGATGTTGAAAAATGCAGACTTCCACTCACTTGGATTGATGGGCCATGAGGAGGAAAATTCACGGGGTGAGATTGCTCCCTCCAGTTGCACCTGAAAAGAGTCATTGCAGCAGCGAGTGCAGCTGACAAACATGTGTACTATCTCGTTCAGTATGAGCTGCAACACACTGCTGTTGGTCATCTGTTTTCCTTGTGGAGGAACTGGCCCACCATGCAGCTATTGCTTGATTATGAAAAAAAAAACTAGAGAGAGGAAAACAGAGAATAGTTGCGAATCTAAAGCAGGGGTGCGCCACGATGACGCATGCTGCTCCTAAGGACGTCTGTGCTGCTCACAGGGCCAGTGAATTATTGCTCCACGAAGCAGATAGATGACATTGCAGGAATGGAAAATTGCTTTCCTCTTTTTCTCAAGAGCACCGTTGTGGCCACGGCTGCTGCATTGCAGCTCATATTTAATGTATAGTATATGCACAGATAGATGTAACACAGGAGAAGCCACATGTGAAAGGTTATTTGGGTGATAACCAGTCAACATCTTGCACAGACTCCCAAATGTTCAGTGGTGCACATTGCCCAGTGCTACAGAATTACTGGAGTGTAGCCGAATAAGCGCAAATTGTAAGTTCAGTACGATTTTGGAATTGTCTTGTAGGACAGTAGAATGAAGCCTTGACGTCTTTTCTCCCCAAAAATATTTTTCTACTGAAGCTGAAAAAAAAAACACAATTTACGTGTTTCACGCAATATTTGTGTTGAGTCAACTATTGTCCATATGCATTAGCGTTTTGTTCAAGGGCCTATTTGGCTACAGTCCTGCATAGATAATGACGAAGCACAGCTCAATAGAATAAACTAGTGCAGTTGTTTGAAAATGCATAAATTAAATAAGCAGTGCTTAAAGTAAGTTTAGCTGTTTCTTGACAAGTATTCAGTGCTGGCCACTTACGCATAATGTGGCTGAATGAATATGTAGAAGAAATCGTACGTGAGTAGTAGCTAAAATTTTTACTGGAGTTCCTTTACATAGAACCACATGGTATTGGGATTAAGCATGCTCTTGGCAACAAATGGCTCAGCACACAGCAGTGTGAACATACAAAAAAGGGTGTTTATTGCTACAAGTAGCTGCTTCACGATGAAGATACGCAGAGGAATGAAAACATTCTTACCGCACAAGAATACTGAGCGAGTGTTTGCCCATACCCAATACGGTCGCCTAAGTCATTTGCGAGTTCGCTTCTGCATACAGGAGTGCGTACACTTGAGAGAAATTGATCACATTTGCTTCCAAATACTCACAGTATAACTAGAGGGAACTCTGGCGCTGCGATCATTCAACCATCATGGGAATGATGGGAAGCACAGGCTTCGGATTGGCCTTCTGTTGACTGGCGAACTAGTCTATAAGTATTTTTGGCAGTTTTGGTAGAGTGTACTAGATTGGGAGAGTGGGTCCAACGAAAGCTCCGCGCTGAGGCATTTTTTTATTGAAAATCCAGATGGCGCCACCGTCGCCTTCTTCTGGACGCCACGCCTCCGCCTGTCGGCAGCGTCAGAGCGTGCCGAACAAAAGCACGGCCGCGGTCGAGCACAGTGTTGCAGTTGCGTTCGACAATGACCATGCCTAGATTACCCGGAGCCACGCAGTCAGATGGATCGTGTTTGCAGTTTGGTTTCCTTTTTAATACTTATGTGCATGTTTCACTGTGTAATATGAGATAACGAAATGCAGAGCTCATGTTCCAAAGAAATGGGGATCATGTGCAGTAATTGGATGACGTACAGGAATAAATGAACTGTGTGGCATAATTAGGGGTGAATAAAATAAAAATTGGTAAACCTTTGTTTTCTTCCTTTCTCAAGGCGATATCTTGAATGCTAACAAAATTTCCCTGATGCCTGAATAACGGCAGCAATTTGACATTTAGGGAGCATGTGGGTCACATTATTCGTTACGTGCAGCATTTTTTTTTGTAGCTTCATTGTGTGTTTTGAAAATATTTACGGAATAGTTTTCTTAACTATTTTTATGCGTCATATGCCTGAGATATAGTTGGTTTTCCAGATCCCCTGGGTGAATAAAGAAAAACACATTTTTTATATTTGCTTAGATTAGGGAGCATGTTATAGGTTGTCTATGTCTTCGAGCTCGTGCAGATTTCCATTGTCACGTGCCTCCAATGTCAGTGACGGTTCAACTGAGAGCGGGAGGGTTCTCTTTGATGACCAGCCTTCATCTGTTGCATGTGAGGCCATTCTTTTTCGTGTGGGTTGCTCAGGTGTAGGCTGCTCGTAGAGATACTCCGGAAAATTCGGCAAAAGGTTGTGGGTACCGCATCAGACCGAAGCGCAGGCTTTCCATGCTGCGTAGATACTTTCTGGCCTTCAAGGATATGCACATAATGCCTCAGTATATACTTCGCATCAAAGTGCAGCTCACAAATGGAGTCGGTGACTTCCAAAGGGCCGATCGGTGCGGTGAAGATTGAGCTCCCGCGCGCATTGCCTTTCTTCATCTTTAGGGACTCCGAAGCACGACAGTTTGGCCTGACCTTTCAGTCTACTGTATACGGTTATGCAACACACTACACAACAGTAGTTCTTCCGCCGAGGTGTGCTCATCCTCTCATTCACTCTGCCAACTCGCCAAGTTACGAGACAAACTATAGACATATGCGAGGGCCGTCTGCGCGCGTAAACATCATGCAGACGGCATCATTTGACAGAAGCGAGAAACCTCAATTCATGGCAAAGCAGTAATTTTATTGTATTCTTTTTTTTTGCACTTACTAGGAACGAAAATTGACAAAACAAACAAAAGCACAACAATGTGCTCAGTAAATGGTGGTGTGTCGAGCAGACGACAGCTTGGCGCCGCCGTAACCACCGTCAATAGGCGTGGTTTCGCTGGGCCGCCGAGGCGCCGGATTGGCCGGAACGTCAGAAGAAGGAGGAGCTTTAAGAAGAAGGCGACTGCAGCGCCGCCGCAAATTTCAACGTATTTTGCTTCACTCTTACTGCTTGCTGGGGTCTCCGTTGCACCCACTCCCCCATTCTAGTACACTCTAGTTTTGGTTTCACTCCAAGCGCAATTGCTATAACCTGCAGTGGGACAGTGCAACGCAAAGCTCTCTGCCTTTGTTATGTTGCTCGAAGTGGCGATACTGCGCTGGCCCAGCGGCTGGGACAATGTTTGTGTCGTGGTGTGGTGTCGAAGCCCTGACGAGAAAGCGACGGCATCGTAAACGTTGAAAGAACATTTTTTGACCGTTTGGGCCTTGGTTTTTTAAGTGTGTTAGGTTGGCGCTGTAGCATCATGTGCTTTATGAAACTTCAGAATAGGAAAAAGAAGGCACTACTGATACAGGACGTATACAGTTGTACTTCTAGTGGCTTAACAATCAAATTTCATTGAGGGCTTTATTATGCATTGCTCGTTTATGTGCTCATTGAAATGCATGTTTTAGGACTTTGAGAACACAAACTTACTTGTGGTAGGAAAGGTTGCTGCCTCCTGGCTGTAGTCTAGTGCCGCAAAATGTGTAAATGCAAAGCCACACCATAACGCTGCAGAAGTGGAATGTCAATATAAAATATAATGAAGTACACTCGTAGGAGGCCACTAGCGTCCTAGCTAGTACTGCAGCAGATGTGCTTAAAAGTACTTGAAGGCGTTCACCAATCGTGACAGCCGATGCAGCCTTTCTAAAGAGTGAGAGAGTTCGCAAGTGCCGGTCGTCTGCGAGATTACAAAGACGGCGCCGAATAAAACAATACACGAAGAAGGGGAACATGAGACAGCACGTAGGCGCACTAAGAACTGAGTGTTTTATTTCTTGACATAGTAATATATAGCTGCTGTCAAGGATCAAAACAACAAGAAATAAACAGGGCAGTCATCTGCATCGCACAAGGAAGCGAAGATACAGAATAACATTTAAGAGTCACTCTCAAGATATGCCAGTTCCTTTGTCGAAAGCGAAACTGAGGCTTCACTGATACATTCAAGACCGCATTCTTTTATCAAGCGCAGAAAATGGGTCATGGCAAAAACAGGTCTCCTTGTTTCTCCAGCAAAATTTGAGTAGACTACCCATCGACGACCCGTTTCGCGTGAAGAATTCGGAAAGCGTCGCAAAATACATGGCACAGAATGAGAACAAACTGCTATCCGCCTTCTCTGTTGACATAAACGACTTCTATTGCTCGATACCACAAAATGATTTGATGGAAAGCGTCAATGACTGCATCGATAAATTTGGAGCAATTGCTTTCCAGAATGCCTCTGGCATAGCAGTAGGTTCCTTTTTGGAACTGCTGTCCGTTTACCTGAAGTTCACGCACATAAAATGGAACGACGACGTCTTTCTACAGAAAGAGGGTGTCTGTATACGTTCGTGCATAGCCCCTGTGTTAAGCGACATCTTTTTAGCTTCAAAAGACAACCTGTTAAAGCAGTGCATATCGGGGACAAATGTTATGCAGATCTTTAGATTTGTCGATGATTTTTTAGTGTTCTTAGGTTGTGACAGTCCAGAATTGGAGACCCAGTCAGCATTAGTATTGACAGAGTTTAAAACAGCCTTGCATCCTCTAACCCTGACCCATGAGCTTCCGGCTGATAACTGTTTAAGATTTTTAGATTTAGAGTCAACTTTTTCATCGTGTCATGTGTGCTGGCAGTTCAAGCCAAGGGCTAGCAAACCTCTCCTCTCCTACCATTCGGCTCATTCAAAAGTAATAAAACGAGGCATCATTCAATCATGTTTGACCAACGCACTTAACAAGTCATGCGTGCATCAGCTGCAAAGCAGTTTTCATTGTCAGGTCAGCTGCCTCAATGGGGCAAGTTATCCTCACCATGTGATCGTATCTGTTGCGGAAAAAATGCTCAAACAGCTCAAGCAACCTAGCACTGTAAACCAGGGTCCAGCAGGCACTTCTGAAACCAGGTTTGCCATTATTCCATATGTTCACGACATATCGCACAATCTCAAAAAAGTAGGTACACGATCTGGTGTTCGTGTTATATTTTCCACTCCGAAACGTCTTGGTTTGATGTGTGCCAAAGTGAACGCAGGAAATCGGGAAAACAAACAGGTGTGCGCAAAAAAACATGGGCAGAAACATGTCAGATGTGTACAGAAAGTAGTTTATTCGGTCCCCTTGTCGTGCGGTTCATCATATGTAGGCCAAACAGGCAGATGTCTGAATGACAGATTACATGAGCATAGATATAAGATGGAAAACCAGCTCTCCGGTCACATAAGTGCGCATTGTAAGGCTCACAAGTGCATCCCAGATTTCGATAGAACCAGTGTTCTGTACAGAGCTGACCATCAACTCACAAGGGAGATATTGGAAGCGCTTGAGATAAAAAAGCGCGGTCTTGAATGTATCAGTGAAGCCTCAGTTTCGCTTTCGACAAAGGAACTGGCATATCTTGAGAGTGACTCTTAAATGTTATTCTGTATCTTTGCTTCCTTGTGCGATGCAGATGACTGCCCTGTTTATTTCTTGCTTTGATCCTTGACAGCAGCTATATATTACTATGTCAAGAAATAAAACACTCAGTTGTTCGTGCGCCTACGTGCTGTCTCGTGTTCCCCTTCTTCGTGTGTTGTTTTATTCGGCGCCGTCTTTGTAATCATGCTTAACCAACTAGCCCACCAACACATGCTCAGTCTGCGAGAAAAGTCTCGCATTTGCAGCGAGCAGGTGTCGTAGCAGACACTTGTTGTAAAAATAAATAAATAATGATTCTCTGGCATTAAATCAGTAACAAAATTGCACAAGAATGCATACCCTGGTGTGCCCTGGTGATAAACCATAGTAAACCGTGCTTCCATCTTAAAGTCATACAAAGTTTATGTAATGTGTTGTACATTATATAACATACTGAAGAAATAAAATTAGATTTTACGCGATAATATTTTAGTTTCGTTTACTGCGGCACAAGCAACCGCCACTAGTCTAAAGATTGAAGTCAATCCGAAGCCTGTACTTCCCATCATTCCCATGTAGGTTGAGGCAACACTCAGGAGAGCCCCAGTAGACACTAGCGCAACATTTTCCTCTAGAGTATTTATTTAGAAACTCTATGGTCGTACTCGATTCTAACGCGCATGCAATTTTTGGACCCGTTTTATCAATTCGAGTAAATACGATAAATGGTCTTTCTGTGGACCTAAACAACTATGCCAACGTCAACAATTATGGGGAAATACGCAGAACTGACACCATAGAAACAATAATTTAGAAGGTCCTCGAGATGATTCTACAGTAAAGTCTGATTTTTAACTAGTTGGTAAGGCAACATCTTTGAATGACACAGCACAAAAGAGGGGACATGGTGAGTGGCAAAGAGGTGCACAGAGCACTGCTATCGGCCCCTGCAAGCTCTTTGTGTTGGTGAGCACACTGTCCATGAGCTACAGGACCCAGCAGTACTGACATGATGCAGCTGGTAATGCTTTTAATACTTCACTTTATTTCCTTAAAGACTCCACAAGGGGATGTTACATAAGGGGTGGGTTATAGAGAGGTGTTACAAATGCCACAGGTTAACAAGACGAGTACATGGATACATGTTGAATAAAACATGATGGACAGGTGATTGAAACAATGTCGTGAGGAAGGCTATTCCATTCTGAAGCTGCGCGGCAAAAAAATGATGCAGAAAAAGTTGTGGTGCCAGATCGGGGTCAGGTTACTTGAAGCGGATGGCCCGTGCGGGGGGAAGTGCACGCGGCGGGAGCGTTGTAAGGTGGATGGCTGAAAGAACTGTGATAAAACTGTGGTAAAGTGATAGTGTGGCGATCCTGAGGTGAGACAAAAGAGTGGGCAGACCAGATTCATTTTTTAGGGATGACACCCTGATATTGTATGAATAAGAAGAATGAATCAACCGAGCAGCCCGATTTTGCACTGCTTCGATAGCGGTAATCAAATAAAATTGGTGAGGTCTCCAGATGGGTGATGCATGCTCAAGTTTGGGCCGAATGAGCGATTGGTAAGCCAAAAGTCTTAACGTGGTAGGGTGAGTGACACAGATGACGTTTTAGAAATCCGAATGAGCAGTTAGCCGATGAAATGATATTCGTGACATGCTTGCGCCAGGAAAGATCATGAGTTAGTGTTACATCAAGGCATTTATAGGATTTGCTTGTTTCAACTGGTATGTTAGCGATTTCATAGGGAAATTAGAGTGGATTTTTGTGGCAGTGGAAGGAAACTAATTTACATTTGTTAGGATTAAGGGTCATTAGCCAGCAGTTACACCAGTCAAACACTTTATCAAGGTCATTCTGTAGGGCTATTTGGTCAGATGTGTCAGTTATTTTGCGTCAGCGAACATGCAGATGTTGCGTAATAAATAGTCGTTGATATATATTATAAATAAAAGCGGGCCGAGGACAGATCTCTGCGGCACGCCTGACGTTACAGGGTGTGAGTTAGACTTAACATTGTTAAGGGAAACAAACTGAGAGCGGTTAGTCAGAAATTGGGGGATCCAGTTTAGAACGTCTGGTGGCAGATTTAGTTGATAGAGCTTCATTAGTAAACGCATGTGAGATACTTTATCAAAAGCCTTGGTGAAGTCAAGAAAAATAGCATCTGTTCTTAGGTTGGTGTTGAGGCTAGCATTCAGGTCGTGGAGAAAAAGGGCTAGTTGGAATTCACATGAGGAGCCTTTTCGAAATCCATGTTGAGAGGGATTAAAAAGCTGTTAGAATCAAGGAACTGCATGATTTGAGAGTATATGAGTTTGCAAGACACACTGGTTAGTGATATGGGGCGGTAATTTAACAGACAGTCTCTGTTGCCTGCTTTGTGAACTGGAATGACCTTCCCACACTTTGAGTCGTAAGGGAGAATTCCTGAGGAGAGTGACTGGGAAAGCAATAGTGAAAATTCGGCAGATATGTGCTTAGTGTTTTTTAAGAGCTTAGAATTTGTTTCATTCGTACCAGTAGAAATTGACAACTTCATTTTTTCAATTAAGGATAGGATACAAGAGAAACTTATGCTTATGGGTGGCATTTCAGGTAGACTAACAGAAAACAGTTCTGTTTCAGTAAGGTTAGGTTCTTCCGTAAAGACAGACAAAAAGGCTGCATTAAATATACTGGCACTTTCTGAACAACTTGCTTCTTGACCAGATTGATTAGTAAGGGTAATGGGAGGGGTGTCATGTAGGTTTAGAATTTGCCAGAACATTTGGGTGAATCAGCAAGGATTTTTGGTAGCTCTTTGTGAAAATTTGAGTACTTCATTGTGCACGTCTCTTAAATATGCTTTTTCTGCAATGTTGTATTTGTCCCATGTGCAAACACTGTTTCTAGTCTTCATGACACGAAAAAGGCGTTTCTTCTTGTTTTCAAGTGATTTTAATGACTTTGTAAACCAAGGTTCTTGGCGGGTGGGACGGAAAATTACCTTAGGTATGAATTTATCAGCTAACTGGTTGATTTTGTTTTTGAAGAGTAACCAGTTTTCGTTAATAGGTCACTCCCAAAAACTGTCTTGAAACGATGGAAGAAAGGCATCAAGTTCACGAATGATGGCCCCATAGTTCCCCTTGTCATATAGTCTCATTGCATTACTGAAAGCTTGACGTATTTTTGGAACAAAGGCAAAATTAGCATGAATTACTTTGTGGTCACTCATTTCATTTAGATATGTTATAGAAAACAGGATGCCTGGATCCGTTGTCAAAATTATGTCAAGAATATTGGCGGTATCAGTAGTGACTCGTGTAGGTTGTGATATCAGCTGAGTGAGATTAAAGTTTAGGCACACGTAAAGAAATTCGTTAACTTCTTTTGCACTGGGTTCTGACAAGGTTAGGTTCATTCAATCAATGTTTGGAAAGTTAGTCTCCAAAGAGAATGACGCGAGCAGTTGGGCATTTGGTCGAAAGTTTGGTTAAAATACTGTAAAGTTCGCGTGAAAACTCTGGACTGCTTCTAGGAGGCCTGTGGCAAAAACCTAAGAGCACCGACTGTGGTGCAGAACGACAGATTAACCATAATATTTCAAGGTAGGAGGATATTTTTATAGCAGAGTGTGAAAGTTTTTGTTTGCAGCAATGAGAACGCCCCCGCCACGTGTGCCAGGACGATCGTTTCTAAATAGATTAAAGTTGGGCAAGTCGGATAAAACTTCGCCGTCGGTGACGTCAGAAGTCGACCACCTTTCAGTTAGTATAAGTAAATTGCTACTGAATGAAGATACAAAGTTCGACACATGGTCGCATTTAGAAAAAAAGCTGCGAATGTTTGTGAAAATAATTGAAAAAGAGAGATTAGCTTCGTGACCAAGAACGGAACCATTTAATGATCTGGGGTGAGAAAGGGGTTGCTACGATTTTTCTTTGACAGTTTCAGTTGCATCGTCGAATACGTAACGTTTGGAGCCCATAAATAATGTTTTAAACCGTAAAATAAAAGGACCAGATTTTTCTTTAGCAAAGGCAAGAAGGTGCTTCCGTGCGTTCCGGACATGAGGTGAGAAATCTTCCCCAATGCTAAAATCTGAATTTTTAAGTTGAAGACCATTTGCAGGAACAGTTTTCTTGGCTTTGAAAGAGTTAAATTTTACTATTATGGGGCAGCACCGGTCTCGCAAGTGGCGGCCAAGACGGTGGGCATGCTCTATTTCCTTTGATTCAATAGATCCTTTGAAATGGTCCCTGCAGAACGCAGTGATTAGCTCCTCAGACTGAGCGTTGGTCTCGGATGGCATGTCGTCCGCTATGTCCTTAAACAACAAGCTGTTTTGTCGGGAGCGACTCTCCATGTCGTCCAGCCAAGTCTCCAATACCGAGACCTGTCGAGCAGTCTGGGAGGTGGTGGTTGCAACAGTGTCCAACTCCGTTCGGAGCATTTGAAGCTGATGGTAGTGGGATTCTAAACTGTCGATTCTTTTGCCTAGTTCGGAAGTGGTTTTATCGGTGCTTGAGAGCTGGCTTTTTAGGCTCTGCACGTCACCAATAAGCTAAGCTTGACCGGCAGACAAGCCTAAGTCAAGCTCGTGGGCTCGGCAGCTGTGCAACGGCATGGTTATCGAATCTGACTCTCTTCATCATGCAGGTGCCCTTTCACGCCTCCGCTTGCCTTCTGCTTACCGTGTTCTTCGACGCCTCCCCGACCTTCCTGGACACCTCTCGGTCCCCAGCCAAGTTTTCTTGGAGCGCCGTCGAAGACAGCCACCGCTTCATCAGCGCCATCGCCGGCTCTGCCCATTTACCGCACGTGAAAAACTGGACCCTCGACTTCAACTGGGAAACGCCATCAGCAGCAACATCACTTGGCGAGCCACCTATAAAGGACCAGCAATCAGCTCGCACAATCTGTGGGCTCAGCAGCTGTGCCACGGCACGGTTATCGAATCTGACTCTGTTCATCATGCAGGTGCCCTTTCACGCCTCCGCTTGCCTTCTGCTTACCATGTTCTTCGACGCCTCCCCGACCTTCCTGGACACCTCTCGGTCCCCAGCCGAGTTTTCTTGGAGCGCCGTCGAAGACAGCCACCGCTTCATCAGCGCCATCGCCGGCTCTGCCCATTTACCGCACGTGAAAAACTGGACCCTCGACTTCAACTGGGAAACGCCATCAGCAGCAACATCACTTGGCGAGCCACCTACAGAGGACCAGCAATCACCTCGCACAATCTGTGGGCTCGGCAGCTGTGCCACGGTACGGTTATCGAATCTGACTCTCTTCATCATGCAGGTTGGTGAACCGGTCAGTTTATTTACTAAAAAATCTAGTAATTATTTCCTGATACAGCTGCCGAGCCCGAAGTGTTTGACTGCTATTTGTGCCGAATGTTGTCATAATGTACGGTCCTTATTACTCCTTGCTGGTGATGTTGAAACTAACCCTGGACCTGACAAATTGGATGTCGTTCTGGCTGAATTGAAAAAGCTATCTGATGGCCAGGCAACACTAATCTCTGACCTGCAAGATATAAAAGGACGTATGCTTTCAATCGACAAAACGATATTCGATTTCAATACCCACCTCACTGAACTTGAAGAACGTTTCCTGAATCTGTCTACAGTTACATCAGACGTTGGAATCATTCAGTCAACAGTTAGCCAGACAGCTCTTTTGGTTCAAGACTTGCAGCTTCGTCTTGACGATTCTGAAAACCGCTCCCGCAGGAACAATCTAATTTTCTACGGTCTGCCTGACTCATCCCCCCGTGCAACATATGCCGAGTCTGAAAAAGTTGTCGCTGATCATTGCTTAGACCACCTGGAAATAGCCTTAGATTTCAAAGATATAGAGCGTGCCCACCGTCTTGGCCGTCATACCCCAAACCATCTACGCCCTATCATTGTCAAATTCATATCATCGAAGACAAAAGAAACCATTCTATCTAAAGGGCCCAAATTTAAAGGAACAAAATTCAGTGTAGGCGAAGATTACACCCGCCGCGTCCAAAATATTAGAAAGCACTTGGTTGCATTTGCAAAAGAAACAACTAATAAATTCTCGCTCCGCTATAAGTCGCTTCATATCGGGCCCAAGCGCTATTTCTCTGACGAAACGACTAACACAGTGAAGGAAATTGCATAGCAGATAACTTTTTGGCGCCGGTCCTCACAATGCCCTCTATTAGCTTGTCATCCTAGAACCAACTCCCGAACCACCCTTTGCCTTTCCGTCATTTTCACAAATATACGCAGCTTCCTTCCCAAACGAGACCTTGTATCTAACCTTGTATAGTCGTCCGGAAGCAACATACTTGTACTAACAGAAACATGGCTCAACAAAAACATCAGCGATTCTGAAGTTCTGCATGATTTGCCAAATTTTCGCCTCTTTCGCAACGACCGCGAGGGTTCTGGAGGTGGCGGTGTTTTAGTCGCCGTTAATCGAGAACTACCATTCTCGCTTGTCAACATCACATCTCACCTTGAAATTATGTGGCTGATTCGCCGCACTGCGCCAATAACAACACTAATTGGTGTCTGCTATCGACCGCCACATAATAGCCCTGACTTCAGTTTCAGTTTCAGTTTCAGTTTCAGTTTATTATTCGTTCATAACAACTTGTTACAAAATATGGTATACAGACAAGGGTCCCAAAGTCAGAGACTGCACCGGGACCCTTGGTTTAGAAGTTATACAAAAAATAAAGCGGAATACAGAGCAGAGAAAGAAATCATGAAATAAGCAAAATATAACCAAGAAACTCAGTGACGACACACAAAAAAAACAAAAGGAAGGATGCACAATCAATGGTAATTCCACAGCTTCTAAATAGCAAAATAACATTGTAGGAAATTAATCAGACAGCAAATAATTCTTGAGTTCACATTTGAAAGAGTACAAGGTAGTTGACAACTTAATGGAATATGGAAGACTGTTCCAAAGTTTAAGCGCGCAAAAAGAGGAAGCCATCTTTCCGTAATTAGTATGACATAAAGGCAACAAGAAATTTCCTTGTGCTGCAAACCTTGTGTTATTGGGATTAAAAAGGAGATCAGAACTAACAAAGTTGTAAGAAACTTGTTGATTTAGTAATTTGAAAAATAATATGGCTAAATGATAGTTAAACAAATCAGTAACTTGAAGAATGTGGTTAGTACGCAGTTGTGAAGAGGCGTTAGAGAAAAAATGGCTTCGCGTTATTATGCGGATAGCCTGATTTTGAATGTGCTGAATAGAGGAAAGATGACAATGATAAGTGTTACCCCAAGAAGCGATACCATAAATGATATGGCTATGAATGAAAGCGAAGTATAACGATAATAATGCTTCTTTGGAAAAAAATGCACGTGATTTGAGTAGTGCTCTAATGCCAAATGCTGTTTTTTGTTTGATGTGTGCAATGTGGTTAGTAAACTTAAGGTGGGGATCTAATTTGATGCCGAGGAAAGAAACACAAGTGGAGGCAGGAATGTCATGCCCATTCAGAGTTATGGTCGGAGAGCAAGGTAAATGCCTCTGTGATGACTTAAATACCATGAATTGCGTTTTCGTAGGGTTTATAACTAGAAAATTAGCGTTACACCATTCAGTAATTTTTGACAGATCACTGTTTAATTTCAATGTTAGCGAAAGTAATGATTTATCCGAGAGGGCAACAGTCGTATCGTCGGCGTATAATACAGGTAGGGTATAATTAAGGCAGTCAGGTAAATCATTTATATAAATGGTAAATCCCCCGTGAGTTTAACAGTGTTTTGCTACAATTAACAACTAGGTATCCAAGTGCACGAATTATTCTTTTCGGTGACTTTAACTACCCTTCTATAAACTGGCACCAACCTCACGTTACCATTTCTCAAGAGCCTCGAGAATTTGTGGACGTATGTCTCAATTTTAATCTTTCACAGCCAATAACTGAGCCAACTCGCATCACCGAGACTTCACAAAACACTCTTGATCTCATTCTAACTGGTCATCCTGAGACCTTAGCTTCTATTACTTACCTGAGGGAAATCAGGGACCATAAAGTTATTCACGCCTCATTTAACATTGCTCCCGTTCAAAGGAAATTGTCCAAAAAAACAATAAAGCTTTACGATAAGGCCGACTACGTAGCAATAAATAATGAATTAAACTCCCTCTTATCCACTTTTGAACTTCACTTCCATCAGCATACAGTCGACGAAAACTGGTCAATCTCTAAACGCAAAATTAATGATCTAACGAGCAGATACATTCCAAAGTGCACTATCAACTCTGATTCACAAAATCCATAGTTTAATAAAACGCTCAAAAGACTCAAAAATAAAAAGCAGCGGCTGTACCGTGCAGCTAAACCTAGACCCAGCTCTTCTGCATGGGAAAAGTACTACAGCGCTGAAGATGCGTACTTAGCAGCAGTGAGAAGCGCGAAACGTTTCTGTCTTCACAACGACTTACCCAAAATGATAACAACTAACCCGAGAAAATTTTGGAACGTGATAAATCCCCAGCAATCGCACGACATCACCCTTACTACTGATAACGGCGACTCTGTTAGTGATGCTCAGTGTGCCAATATATTTAATACTGCCTTTTCATCAGTATTCACGAAAGAACCTGAAGATACATTCCTTTCACTACCCTCCATTACTGAACTAGCAATGCCAGCCATACTTTTTCATCCAAATGGCATTTCGTGCGCAATCGACAAATTGAAAATTTCGTCAGCCGGAACGGACGAAATTAACACTAAGTTTCTCAAAAACACTAAGGACATTTCATCCAAGTTATTATGCGTATTGTTTTCTCAGTCACTCGCCACAGGTATCATCCCAGAAGACTGGATCGAAGATGGGGAAGGTCGTTCCTGTTTTCAAATCAGGTAACAGAGACTCTCCACTCAACTATCGCCCCATTTCCCTAACTAGCATCCCTTGTAAACTAATGGAACACGTCATCTACTCCCAGATAATGCAGCATCTAGACTCTATAAATTTTTTCACTCCATCCCAACATGGATTTAGAAAAGGCTTATCATGTGAGACACAGCTTGCCATCTTTCTCCACGATCTTCATTCCAACCTTGATGCTAACTTACAAACTGACGCCATCTTTTTAGACTTTGCCAAAGCATTCGATAAGGTACCTCATCAACGTCTACTCTTAAAACTTTCCAGACTAAACTTGCATCGAGAAATTATTGCATGGTTAAAAGAATTCCTCACACATCGTTCACAGTCCGTTACTATTAACAACTACTCCTCTAACCGTCTACCAGTAACATAGGGCGTTCCTCAGGGAACTGTCCTTGGCCCCCTCCTATTCTTAATTTATATTAATGATCTACCAAAAAATTTATCATGTCATGTCCGTCTGTTCACCGACGATTGCGTTATTTATGCCCCAATTACTAATACAGCTGATCAAGAATTCCTTCTGGACAATCTTAACCGCATTCAATCATGGTGCAATCACTGGTTTGACGCTTAATCCCAATAAGTGCAAACTCATGTCTTTTCATCATCGTCACAACCCGCATTTATTTACTTACAAGATTTCTGATTCTCCTGTCGAACTCGTTCCATCCTATACTTACCTCTGTATCACTATCAGCAATGACTTATCATGGCGCGAGCACGTAACAAAGCTAATATCATCTGTGAATAAAAAAACAAGGCTTTCTTAAACGTCATCTTCACCACTCCCCTCAAAATGTAAAGCTACTTGCTTATAAATCATTAATCAGGTCAAAACTTGAGTATGCATCCGCCACCTGGAATCCACAGCAAGCTTACCTCATCGACACATTAGAAGCTGTGCAAAACAGAGCCGCCCATTTCATTCACCGTTCAACTCATCCTATATTAGTGTTTCATCTCTCAAGCTACAGTCCCAATTATGCAGTCTTTCCCACCGTCGCCGTATTTCTAGCCTGTGCCTATTTCACAAATTTTATTATTTCCAGCTCAAACAGCAGCCATACATCTGCGCACCGCCATCACGCACGTCTCGCCGAATTGGTCATCCACTGAAAGTCTCACGCCAACGTGCCCGTACGACTACATTTTCCAAGTCATTCTTCCTCCAAACAGCAAGCGACTGGAACGACCTTCCCCATGAAATTGCAGCCATCACCTGTCCATCAACCTTCCTAGAAAAAGTTACATCCTACCTGTCATCACGAAAAAAAATGTTTCACTTTCTCACGTTAACCCCACCCCTTATGTAAAACCCGCTGCAGGGGGTCTTTAAGGAAATAAAAATGAAAAATGAAAATATCAGTTCATTTAGTATTTCATTTAGGGTGGGGGGTCCTGGGTTAGTTTCAATGTCTCCGAATAACATCATCAGCAAACAACAAACAATGTTCATACAATCAGACATAATACAAACACAGCACTGAGGGCTCAGTAGCTGAACAAGGCATCGATTGCTACATTTTTTAGCAAAAAAGGCGATACTGGTTACTGACCTGCATGATGAACAGAAGTGGGTTAAACCGTGGCGTGGCACAGCCACTGAGCCCACAGAGCATGTCCAGCTGGCGAGGATTTACACACAGTGCGTCTGATCAAGTTGATGATGGTATGGCCTTGAATTCCTTTCGAGCACCCGGTTTCCAGGTTCGAGCATCGCAGAAACCGCAGTGGCCAACACTGGAAGTAGGCGCTGGTTGTCCATGGTGACGAGCCTTGCCGGGAAGGGCAGTTCTCGTGGATGGCTGATACAGAGCCCAGGAGAACGGGGTACAGCACACAGGAGATAGCGCAAACGAAATCCTGCATTATGAACAGGAGTGGGTTAAACCGTGTCAAGCATAGGCCAACACTTTTCTTTAAAAATAATGTACGACAGTTGTGGGCTGGTTCAGATTCGAGAATGCAGTTTGGTTGCAACTGACAGACCTGCTGAAGAAAAGTTGATTCTCTGAGGTGGAAAAAACATGTTGCTAATTTTATCAGGACACAGAGAAGTGAGAATGTCGGTAACAAGGGTGATCATGCGGGAGAAGGGGAAGAAGGCTGCAGACAAACAACGTATTGATCTGAATTTTTGACTCCTGTCTACTTCAACTTGTCTCGTTTGCTTAGTCAGGTAGTGAATAGGGACAGTTGGATCCTACATCCTCATCCTAGACCAGCAGGGGTGTAGGATGAAATGCTGACTTATTGGATTATGTGAGCATTTTAACGACGCTACATCTCAGTGCTGTTACCACTTCTCGATCGGCAGACAGTGTTCACAATGAGGGCAATAAGGGCTGCACTTGTGGTAGCGCTTGTGGTGTCATCTTCTCGTCTCGTGTCCAGTCTACGTTTTGCGCTCTTAACACCACGATGGAAAACCAACAAGCTCAAGCTGCTATCCTAGGGAAATACATTTCTTGTACCTCAGGCCCCTTTCAATGTTTTACTCTCGACTTCCCACAGCGCTTGTGGTGTCGTCTTCTCGTCTTGTGTCCCATTTACATTTTGCACTGTTACCACCGGGATGGAAAACCAACAAGCCCCCAAGCTGCTATTATAGCAAAATAAACTTCTCGATGATGTTGCATGATGTTGCATGTTATTTTTACAGTCAAATGCCTTTTTTTTTCTTGTTCAGCTTACATTTGAGGAAATTTTCATTTACTTTCCAACCTTTCAAATTTCGGAGATCAGCCTAGAGTTGTAGAAGTACGGTGCTTTCGTGCGTTTTGTCAGCAACACGAAGACAGTGAAGAATTTTCAGCAAGCTAGGTGAAATGTCAGTGTTTTGGCCAATGCACAGGTTTTCAGAGTGCCACCAAGAAATACTTACTCAGTAGCCTAAACAAGAGTGCATACAATGATGCTTTGTATCATGCAAATCAGTATGTCCTTTTTAATGTGTGCCTTTTGGTTTTAATGCTGTTTTATTCATTGTTTTATGTCGTGAATATTAGGCTGCAGCAGAGCCTGACTTTTGTTTTCTTTATTCTATTAAGATAAACTTCTGATAAAATAAAGTGATTTTCACAATAACTTTGAGTTTGTCTTAATGGGAGTTTAATGTATCTTGAGTCTACATTATTCAAAATATATGCTGGCACACAGTTTCTAGCAAATGGTTATGCCTTAAAACTGGCTCACATCAATTCTACTATTACAGCAAGCCCCCTAAATTTATAACTGAGAAGTTAATCAGTGAACATTACAATATGAAAATCATTTTGTCTCAAATATTCGATTTTCTATAAAGTTACAGTTGCAGCCTAAACGCCCAGTAAGCAGCAACACTATTTCACCCAACACTCATGAGCTGCTTGCTTGGCTGTGCTTGCTGGCAACATTTGTACATAGAAACATTGCAAATGGTGAATTCTTTCTCTGCAGTTTTCCTATTGTTTTCTTTTTTTGAAATTTTGTTTCCATATACAATATCTCTGTGTTTTCTTGCAAGACATATGCGTGGACTTTGTTATATCAGAATGGCCATGCAAAATTGCAAGTCACAGCAACATGCACGTTGCATTCCATGCAGCTAGCATATTCTGTTAGATCGGGGTTTGTAGTACATTCAGAATCAGCTGCGTTTTACTGTAGTGTGAGATGTCA
Organism: Dermacentor albipictus; assembly: GCF_038994185.2. Taxonomy (NCBI): domain Eukaryota; kingdom Metazoa; phylum Arthropoda; class Arachnida; order Ixodida; family Ixodidae; genus Dermacentor; species Dermacentor albipictus. The sequence continues at coordinate 3,828,899 of NC_091822.1, read as the reverse complement.
AGGTGAGAGTCACACAAAAGGGACTACCATACTTCTGGCCTGCTGCATGCCCCTCAGTTGTACAGAATTTGCAGAAAAGTCCTGTGATCTGTGAACTATGGAGTAACAAAATCAATGTGTGTCTGTGCAGGGCATGCAGCTCACAAGCACCGGTGAAGGAAGACAGACAGCCATCAGGTGAGGATCTTGTCGTTGGCATCATCATCATCACGATCATCATCATCATCAGCCTGACTACACCCACTGCAGGGCAAAGGCCTCTCCCATACATCTCCAACTACCCCTGTCATGTACTGATTGTGGCCGTGTTGTCCCTGCAAACTTCTTAATCTCATCCGTCCACCTAACTTTCTCCCGCCGCCTGCTACGCTTCCCTTTTCTTGGAATTCAGTCCATAACCCTTAATGACCATCGGTTATCTTCCCTCTTCATTACATGTCCTGCCCATGCCCATTTCTTTTTCTTGATTTCAACTAAGATGTCATTAACTCGCATTTGTTCCGTCACCCAATTTGCTCTTTTCTTATCCCTTAACGTTACACCCATCATTCTTCTTTCCATAGCTTACTGTGTCGTCCTCAATTTAGGTAGAACCCTTTTCGTAAGCCTCCAGGTTTCTTCCCTGTAGGTGAGTACTGGTAAGACACAGCTGTTATACACTTTTCTTTAGAGGGATAATGGCAACCTGCTGTTCATGATCTGAGAATGCCTGCCAAAGACACCACAACCCATTCTTATTCTTCTGATTATTTCAGTCTCATGATCCGGATTCGCGGTCACTACCTGCCCTAAGTAGATGTATTCCCTTACCACTTCCAGTGCCTTACTACCGATTGTAAATTGCTGTTCTCTTCCAAGACTGTTAAACATTACTTTAGTTCTCTGCAGATTAATTTTTGGACCCACCCTTCTGCTTTGGCTGTCCAGGTAAGTGAGCATGCATTGCAATTGGTCCACTGCGTTACTAAGCAAGGCAATATCATCAGCGAATCGCAAGTTGCTAAGGTATTCTCCATTAACTCTTATCCCCAATTCTTTCCAGTCCAGGTCTGTGAATACCTCCTGTAAACACACTGTGAATATTAGCATTGGATTGGATATTAGCATTTCCAATAGCATTGGAAAGATTGTATCTCCCTGCCTGATGCCCTTCTTTATTGGGATTTTGTTGCTTTCTTTATGGAGGACTACGGTGGCTGTGGAGCCGCTATAGATATGTTTCAGTATATTTACATACGGCTCGTCTACACCCTGATTCCGTAATGCCTGCATGACTGCTCAGGTTTCGACTGAATCAAACACTTTCTCGTAATCAATGAAAGCTATATATAAGGGTTGGTTACATTCCGCACATTTCTTTATCGCCTGATTGATAGTGTGAATATGGTCTATTGTTGAATAGCCTTTACGGAATCCTGCCTGGTCCTTTGGTTGACGGAAGTCTAAGGTGTTCCTGATTCTATTTGCAATTACCTTAGTAAATACTTTGTAGGCAACGGACAGTAAACTGATTGGTCTATAATTTTTCGAGTCTTTGGCGTCCCCTTTCTTATGGATTAGGATTATGTTAGCGTTTTTCCAAGATTCCGGTACGCTCGAGGTCATGAGGTATTGCGTATACAGGGTGGCCAGTTTCTCTAGAACAATCTGCCCACCATCCTTCAAAAAATCTGCTGTTACCTGATCCTCCCCAGCTGCCTCGCCCTTTGCATAGCTCCCAAGGCTTTCTTTACTTTTTCCAACGTTACTTGTGGGATTTCAAATTCTTCTAGACTATTCTCTCTTCCATTAATAATCGTCATGGGTGCCACTGCTACTGCATAAATCTCCATAGAACTCCTCAGCCACTTGGACGATCTCATCCATATTAGTAATGACATTACCGGTTTTGTCTCTTAACACATACATCTGATTCTTGCCTATTCCTGGTTTCTTCTTCACTGCTTTTAGGCTTCCTCCGTTCCTGAGAGCATGCTCAATTCTATCCATATTATACTTCCTTATGTCAAACTTGTTGTCTTAAACTTGTTGAGTAACTTGAAGAGTTCTGCCAGTTCTATTCTAGCTGTAGGGTTAGAGGCTTTCATACATTAGCGATGATCTTAAACAGATCTTTTGTCTCCTGCAATAGCTTACCAGTATCCTGTCTAACAAAGTTACCACCGACTTCTATTTCGCACTCCTTAATGATACCCATAAGATTGTCATTCATTGCTTCAACACTAAGGTCCTCTTCCTGAGTTAAAGTCGAATACCTGTTCTGTAGCTTGATCCAGAATTCCTCTATTTTCCCTCTTACCGCTTACTCATTGATCGGCTTTTTATGTACCAGTTTCTTCCGTTCCCTTCTCAGGTCTAGGCTGATTCGAGTTCTTACCATCCTGTGGTCACTGCAGCGCACCTTGCCGAGCACGTCCACATCTTGAATGATGCCAGGGTTAGTGCAGAGTATGAAGTCTATTTCATTTCTAGTCTTGCCATTCGGGCTCCTCCACATCCACTTTCGGTTTTCCCACTTATGGAAGAAGGTATTCATTATCCGCAAATTATTCCATTCTGCAAAATTAACTAATAACTCTCCCTTGCTATTCCTAGAACCCATGCCTTATTTCCCCGCTGACTTGTCTCCAGCCTGCTTCTTGCCTTCCCTGACATTGAAGTCGCCCATCAGTATAGCGTATTTTGTTTTGACTTTACCCATCGCCAATTCCGCGTCTTCATCGGCAGAGAGAGAGAGAGAAAGGCAAAGGAAAGACAGGGAGGTTAACCAGAGATTATCTCCGGTTGGCTACCCTGTACTGGGTGAGCGGCAAGGGGATGCAATAGGTGAGAAAGAAAGAAGGATAAAAAAAAAGGGAAAAAAAACCCTAAGCACACACACGCACGTACACACGAACTAGTTCTGTGGGCACTGTCACGCAGCCCGCAAAGACATTAGCGTTGTTGATGAAACCAAGGACCTAAGCAAGACGGAACAATTATCAGTAGTAGTAAGGTACTACGCAAGTGGGGCTGTCTTTGAGCTGTCTTTTGGATTCCTCAACGCTGGGCATGTGTATGCAATGTCACTCCTGGGCACATCTACATACAGAAAGTTAATTGCAGATCCACTCACAAAAACGTAGAGGCACTCTAAAAGAGAAAAGAAATCCCTCACTGGCTTTATCATCTTGCAGACACTCACTATGACTAGATTGAGAAGGCGGTTCATGCAGTGGACATACACTGCCTGCGGCACTTCCTGCCTGAACAGTGCCCTGACGCCCCTTGAGGTAATGCTCATGACACTCGCACCATCATATTGTTACGAAGAGTTGCGATGAAATGGTTTTATTTACAGGCGGTGGATGATGATCGTAGCGTGATCGTAGCGCAGCCCGGACTCTCAAACTCTTCGTTCTCTTCGTCTTCTCTCTTCTTGTCCGCGCCTTTCGTATCCGTTACATTTCTTCGCAAGCAGACGAAGCCCGTGGGGTGAGTCAGGATGGACAAGCAGGGTAGAAAGGCTTCAGGCGAGCAATATGAGTCAGCTGAGTTCTGCTTGATTGCCGACCATTGCACAGGAGGCGAGCTATGACATAAGTGAGTTCGCTCAGGCAGTCTACGACTACTAATGGGCCTGAATATTGTGACAAGAACTTTTGGCACAGTCCACGCTTGCGTTGCGATGTCCAAAGAAGAACCAAGTCACCTTTTTCCAATGATACTTGTATGTGACGGTCGTCGTATCGCTCTTTCGAACAACTTTGCGAGGCCAGAGTACGAAGACAAGCTATTCAATGGACTTCAGCGAGACACAAAGTCTTCGATACAGAATCGTCACTGTGCAGTACGAAGGGTAAGAAAGTGTCCAGAGGGCTTCGCGCTAACCTTGCATACAGGAGATGAAATGGGCTATAGTTCGTGATTTCATGTTTTGCCGTATTGTATGCGTAAGTGATGAATGGAAGCACGTCGTCCCAGTTCTTATGATTGGAGGAGACGTACATGGCAAGCATGTTGGTCAGCATTCTGTTCATCCTTTCAATGAGGCCATTGGTCTGTGGATAATACAGCGTGGAATGACGGAACCGTGAAGTGCACAAAGGAAGTAACTCTTCAATGGCATCAGCAGTGAACTGGTGACCACGGTCGCTGATGATGACACATGGTGGGCCATGATGAAGCACGACGGAACACAGCAGGAAGACTGCCATGCAATCAGCGGTAGAAGACGGTATGGCTACAGTTTCTGCATACCGTGTAAAATGGTCTACGGAGACAATTATCCAACGGTTCTTGTTGTTAGATAACGGGAACGGGCCCAAAAGGTCAATGCCTACTTGCTCGAATGGTGTACTGGGTGGTGTCAATGGCCGAAGGGGACCCGGGGCCGCGGTGGTCGGTCGCTTGGGACGTTGGCACGTTTCGCAACTAGCGACATAATGCTTGGTTGTTTCGTACATCTTGGGCCAGTAAAAGCGCTCCTGGGTGCGGTGCAGCGTTCGTACGAAGCCGAAATGGCCGGATGTCACATCGTCATGCATGGCGCGTAGAACGGCGGAGCGGAGACTCTCGGGGACAACAAGCAGAAAACGCGCTCCATGCCCGGAGTAATTAGTTTTGTAGAGCATTTTATCACGGACAGTAAAGCAGCCGCTGCCTTTAGAAGTACAGGCGGCGACAAAAAGCGGATCAAGGGTAATATCATTCCGTTGTTCTTGCTGAAAGTCTGCCGCATCAGGGAACGTAGAAGTAACAGCAGTGAGACAGTAGTCAAAATTCTCAGCATCGCAATCGGTAGTCGCAAGAGGAATCCATGAGAGGCAGTCTGCGTCAGCGTGACGACGGCCACTCTTGTATGATACCACAAAGTCATATTCCTGGAGGCGCAGCGCCCAACGTGCGAGGTGACCAGAGGGCTCACGCAAACCAACCAGCCAGCATAAAGAATGGTGGTCGGTGATAATCTTGAATGGTCTACCGTAAAGATAACACCGAAACTTTTGTATGGCGAAAACGGCTGCCAGGCATTCCTGTTCTGTAACCGTGTAATTGCATTCAGATTTGCTCAGGCAACGGCTGGCATATGCGACAACATGTTCTGCGCCACTGTGACGTTGTACAAGCACTGCTCCTATCCCGATTCCACTGGCATCAGTGTGAACTTCAGTCGGGCAAGATGGATTGAAGTGATGGAAGAGAGGTGCTGACGTTAGTATAAACTTCAGTTGAGAGAATGATGCGTCACACTCAGGTGTTCAATTGAAGGATGCATTTTGTCGCAAAATACTTGTCAACGGGTAAACGATGTTGACAAACCGGGGAACAAAACGACGAAAATACAAACATAGGCCAATGAATGAGCGGAGCTCTCGTGCTGACTGCGGTGGCTCGAAGGAGCTCACCGCTTCAATCTTACAAGGATCAGGTCTGACGCCATCCTTGTCGACTAAGTGTCCCAGGACCAGTGTTTGACATTCGCCGAAGCGACACTTTTCTGAATTTAGAACCAGTCCAGCTTTCTCAATGCAGTCGAGAACGAGGCTGAGGTGTTCGTTATGTTCTTCAAACGTGCGGCCAAAAATTACAACGTAATTGAGGTAACACATGTATATCTCCCACTTTAGACCACGTAGTACTGTGTCCATGAATGTTTCAAAGGTGGCAGGAGCATTGCAAAGGCCAAAAGGCATAACATTAAATTCGAATAGGCCACCTGGAGTCACGAAAGCGGTCTTTTCCTTGTTCGCAGGGTCCATAGGCATTTGCCAATAACCTGATCGCAAATCAAGTGTTGAGAAGTAAGAAGCAGCGTGTAAGCAATCAAAGACGTCATCGATTTGCGGTAGTGGATATACATCCTTCTTCGTCACTGCATCTAGATGTCTGTAGTCCACACAGAATCTCCAGGAGCCATCTTTTTTTCGCACCAGGATTACTGGGGCTGCTCATAGACTAGACGACTCTTGAACGACACCTTTGTTCATCATCTCGTTGACTTGCTCTGCAATAACTTTGCGCTCGGATGATGACACTCGGTAGAGCTTCCGGCGGATGGGGTGTGCTGAGCCGGTATCTATTCTGTGACGAGCGCGGGACGATGGTAAATGAAGGGGTGCATCTCCATGCATGAAGTCGAATGCAGCCTCATGTCTGGCAAGGACCTGTACCAGTGCTTACCGTTCCGATGTACTGAGAGCCTTGCTGATCATGCCGAGCATTAGCTCTTCAGAATGGCGATTATCACAAGGACAGCAAGCTGTGCCGCTATTAGTAAGCTGTATTCGCAAGCTGTGCCGCATTTAGTGCCGCTATTGAGCTACCTGCGGCTTTATCGAAGAGAGCGAATTTCATACTGCAAGGAAGGACAACCGGCGTGGCGGAACAGTTCAGCGCCCACAATGTGGTGATTCCTTTCGTCATGCACACGACAGAGCAGGGCACAAGTATGTCTTTTTTAGCACAGTTTATGCGGAGAGGCCTAACTACAAGGTCAACACAATCAGCATCAACAGTAGTTGCAGAAACATGAACGGGCATCAGGCACCACGATGGTGGAATCATTTCATCAAGAACACTGAGAGTGTCTGTGTCCCTGTCTTCACCACCCAAGCTTTGTTTGGACTGTGCTGATATAAATAACTTGCTCAATGATATTTCATCACAACCACAGTCCATGGAAGCGCCACACTGTTCAAGAAAATGTATACCAAGAATAACATCGTGCGAACAACGAGAAAGAACAAGGAATTCCGACACAAACACTTTCCCAGCCAACAAAACACTCACAGCACAAACACCAAGGCGATGAAGCCACTCGCCGCCTACACCACGAAAGGTAATACCGTCGTTCCAAGAAAACATAACTTTGTGGCCTAGACGGTTTTTGAAAGCGAGGCTCATCACAGACACAGTCGCCCCAGTATCAACTAACGCCATGGTCGGTATTCCGTCAATCGAGACATTCACTTTGTTTTTGAACATCACAACAGGCAGAGGTATTTCTTGTAAAGATCGTCTGGCGACCACACCTCCATTGGCCGCGGATGCTAGTTTCCCAGCGGCGCTGACAAAGAACGGCGCCGAGGGGACGGAGAGCGATGGGGACGGTTATTTGGTGGCGTCAAACTCTGCTCAGAAGTTGACGAATCGCTGTGTCTGGTCGTGTGTGAGAAGTGGTCCGTTGGAAGCAAATCGGTCGTCCGCAAGTTATATGAAGTACGGGTTCTGGGTGGCGAGAACATCGGTGGTGTCCTTCGTGAATGGTGGCCTTGGCGACAATACCGAGCTATATGGCCTGTGGAACCGCAGTTGTAGCACACAGGAGGGTTGCGGTTCACAGCATCTTCCTCGAAACAAATGCGAGGCTGCTGCGGGTGGCAAGAAAGTTTGTTGTCATGTGGATAACCTGTCTCTGCTGCTCGCTGAAATCCGCTATATCGTTCATAAGTCACGTCATGGTAGTAGGGTCGGTGCTGTTCTTGTCGCGGCCTGACAGAAGTCACAGGGCCTCAGGGGTAAAAACGCGGCTGCTCTCGTTGTGGCCGAACGTCATAAGTAGCGCCTCTGTCGAAGAGACGTGGCTGCTGTCGGCGCGCGAGTTCATAATCCTCAGTGCCCCTCGCCGCAGGATATGGGGAGAAGGATACCACGTTTGGCTCGAAATCTGGTGGTAGGCGGAAGCTATGAGTGCCTGGATGTGTCACTTGCACGTGCAGCCTGAGCTCTTCCCGAATTATTTGTCGGATCGTTGATGCCAGATCGAGGGGCTGGTTGCTGTCCACGCTTGCAACTGTCGTCACATTGGCTAGCCTGCCAAACTTTGGCGTGATGTACCTCGTCTTCAGTTGCTCGAAAGTACGACAGTGCCGAATGATGTCAGCGACGGAAGCCAGGTTGTCTTTTGCGATGAGGAAATTATAAACGTCTTCGGCAATTCCTTTCAAGATGTGCCTGACTTTGTCTTCCTCAGACATTCCAGAGTCCACCATTCTACACAGTTTTATTACCACCTCAATGTAGGTCGTGCAGGTTTCGCCTGGCACTTGCGCACATTGCAGTAGCGTCTGTTCTGCCCTTTTCTTTTTCGTCGCAGAGTCGCCGAATCGCTCTTTGATTTTGGAAACAAATCTTCCCCATGTTGTAAACGTTTCCTCGTGATTGTCGAGCCACAACAACGCAGTATCCGTTAAAAAGAACACAACGTTCGAAAGCTGAGAAGCGCTGTTCCACTTGTTGGTGGCACTCACCCGGTGATAATGGATGAGCCATTCCTCGACGTCTTCGTCCGATCTTCCGGCGAAGGGACACGCATCTCTCAGTTGTAGAACAGAACTTGTCGGCGCAGCTGTTGGAATGAGCCGTTGTTCGTCTGCGTCGTGGGACATATTCAACTCCGGTAGATTCGGTGGATGTCCAGCAAGGCAACGGCTCCGTCGAACTTCTGCTTCAGCCTCCGTCTTCGGGTGTCAATTACCCGGCACTTTCCATCACAGCTGTTACGAAGAATTGCGAAGAAATGGTTTTATTTACAGGCGGTGGATGATGATCGTAGCGTGATCGTAGCGTGATCGTAGCGCAGCCCGGCCTCTCAAACTCTTCGTGTTCTCTCTTCCTGACCGCGCCTTTCGTATCCGTTACAATATGTTTGAGCAATGCAGAGCTGAGTGCAGCAGGACTGATAGTTGGGCAAGTTGGTACGAATTCATAGTAAAATATTTAGCGTGCACGTTCACTGTGTCCTTGTCAATTGTGCGCGCTAAATATTTTACTATGCACAGCGTTGAGGAATCCAAATGACAGCTCAAAGACAGCCCCACTTGCGTAGTACCTTACTACTACTGATAATTGTTCCGGCTTGCTTAGGTCTTTGGTTTCATCAACAATAAATGTAAAGTACTTGGAGCTTTTCATCTCTTCTTTTATACATACTTGTTAATGTGATGTGGCTGAGAATTTCGAGGATATGGTCTTGTATCGAACAGTGAACGTATTTCACTTTGGCTGCTCTACCATTCAGTTTCTTTCCTACAATATCATCTTATTTGCCAAACAATTTCAAGAGCTCAATGAAGTTTCCCTTGTTTTCACTTATGGCACTTTCATTGTGGCCCCTCTGATCAATTCCCTGAACGGCAGTGAATCGCAACATATCTGCGACTCTTGCTATATATAGAGGCAATCTTCCTGCACCTCCAAGGAGTATGCATCGCTGAGATGTGTTGCAACTGACTTGCACAGTCCTCCCGACTTCATCTGCCTGTAGGAAAGCCACAATGTCTGGCAAGACTTATGCGCGAGTGAGTTTTCGTGCTTTCTGAAACCAGCATGTTTTTCTAGCACTCTTTTTTGCAGTTACTGTATCCACTGTTGACAAATGCATATTTCTGATTGGCACCAGTAGAAAACATTGTGCAAGGCTACTGTTGAAAGCTCCGTCCGCCTGCACGCTGTACTCCAACTAAGGAAATAGGCGGTATCAGTCTGAGTGGAAGCTTCTGCTCAATTTGCTGTACTTCTTAGATGGAAATGGGTTCAGTATTGGCCGTGTGGGTGACTCTGTCTTAAATTTCGAAATGTCCAACTGGCCTGCATGGTCGACATCCACATCCGAGGCGGTGAATTCGGTCGTGGAATCGGGTTCATTCCTTGCTGCACACGATGCGGAAAGCTTGTCGCATTCACTGTCCATTTACATCGACGAGGACGGACAAGCATGATGAGAAATGATGCTGTTCACAGTCTCTTCAAGTGGAATCAAAACAGAGTGCTGAAAAGAATTTTCTTGTTCATGGAGCGTCTCCAAATCTCCCATTGTTGATGCAGAAAGCTTGGTGTGGATGCGTTGTTGCTTGGCCCGTTTGCTTGCATAAGAAAAAAAAGTCGGCAATGGATCTTTTCTGCGACATACTAAAGCAACCCAAAGGTCCTGTGGCATCGACCACACGTTGGAGCCTCTTCCAGTGGTGAGATAGGCTGGCGTTTCCTCCCGCGATACGAGCACTGCTTGTGAGCAAGCGAACAAATTGGTGAAGTGGTTGGTGCCACCACTGCAGTGAACTAGAAGACTAGAAGGGGCCAGTCCACTGAGCGGAACGGCTCTACTGCATCGTGAATTGTGTGCCCAGGGGCGATTGTAGCGGTGGCGCTGTCATCGCTCACTACTGATACTTCTGTTACAACTCAATATGGCGAAGAGCTTTTCTTAGACATTTGCCAGAGGCAACCCACCCCCATTCATCACCCACCTATCCAGAATTCAGCGCAGCTTTGACGCCGACAGTTGACGGGTGAAGACCCTCTACCTGAAAACGACAAGCTGAACTAATGGATGAAAGGGGCCCAAGTCGACGGCGACCAAAGAACAGCACTGACCTTAGATTCCCAGGTTGAATACGGTTACATATTTCATGCCATCAAAGTCTGAGTTCGGCGGAACAGTGGGAAATCGTGGCAGGATATTGCGACCGATTCGATGTTCGCGATTGGCCACGATACAGTCATCAGATTCCCTAGCGTAGCCGCCTAAGAAAGACGAAAGGATAAAAAGCGGAGACCTTTCAGTCAGAGAGGCTCATGTGTCCTGATGCAGCATTGCCATCTGGTGAAATTGGCCGCCAGATTTCGAAAATCTGGGGAAAATGTTGAGCTCCTGGTGGCCAGGCCAGCAAACTACTACACCAGACAAAATCTGGGGATATTTAAGTAAAACCACTCTACCGAAATTACCGTCTACCGACGCTGCTCATCTAAACATTTAACACTAGGTAGCGCTGGTGGCCGCCTGATTCTAAGCCCTATATTTGTATTTGTCTATTGCTCACGAAATCCCTGTGTTGCTGTGCTACTGCTAGGGTGCAGTGAACTAAACCTTACTGTAGCTAGGGTTTATGCTCGCACTAGGTTTCAACCGATGTATAGTTATAAGAAGTGTAATGGGATGTACTGAACAGTTCAGATGGTAGCGTTTGTTCGTAACCGAGAAGGCAGATGACGCTGAGCAGGAACAGCTGGTTGCCCGAACGGCTCACACTCGTGCTAAGCACTGGTGATCCGGCTGGCCCACTTGTTGCACTGCAGGCATGGAACAGACGATCTGGCTGGCCTTGTTCTTGTGCTCTTCTTCTTCATTACAGAAGTTTCAATAGACGGCACCAGCTGTTCCAGCGGAGGAATGATTTTACTGTGGGAAGCATGGGAAGAGCAATGCCGGGCCACCTGCAACGCGTCAGGTGGCCAGCCAACACACAAACGGACGCTCCGCTCGTTTCGCTGCCACAAAAAGCTGTTGAGCAGTATAAAGGCGTTTAGCCTCCATGAAATTTGTGGCCTAAGATCTACCCAGGACTTTGCAGGCAAACCACATCATGGTTTGGTAAGTTTTGCAGTAATTGTTTACTTGTGTTGATTTTTCGTAGCGTTTGCCACAAATACCCCGATTCTTTTTTTAGACTCAACTGCTTCACGCTGTCGCAATGAGCAGTCAAAGCAAGTCGACTCTGAAAGGAAATGGTGATCCAGACTGCACCAAGACAGTAAAAAAAACCGTAAGTCCTATGAATACAGCAGGAAGTACCTCGAATCCTGGGAAAAAGAATTCCAATGGCTGACAAGTGCGGCATCACAAGGTACCAAGCTTCTATGTCGAAAATTTCTTCGACCACACCACGGCACACTAAGCGAACATGCACAGGGAGCTCAGCACAAAGGAGCTGTCAAGCCTGCATCGGTTTCTCGGGCGCTGGATCTCCCAAAGAAGCCGAACCTGTCGGACGACCTGAAATGTGCTGAGTTGGAGTTAGCGCTTACAACCTGCTGCCACTTCCCTACCTTGGCAATTGACCATTTAGGGGAAGTGATAAAAAAAATGGCAAAGGAAGCTTTCTTGAGCACCTATGTCTTCACTGTACCATGTGCGCCACTTTAATCAACTCTGTCTTGTCCCCCCTCTCTTCGAGACGAAGTTATGGCTGATATCAAAGGCAAGAAGTTCCCTCTGATGCCGAATGAGACCACGGATGTCACGATGCAAAAGTTGCTCGCAATCTGCACCCGGTATTTTAGCGAAAAATCTTGCAAAGTTGTGACTGCATTCCTGGGGCTTTATCAGTGATTCATGCTACTGGTGAGGCACTTTTTCATATTGTCAGAGATTGCCTTTACGAGTATGGGATGTGCCTTTGGGATTGTGTCGGCATCGCCTATGATGAAGCTGCTGTAATGGTTGGTGAACACAACAGTGTCTGGTCACGGATCAAGGAAGAGTCGCCTAATTGCATCCTGAACAAGTGTGTATGCCATTCGTTGGCCCTCTGCATGCAAAAGGCTCTTGAAACATTACCTTCTAGTCTAGGCTACCTCCTAACTAAAATCACAGCATGGTTTTCAAACAGCACACTCTGACGCCATGCTTACAAGGAACTTTTCGAAAGCATGAAAGAACAAGAAGTGGAAGCACAAAGTGACAAGAAGTCTTGCCACATGCCATTTTTGAAGTTATCTGGCACACGATGGCTTGTTCGAGCGCGTGTCATCAAGAAATTTATCAAACATTGGAATGAGCTGGAGGCTTACTTTACGTTAGCCATGCAAGAAGGTACTCAAGAAGTAAGGTACAAAGCTCGATTGATCCATGGCATGCACCATGATGATGCAAACTACATTTGTGTCATATTTTTGTCTCCCATTGTCCAAGAATTTGAAAAGGTCAATGCTTTCTTCTAGTCAGTGAACATTGATCCAGACAAGATGTACAAAGAGTTTGATCTGTTTCACCGAATGCTGAAATCAAGAATTTTTAACAAGCAAGGGCACAGACTTTCTTTGGGAATGACTGACTTTGGATCTCAGTTTGTCAGTGAACTCCTCCGTTGCAAGCACCAGGAGACCAACCTCAACGAAGCTGCTGTGCAAGGGCTGAAGCAATGCTGCCAAGATTTTCTCAGTGACCTGCTGAGGGAAGTGGAAAAGTGTCTTCCCTCCAATCAAGCCATTTTTCAAGGCATGAGTGGACTTCACCCTTCATGAGTCTTGTCTCACACTGCACAACTTTCTGTTTTGCAACTGCCCCTGCGACATCTCGTTGAAAAAAACATGAACATTATTGAAATGCAATATAGGACAATCGTTATGCATCTTTGGAGGGAGGAGGCCGTCTTCGACGGGAAACTTCCTGAGGATTCTGCAACATTCTGGGATGGAATTTTCAAGTTTAAAAATGCCATGGGGAAAATGCCCTACCAGGAACTTGCATTGTATGCGCTGGCATGTCTTTCGTGCCCAGTGTTGAATGCTGTGGCAGAGCGTGTCTTCAGTCAGGTCACGTGTGTGAAGACGAAGTACAGGAACAAGATGTTGCTGAAAACTTTGGATTCCATTGTACGAATTCGCAAAACATTGGCCTCCAGAGAGGGGTGTTGCGGGAAGTTCACTATCACAGACGATATGCTATGCAGGTTTCGTTGAGACATCTATGATGCTCCAAGCGATGATTAAAGGCTCCTCATCATCACAGACAATCACAGATGATATGCTACGCTGGTTTCATTCAGACATTTGTGATGATCCAAGTGTTGATTAAATGCTTCTCATCATGATATTTAAATGAGTGCTTGGCAAATGTTAATTATTGGTAATTTTTGTGCATTATAAGGCAATTTCAGTTTCTGGTGAAATCTGTAGAAATTTTAGCGAGTTTCTGGTGTCTTGGCAACTTTCCAATCTGGCAACGCTGTCCTGATGTAACTCAGACATTTAATATGCTCCTACGTGGAGTGGGCTTCCGTACCTGAAGCCTGTGCACATAATGTAAATAAATTCTTTTCAAAAGGACACTAAAGGCAAATACGAACTCAATGTGGACTGTTTAAGTGCCATTCCAGAAACCTCGAAACGCTTACTTTGTGCCAAGAAAAGACTTAGTTTATGAGAAAATTGCATCTGAAGGGTACGAGTATCTCTATCACAATTCAAATCTCCCGCCGCACAAACGGGGAGTGGTGACATAGCATACGCCATCACCGTCCTTTACGGCAGCCGGTGAGTGAAACGGTGCCCGACAGACAGTGGCATGGTGTTTAGCACAAAACGCACACGCCCGGCGATGGAGAAACCAAGCCTTGGCAGAGCGGTGGATTCGCCGCTGCAGCCGCTTTTGGTGAAGTGGCATGGACCGTTGGGGCATCCTGCGGCATCACTACTTGCAGTTTGTGCGAGTTTCGATAGCCAGGAAGACCAGCACATCACTATGCGATAATGAAACTACCGTAATGCGAAAGCACGGTCAGCACAGAGTCGAGCAAAAACGAAACCTTTCGACCGCCCACGTCGCTGTCAGAGGTAATGTCAATCAGTTCTTTTTATCTAAAAATAAAATAGAACCCAACAAGTAGCATTTTCTTTCTTCCTATAATGCAATACAATGATGTTTTTGTAAGGAGTGGTTGAGTGCTAGTGACACAATTTAAATTAAGTCTCCTCGTCATTGTGCAAGTACTTGAATGTCCCAGGGAAGCTTCTAATCTTGCCCTGCATTTATCTCAATTTGTATGCTTACTAATGCTGTATTCGCGATAATATTGCAACATGCGTGTGCTATTTGATTGTTTGAACGAGGCGCGTGGGCACCAACACTCGAGAAAAGAGGAGGAAGAATGAACTGGGCTCGCGCTCTGAATCTAACTCTCATACATCTGCTTCCAAATTATAAGACATCAAAATTGTCATTTTGTTTCATACTGCATACCTTGGATCAGCTTTTCGGCGCTCTTGGGGGGGGGGGGGCATGCCCCCTCCTGGCGCCGCCCCTGCAGGCAGAGTTAACATAAGATTTCTAGTCTGGGTCGAGTATGCAACAACATCTCTGGGAGTTGCATCGACTAGTTTTGCAGAGGAACGAACGTCGGCGAGCATGTGGCGAATGAGTCGGACAGCATACGGGTGGTGGTGATCAGCTTGTCCTAAAAGTTGTATTTCTGCAGTCATTGTTAGAAGTCTGAGCATGCACAGAAAAATGGTGAGGACTTTGCTCCAAACGGTTGTTCGGAATACTCCACTGGGGTGACGATGGCCAACGAATGCAACTGTGCCATGAGATATGTCCAGCACGAGAGAAATGAAAACAAACCAGGCTGTCATCCTGTGTTCTCCAGTCGGCTGGGTTGCGACAAGCAGGAAACCTAGGGCGCAGGTAGCTAGCATTTGGAGGGTCTGGAATAGTGGTAGCAGCAAGAATGGGACAAAGGAAAGCAATAACCAAGTTCACTTGTGTCAGTGTGTGGAGGCCACATTATTCCGGAAGACAGTCTAGATGAAACCTGGCGGGAGGCATAGATGGCGGGTCATTGCACAAAGATGTTGAAGACCTGTTAGGTGGCCTGCTGAACTGATGAACTATGTGATAGCTCTTCACTTGCACAAAACAGCGATACATTTTTTATAATGGTGTCTACCGAGTCACAGTTCTGACATATGAGGAGGTTGAAGGCATCATGTGTAATCTCCTTCAATATGTGGCTGACCTTGTCCGACTTCATCGTGTTGATGTCGACCTTACCACAGAACGCAAGTGCATCCTAAATGTATGCAACATAAGATTCAATTGACGTAGAAGCATAGCCCGCAAGCTCCTTCTTACCTGCGAGCTGGTGACCAAAGGGCTTCCCAGAACGGTTTCGTAGCTTTTCCTTACAGATGTCTAAGCTTGTTATGTCACCTTTAAGCACCTTGAACCAAACTCATGCTGTTCCTTGGAGATAAAGTATAATGTTGGCCAACATTACCATTGGCTCCCACCAGTTGTGATTGCTTATACGCTCGTGCCATTAAATTCAGTCTTTTCAGTCTCAGTGCTATCAGTGCTGTGGAAGGTTACAGGTTCTCAGGTTGTACCAAGATGATGGAGGTCAGAGTCAGCTGTGCCGTGGGTGGACAGTCCATGGATGCACTCCGTCAGCTGTCATGGTAGAACTTCCACGGTGTCCTCTGTGAAGCTTCATTTGGTTACCTCGCACCTCCACCAAAAAAGATCTTACGAGCAAGAAGCAAGCACTAGTATTTCACACAGTCTGGAACAACACGACCCACTCAGAAGGCTGCACTCCTTTTTAAAATACGACATGGCCGGCAGCCGCCATTTGGTGACACAGGACTTTGTCCTCCCTGTTTCAGTTTGTTAATCGTCTTCTTCACTGCAACAATATAAATTGTGGTAATAGCGCAGTTCTGCAGTCTGCGCCAGCAGGCACCAGTCCTGATCGGCTGCGCCCAAGAGGGCTCAGCCACGGCTTGCTCTACTGCTCATGAGTTCCTAGTTTTCCACCTCTTCCATCAGTGGCTTTGATGTCACTGAACATAGCGGCATTCTCATACTGCCCTTTCTTCTGCGAAGGCAATGGTGGCGTTGGCTCACAGGAGTTTGCAGCGACAACATGGCTGGACAAAATCTTGTAGACTGCTGCACCAAACTGGGATTGGCAGAGCAGGCAATGTCGGGGTCCCCAAGGTCTTCCAGGAACCCGAAGGTCCTAAACATGGTGGGCTTCCCGGATGTACACCTTGTGAAGTTGTGGCAGACCAGATGGTGCAGCCTCCAAGTTGCCGAGATCTTGCAGAAACATGAAGGTCCTAAACCGTTCCTGGATGCACACCTGGTCTTGTCTTCCTCATCAACTTCGTTCTGATGCGTGCTCACAGCAGGTAGCTGGAAGGTGCAGTCGCCTGCTCACAGCCATCTCATCGCACAGAGACCAGTGCCATCCACCTTAGGCGTGCAGGCAACAGGAGGGGAAGATCTCCCTTCTTTAGCTCCAGGAACGCCAGCCACTGCTCACCATGTGCTCCCTAGCTGACTGTGGTGAAGTTCGCCAAAGCATCGGACACTGCTCACTAGGTGCGCAAAAGCCCACTGCATAGAAGTCTGCACCCTGCACCGTTAAGGGACACAGGTGTTCCCAGAGGTGGTGTCGAAGCCATCTCGTTGATGACATCACCCGCACCGGCAGTGTCCTTCTCCAACGGCAGCTGCAGCAGCACATAGGAGACCGCACTGCCCCTGGGTCCCACGCCAGGCCCGATAATGGCAAAAGAGAGGCGCCCCTCATCAAACACCAGAGGTACACCAAGCTGGGGTACGAGACGCTACTAGCTGTGGAACAGGTGCTGGCTGCCTTCCCCCATGGCCATGGTCTGTCCCAGAATGCAGCTGGGGCCCCACATTGCAGGTACCAATGTGGGAATGACTTGGTGCCACCGTACATGCCATTAGGCTCCAGTCCTGGCATGCTGCACCTAGAGCAACCAGCTATGGCTCACACCACTGCTTGCGTGTTCTTCCTTTCCCACCTCTTCCACCAATGGCTTTGCTGTCGCTGATCATAGTGGTGTTCCCATAAAATATTGTCTAGATGAACTACATTTCATGGTGTTTAACCTTTTGTTTTTAACAGTGTTTAACCATGGTGTTTAAACCGCCACCGCTGTGTTTAACAGCGGTGGCGTAGAGGTAGAACACCCGCCTCGCGTGCAAGAGGTTTGTGGTTCGAATCCCGGTGCCGGCAATTTTCCACCGGATTTAAAAAAAAAAAAATCCGCATGTTGATAAAATTGCATAAACAGGCCTGGATTGGGCCTGATCCCGGTGACCAGAACCGGTAAAGCACTCCCTCACCAGAGCAGGATTGGCCACCCTGGTGCAGTACTTGGCCACAACCTCCTATATGAACAACACAATCAAACCCCGGCCCTCAGTCCCCAGCAGCTGCGAAGCAACTGACCACGGCGGCGGTCAGACCTGCGACGCTGCAGAGGGTGCTAAGAATCACTGGCTCCAGACAGGCCGCCATTGGAATATGAACCTGGCAACGTTTAACGCTAGAACGTTATCTAGTGAGGCGAGTCTAGCAGTGCTATTGGAGGAATTAGAGGGCAGTAAATGGGATATAATAGGGCTCAGCGAAGTTAGGAGGCCAAAAAAAGCATATACAGTGCTAAAAAGTGGGCACGTCCTGTGCTACCGGGGCTTAGCAGAGAGAAGGGAACTAGGCGTCGGATTCCTGATTAATAAGAATATAGCTGGTAACATACAGGAATTCTATAGCATTAACGAGAGGGTGGCAGGTCTTGTTGTGAAACTTAATAAGAGGTACAAAATGAAGATTGTACAGGTCTACGCCCCTACATCCAGTCATGATGACCAGGAAGTCGAAAGCTTCTATGAAGACGTGGAATCTGCGATGGGTAGAGTGAAAACTAAATACACTATACTAATGGGTGACTTTAATGCCAAGGTAGGCAAAAAGCAGGCTGGAGACAAGGCCGTGGGGGAATATGGCATAGGCACTAGGAATATCAGGGGGGAGTTATTAGTAGAGTTTGCGGAACAGAATAATATGAGGATAATGAATACCTTCTTCCGCAAGCGGGATAGCCGAAAGTGGACATGAAGGGGCCCGAACGGCGAGACTAGAAATGAAATAGACTTCATACTCTGCGCTAACCCTGGCATCATAAAAGATGTGGACGTGCTCGGCAAGGTGCGCTGCAGTGACCACAGGATGGTAAGAGCTCGAATTAGCCTAGACCTGAGAAGGGAACGGAAGAAACTGGTACATAAGAAGCCGATCAATGAGTTAGCGGTAAGAGGGAAAATAGAGCAATTCCAGATCAAGCTACAGAACAGGTATTCGGCTTTAACTCCGGAAGAGGACCTTAGTGTTGAAGCAATGAACGACAATCTTGTGGACATCATTAAGGAGTGTGCAATGGAAGTCGGTGGTAACTCCGTTAGGCAGGATACCAGTAAACTATCGCAGGAGACGAAAGACCTGATCAAGAAACGCCAATGTATGAAAGCCTCTAACCCTACAGCTAGAATAGAACTGGCAGAACTTTCGAAGTTAATCAACAAGCGCAAGACAGCTGACATAAGGAAGTATAATATGGATAGAATTGAACATGCTCTCAGGAACGGAGGAAGCCTAAAAACAGTGAAGAAGAAACTAGGAATTGGCAAGAATCAGATGTATGTGTTAAGAGACAAAGCCGGCAATATCATTACTAATATGGATGAGATAGTACAAGTGGCTGAGGAGTTCTATAGAGATTTATACAGTACCAGTGCCACCCACGACGATTATAGAAGAGAAAATAGTCTAGAGGAATTCGAAATCCCACAGGTAACGCCGGAAGAAGTAAAGAAAGCCTTGGGAGATATGCAAATGGGGAAGGCAGTTGGGGAGGATCAGGTAACAGCAGATTTGTTGAAGGATGGTGGGCAGATTGTTCTAGAGAAACTGGCCACCCTGTATACTCAATGCCTCATAACTTCGAGCGTACCGGAATCTTGGAAAAACGCTAACATAATCCTAATCCATAAGAAAGGGGACGCCAAAGACTTGAAAAATTATAGACCAATCAGCTTACTGTCCGTTGCCTACAAACTATTTACTAAGGTAATCGTAAATAGAATCAGGAACACCTTAGACTTCTGTCAAGCAAAGGACCAGGCAGGATTCCGTAAAGGCTACTCAACAATAGATCATATTCACACTATCAATCAGGTGATAGAGAAATGTGCGGAATATAACCAACCCCTATATATAGCTTTCATTGATTACGAGAAAGCATTCGATTCTGTCGAAACCTCAGCAGCCATGGAGGCATTACGGAATCAGGGTGTAGACGAGCCATACGTAAAAATACTGAAAAATATCTATAGCGGCTCCACAGCCACCGTAGTCCTCCATAAAGAAAGCAACAAAATCCCAATAAAGAAAGGCGTCAGGCAGGGAGACACGATCTCTCCAATGCTATTGACAGCGTGTTTACAGGAGGTATTCAGAGGCCTGGAGTGGGAAGAATTGGGGATAAAAGTTGATGGAGAATACCTTAGCAACTTGCGATTCGCTGATGATATTGCCTTGCTTAGTAACTCAGGGGACCAACTACAATGCATGCTCACTGACCTGGAGAGGCAAAGCAGAAGAGTGGGTCTAAAAATTAATCTGCAGAAAACTAAAGTAATGTTTAACAGTCTCGGAAGAGAACAGCAGTTTACAATAGGCAACGAGGCACTGGAAGTCGTCAGGGAATACATCTACTTAGGGCAGGTAGTGACTGCGGATCCGGATCATGAGACAGAAATAATCAGAAGAATAAGAATGGGCTGGGGTGCGTTCGGCAGGCATTCTCAGATCATAAACAGCAGGTTGCCATTATCCCTCAAGAGAAAAGTGTATAATAGCTGTGTCTTTCCAGTACTCACCTACGGGGCAGAAACCTGGAGGCTTACGAAAAGGGTTCTACTCAAATTGAGCACGACGCAACGAGCTATGGAAAGAAGAATGATAGGTGTAACGTTAAGGGATAAGAAAAGAGCAGATTGAGTGAGGGAACAAACGCGAGGAAATGACATCTTAGTTGAAATCAAGAAAAATAAATGGGCATGGGCAGGACATGTAATGAGGAGGGAAGACAACCGATGGTCATTAAGGGTTACGGACTGGATCCCAAGGGAAGGGAAGCGTAGCAGGGGGCGGCAGAAAGTTAGGTGGGCGGATGAGATTAAGAAGTTTGCAGGGACGGCATGGCCACAATTAGTACATGACCGGGGTTGTTGGAGAAATATGGGAGAGGCCTTTGCCCTGCAGTGGGCGTAACCAGGCTGATGATGATGATGATGAACCTTTTCCGAATGGAAGACAAGCTGAGTTTATTGAACATTTACTTTTGTATTTCTGTGTATTGGTGCATTCTTCTCTGTGCTTGTGGATGTGTCTGTGTATTAATTTAATAACTGGGAGTGCTGTCTGCATGTTTGTTTTTTTATTTTTGTGGTAGTTTTTCATTACTTATAGCTACGCCCTTCTGAGGTGCAATCAGAGATCATTGTTCGGCGCATACATTCGGTTAACGGCGCGCATTATTGGCCTACTTCGCACTGACGTCACCAGCCGCGGGGCGCAGCCACGTTTTTGGCAACGTCAAAATGAGGACACGCTCCTGTCAATCATTTTGCAACCAAGCAAGTCATCTGCTAGGCACCGAACCCAATGGGAGTTGGGAAGTTTGGAGGGATCATACGCTCGTTACGAGACCGGCTTCGCATGGCGCGTCCGGTGGTATGGATTGGATCCAAGCGGCGGCTTTGGCCGCGGAATGGCACATTCGAATCCAATTCATCGTTTAATTCGAGAAAATGGTGCTTGCGATGGGAACTTCAGTTGTTGCATTGGCGTTGCTTGAGGAAGAACAAGAGCATTGGAGGTGCGAAACGTGTTTGAAGAAACAGCAGAAAGCAAATTTCAGCTTCGCTTTCGTTTCTTGAAACAAATAGTGCGTTGGTTGTGTGGCGAACTCGACCCGTCATTGGGTGGCAGTGAGCCGCTGGAATGCTGTTATTGCCTCTTGAAAAGTGCGCCACTGTTCCTGTCGTTTCTTTTCTTTTTTTTCCTCACTGTGCGTGACACTATCTAGGGACGACGCAGAGAAACTAATAGTTATAAATTGTAGTAGTCACATGTATTACTATTTGAAAACGTGTTTAAGCTTGAGAAGAAAAAAATACAGTGGAACCCCGGTTATACGTCCCCCGGTTTTGCGACGACTCGGGTTTTACGACGCACTAGCACAGTCCCGGCAAAGTCCCCGTAGAAGCAATGCATTAAAAACCCCGGTTATCCGATGCAATTTTACGCCTGACCCGCGTTATAGGACGACCCTCACAAAGCGTGGTATGGAATGACGGACGAAAGAAAAGTTCATAATGAGAACAGCGTGAACAAGACGACGAAGTAAAAGGACACAGGACGTCGGACGACACTCCGTCGTCATCTTGTTCGTGCTGTTCCCATTATGGTTGTACACCAACCCGTCAAACTTTCCACTTTAATACGAACGAAAAGTGCCGCGAGTCTCTTTCCTCGCTCCGTCATTCCACACGCGGAGCGCTTGACACCGCTCGACCAGTTCGCTCCAGCGCAGCTTTCTTCCCTGCCTCGTCTCATCGTTCGTTTCTCTCTCCTCCACCAGCAGCCGCCCGCGACACCCACTGTGCTGAAATAGCACCTTTTCTTCTCTACAATCACTTTTTCACTCTTCTCGGCGGCGGCGCCTGTCGTCACGTTGGAGAAGCATTTCTCTCCTTCCAGTTTCCCAGCAGCAGATCGCCGACAACGTAGCGCCTAGGTTTATCGCACGTGATCTTCGTCGTAATCCTAGCTACCAGCGTTCAGCGGAGGTTTAAAGTTGTGTGGAGTAACGCGATGCAGGATGTCCCGAAAGCAGACTGTCGCTTGGCGATAAACTGAATATTATCGAGGAAGCAGAAAAGCAGCATGGAGCCACGAAAGCCAGCATTGCCCAGGACGTTAAGATACCCGAATCTTCACTTAAGACGATCCTGGCAAACAAAGCGGTGATGTTGCAGAATGCCAACAAGTTTGGGCTCAAGCGGAAAGCAGCAAAAGGACAGCATGAGAAGTTAGAAAAAGTTCTCGTCAAGTGGCTGCATCAAGCACGGAGCTCTGCAATCAACGTTGACAGCACCATTCTAAACGAAAAGGTGGACCTTGTGGCATTGTGTCTGGGTATCGACAACTTTCAGGCATCGAACGAATGGCTGGATCGCTTTAAAAAACGAAACAGGATTGTATACAGCTGCTCCTGCAGAGAAAGCACTTCCATGGACATTTCGACGGTGAACGAGTGGATGGAGTCACTGCCGGAAATGATTGCTGCATACAAGCCCTGCGATGTTTTCAACGCTGGCGAGAGCAGTATTTTTTACCATATGCAGCCCGAGCAAACCCTTGCGTTTAAGGGTCACAGCTGTCTTGGTGGCAAGCGTAGTAAAGAGCGTGTGACGGCACTATTCTGTGCTTACGAAGACGGTTGCGAGAGGCTGCTTGTGCTCGTTGCTGGAAAGTTTGCAAAGCCAGGGTGCTTTAAGAACTTGAAGACGCTGCCGTGCAGCTACAACTTCAACAAAAGGCATGGATGACGTCTTCGCTTTTCAGCAATTTTTTTCAGGAGCTGCATAACAATATGGGCGCTAAGGCGAGAAAAATATTGCTTTTCATGGACAACGCACCATGC
Source organism: Dermacentor albipictus (assembly GCF_038994185.2). Taxonomy (NCBI): domain Eukaryota; kingdom Metazoa; phylum Arthropoda; class Arachnida; order Ixodida; family Ixodidae; genus Dermacentor; species Dermacentor albipictus. The sequence goes on along the minus strand of NC_091822.1, from coordinate 3,805,826 downwards.
CACCCACCTAATACGTCCAGCCTGAGGAACATAAAGTTTTTTTTTCCCCCGCCTAACTGCACAAGCCGGCTGCAGCCGCTGGATGCCGGCATCATTAAGTGCGTCAAGCAAGGGTACCGGAAGCGGTTAGTGCAGCATCGGCTGGCAACTATGGAGCACAGAGAGTCAGAAAAAAAGATCTCTGTGCTCAACGCCATACATTTTATTGCCAGTTCATGGAATGCAGTGTCCCGAAGCACAATCGCTAATCCGTTCAAGCACTGTGGCTTTAAGTGAGAGACTGCCTCTTCCGCTGGGGACGCAACAACCTCGATGCCGCTCGAGGCCGTTGCAGGCTTTGCCGATGACGATTTCAAGGGTTTAAACCTCACCACCACCTTCGCCGAGTACATGGAGGCCAAGGACAATGTTGCAATCTGCGGCAAGGCGTCGCTGGATGACGCCATCGAGGAGGCTTTGCCTAGTGCCGACACCGCTGTGACATCAGATGAGGACAACGACGATGCCACAGATGCCGTGCCTGTGCCTACCACGTTCGCTGAGGTGCTACGGCTGATAGACAGCATCCGGAACTTCATCTGTTCACGCGACGCCACAGAGGACCTTCATTTGGATGTTGCCCAACTCGAGCAAAAGCTCTTGGTTCATGGATCAAACAAGGTCCAAAAGAAACTTACCAACATTTTTTAAAGTTCACGCCGGCTGACGGGAATCGCAGCAGTGGGCAGTGGAGTGCCGTAAAGGTTCGTTTGAATAAAGCATGTTGGTACCTGTACTGCAGCATTAATTCTTATCGCATTTACTTTTTTGGGAATTTGGGTTTCCAAGCCCTGCAGTGTATGTTAGTAGTTTACATAGAAGTTTCTCGTAAATCTGTCGCACGAAATAAGTAGTATTTTTATAGGCATAATTTATGTTAGGATTTTACGATGCCCACATTTTATGATGCTTTTTCACAGCCCGTAAAAAGTCGTATAATCGGAGTTCCACTGTACATTTTTTAGGTAAAGATTTCACTCATTGGAAGACGAAAAACATTTCGTTTTGTAGTTTACTGTCTGCAAGCAGATGACAAACGAGGGAAGTAAACTTCCGGGGAGTTCACCGCTTGCCGATTGGCTGCTCTCTCTGCCCCGTTCTCACAAATTTCGCATACTGCCATTATGTGACATTGTATCAACCTAACAGAATGCATATCGAACAACGATCTCCGATCGTGCCCCTGTATTCACTTATGTTTTCTTATTTTTTCACATCTCTTACATTGTAGCTTTCCTCTCCTATTTCTCTGTTTCTTTACCTTGTCTTCTTTTTCGTGGTCTCTGTACAGTTCAGGTGACAACTTCTTTCTTGTTTCCTCTATTTTGTCCTTTGTAGTAAATAAAATAAATGACTAGTATAATACTTCCTGAAAATGTGAAACACAGTCATGGTTTGTCCAAAGTAGCTTTGACTGTTGATACAGTCTTTATTACGGCTTAGGCTTGTCTGCTGCTCTGCACCTTTGGCAGGAGCCTGTTAAATAGAAATTTCTTGAACATAGAGGCACATCTGTGTGGTGCATGTTAGACTTGACTTCAAAATAGTGTGCCACCTTGTGCACAGTACCATTGGTCTTTGTGTTCCACTCAAGAAAAATTTCTAATACAGTAGCTGCCAGTAGTGCTCTTTTTTATAGAATCCTTCTATATTTGTTCAATGGTTAGATTCGTACATATTTCTTCCTTAAAGAAAGCAAGTTAGAAATGGTGGTTGTGTTCACTTCATCCCATTTTCTCATTAAACTGAAATTAGTGTAAGTAAACCATGTTCTTTTTTCACACAAATGGAAGTTACTTTCTCATCAACCCAATGTCTAATGTTACCGCACTGTGCAGGAGGCCACCTTCGGCAGTTCCAGCCTAGCGAGCAATTTGCTGACCGGCGACACCCGCACGTCATGGCACGCACTTACTTCTACCTGAATGAGGCACAATGTGAGAAGAACATGGACATCTTCCTCGAGTGCATCGACGCTGTGGCAGGTGGGGCATGGCAGTGATTGTACTGGCTTTGCACCGCAACCCTGCGTACTGGTTGGTAAGCTGTGGAGGCATCTGTTTCTGCCTCCACCTTACATGCTGCGAGGCCATAACTGAGCTGTGTGTGCAAATATCACATCACATCAAGGTGAACCTTCCGACGTCTAAAATGACATTACCAAGTCTTGTGCTGTTTTTTTCGACAACAGCAAAGGAAAATATGTACGCTATTTGTCAAAAGTTTATGGGCTACGTTGCTTGCAACCAACAGTCTGACTGCAGGCTGTTTAAAGGGGTCCTGAACGAACCACCGCTCGGGCTCGGTGAAAAAACATTGTCTGAAGATAGGATATGCTGCTATGAACATCTCATCCAAGTTTTGCTGTCGTACGCAGCACGTGGAGCTTGCAAGCGAAGGGTGAAGTCACCTTTCTCTCAAATGCTCTGTTTTCAACAGAAGCCTACTCATCATTCTTTTCCGGATGCTTTGTTTTGTAATAAAGCAGTTTTCCATACGCAGCTGCTATTAGCCAATAGCTGATGTCAATCAAGAAGGTTGTTTGGATCAGTGTGCTTTTTCCTACTGTTACTGTGTATATATATTGACGAAGTTCAATAAACAGGCTGAAGTAAGCAAAAATGTGCTTTTAAATTTCGATAATAATTACATACTTCTGCAAGAAGCCAACTATTGTCTGCTCACGTACGCTCGGCTGCTGCTGCCCTCGTAGAAATTAAATTTTGGCCATCCTGCTTATCGGTGTCGTAGCTGGCAGGTCTTGCTAATTTCTCCTAGTTTTGAACCCTGAACTAGTCTCGAACAACGCAAAACTTAAGGTTAGACACACACATGCCTGCCAGCGCATGCTCACTCCTGGCTGCTCCTGGTTAGACGCCTTGGCATACTAATTGATAGTGCTTGAAAAATGCACAGATTGGATGTTTCTACTATCCGTTGGTTAAGGTGGTGAAGGACAAAGCTGGTTCGCACCACGTAGCATGGTGAGACTGTAGCATATGAGTGCGAGCATGCACTCTAGCCCTGTCATGCACAAAGCAAACACTTCCCATATGCACTACAGTTAATAAAGACAAAGTGAGACATCCGCCCACTCGTAGCAATTGCTACAATCGAAACCCATACAGGTACCTCTAAAGATAAGCCATGCAGTTGAAGAAAAATTTGTCCTGCTCCGGGACTCGAACCCGAGACCGCCGCCTTTCCGGAGCAGGCATCTGAGCTAACCAGGTGGCTAGTAGATGGCAGGGCGAAGTCGAATTTATCAACAACTCGAAGCAAAGGCAGGAGTTTGGCATAATAGTTGTACGGAAACCCACAAGGTGGAGAGAAGTAAGCACTACGGTTGCATGTAGTTGCGGTCTTCTACGTAGTGTAGATACTGCGACCGCTGTGGTGTGCCGCCAGAAGTCCACTCACTAAGCACGTTGTGGCTCAGTTAGGACAACCGCATTTGACTTAAATTTGGCGTGTCGTAGGTGCTAAAATCGGAAGTAGAGGTGTCTATGTTAGCATCCAAAAGCAAACTTGAACTGTGTGCCACGGTGACATTTATACGGTGGAGCACACCCCGCCCCACCATAGCCTTCGCAGTACAAGGCATTGAAGAAGGAATGGGAGCACAGCGAAGCGGGTGTTTGATTGCAAATAACGCCACTTTTGCTGAACGTATTAAAGTGCTTTTTGCGGCAAAGTATTTCTTAAATGGCCTCTTTAATCTTCAAATACATTTCTCCTCTTCAATAAAATGTGGTTATACCTTTACGGTATAGAGTACCACTGTATACCATTACACTTTTACGGTATACAGTATCTGTGGTTATACCGTAAGTTTCAACACCGTGGGGAGTGAAAAGAGCTCTTGTACTCACCATCCAGAGGTCTAGAGCGTCAGTAGAACAAGGGGAACAGGACTACACAGCCAAATGACATGTAAAATGGTGAATGCATGGAGTATACTTTTGATGAAGGCTGTACATGTTCTGGTAAGTGTGGTACCTGGCAGACGAATAGTTTTTACCCAGCATCTTCATTTACCCCCTTATCGCCACCCATAAATGGGCTTATGTGACCTGAGCATGGACAGCACCTTTTACCTTCCATGCACTGTATCTCATTAGCAAAGGCTAGGTTTGTTATGTGTATGACAGCTCCTTCTGTGCTTCTTGTCTGTAGTTCAAGGAGTTTGAGCTTCATCCTGGTGCTCTTAGCGTGCCGTCTGAACACTTTATTCTCACTTAATTTTACTGCTCTCTTTGTGTGCTCATTCTTGAGATCTGTCTCGAGAACCCTGCTCGTCAAGCACTCTTCTTATTGCATCGAGCCAGCTACTACAAGTAGTGAGCATCCTGCTGGACCTCGTGCTCTGCTTTTTTTTAATGCTTGCAACATGCTACAAATGCTGTTCATTGACTTGCCTCTGTGCCTTGTGTGTTACTTTCTCTCTGCTCAATCACTTTTACATGAGCGCTTCTTCTTGCACCCACTTCTGGTATCAGAATGAAACAAAAACTATGCCATGTACTCACATGGCAGCGCCCAGCCTGCTTTCTTCGGGCCACATGCATAGCTATTCTTGACCCATCTTCCCTTTCACAGGAAGTGCATGTTGTACTAGACTTTCATTACCTTTCACTTCACTTCGACAGCAAAGGCCATGGCAGTTTTCTTGAGATTAGTTATTGGTGTCGAGGCGTGAAGGCCTAGCCTGTGGTAACACACAGGTAGCTTGCCACATTACTGACTTAAACTGGCATGGCTCCATCAGCATATGCACTCTTTCATTCGGGGTAGCTTGGGCCTTGAAGAGATTGAAGCACTCATCGACAAATACAAATACGTGAATGCACCAGTATGATCGATCTTAATAAATGCAATGGCACACAGTAAACAAAGACATAAAGAAACATGTTTCTTGTTTTACATGCAGTCATCAAAATCGTTAGAATGTGCACTACAAGCTCCACTGTGCATCTTTACGTCCTTGTGTATTCACTGGATCCATCTCGAATATGCACCAGTTAGCCCAAGGCCCAGTACTACTACAGAACATCTACGCATACAGGCATGGAATGCAGTGAACAATTTTCACACTTTCAGCTCTCGTTTGCTCACGGGAGCTCTTCAGATGATTGAAATGCTCACTGACATTTACAAGTGCCGGAATGCATTAGAGTGCTTCTACACATATTCTGGTTTAATGGTGTTTCATAGCACAAATGCTGTGAATCTGTTGTGAGAAGGCACTGCAGAAATGGCAAAAAGCTCTAAAGAGCGAGCTTTTTACTACCAATGGAAGTGTCAAGCAGACAGCCTTCAAAACAAGCAAGAATCGCTATGACTGCACTAGTCATGTAGGCTGGGACTGCCAACCTCTTGCTCACACCTTCTGATTATTACTTTCATCTTAATGCGTAAGCTTTCTTTGCTGAATACCCCAGCAAAATCTGTCCATCATGCAAAAGGTTTAATGCCTTGTCATCATCATCATCATCAGCCAGGTTACGCCCACTGCAGGGCAAAGGCCTCTCCCATACTTCTCCAACAACCCTGGTCATGTACTAATTGTGGCCATGTCGTCCCTGCAAACTTCTTAATCTCATCCGCCCACGTAACTTTCTGTCGCCCCCTGCTACGCTTCCCTTCCCTTGGAATAGTCCGTAACCCTTAATGACCATCGGTTATCTTCCCTCCTCATTGCCTGTCCTGCCCATGCCCATTTCTTTTTCTTGATTTCAACTAAGATGTCATTAACTCACGTTTGTTCCCTCACCCAATCTGCTCTTTTCTTATCCATTAACGTTACACACATCATTCTTCTTTCCATAGCTCGTTGCGTCGTCCTCAATTTAAGTAGAACCCTTTTCGTAAGCCTCCAGGTTTCTGCCCCGTAGGTGAGTACTGGTAAGACACAGCTATTTTACACTTTTCTCTTGAGGGATAATGGCAACCTGCTTTTCATGATCTGAGAATGCCTGCCAAACGCACCCCAGCCCATTCTTATTCTCCTGATTATTTCCGTCTCATGATCCGGATCCGCCGTCACTACCTGCCCTAAGTAGATGTATTCCCTTATCACTTCCAGTGCCTCGCTACGTATTGTAAATTGCTGTTCCCTTCGGAGACTGTTAAGCATTACTTTAGTTCTCTGCAGATTAATTTTTAGAGCCACTCTTCTGGTTTGCCTCTCCAGGTCAGTGAGCATGCATTGTAATTGGTCCCCTGAGTTACTAAGCAAGGCAATATCATCAGCGAATCGCAAGTTACTAAGGTATTCTCCATTAACTTTTATCCCCAATTCTTCCCAATCCAGGTCTCTGAATACCTCTTGTAAACACGCTGTGAATAGCATTGGAGATATCGTATCCCCCTGCCTGACACCTTTCTTTATTGGGTATTTGTTGCTTTTTTTATGGAGCACTACGGTGGCTGTGGAGCCACTATAGATATTTTTCAGTATTTTACATACGGCTCGTCTACACCCTTATTCTGTAATGCCTCCATGACTGCTGAGGTTTCGACAGAATCAAACGCCTTCTCGTAATCAATGAAAGCTATATATCTGGGTTGGTTATATTCCACACATTTCTTTATCACCTGATTGATAGTGTGAATATGGTCTATTGTTGAGTAGCCTTTACGGAATCCTGCCTGGTCCTTTGCTTGACAGAAGTCGAAGGTGTTCCTGATTCTATTTGCCATTATCTTAGTAAATACTTTGTAGGCAACGGACAGTAAGCAGATCAGTCTATAATTTTTCTAGTCTTTGGCGTCCCCTTTCTTATGGATTAGGAGTATGTTAGCGTTCTTCCAAGATTCCGGTACGCTCAAGGTCATGAGGCATTCCGTATACAGGGTGGCCAGTTTCTCTAGAACAATCTGCCCACCATCCTTCAACAAATCTGCTGTTACCTGATCCTCCCCAGCTGCCTTCCCCCTTTGCATAGCTCCCAAGGCTTTCATTACTTCTTCCGGCGTTACCTGTGGGATTTTGAATTCCTCTTGACTATTCTCTGTTTCATTGTCGTAGTGGGTGCCACTGGTACTGTATAAATCTCTATAGAACTCCTCAGCCACTTGAACTATCTCATCCATATTAGTAATGATATTGCCGGCTTTGTCCCTTATCGCAAACATCTGATTCTTGCCAATTCCTAGTTTCTTCTTCACTGCTTTTAGGCTTCCTCCGTTCCAGAGAGGATGTTCAATTCTATTCATATTATATACTTATGTCAGCTGTCTTATGCTTGTTGATTAACTTCGAAAGTTCTGCCAGTTCTATTCTAGCTGTAGGGTTAGAGGCTTTTATACATTGGCGTTTCTTGATCAGATCTTTCGTCTCCTGCGATAGCTTACTGGTATCCTGTCTAACGGAGTTACCACTGACTTCTATTGCACACTCCTTAATCATGGCCACAAGATTGTCGTTCATTGCTTCAACATTAAGGTCCTCTTCCTGAGTTAAAGCTGAAAACCTGTCCTGTAGCTTGATCTGGAACTGCTCTATTTTCCCTCTTACCGCTAACTCATTGATCTGCTTCTTATGTACCAGTTTCTTCCGTTCCCTCCTCAAGTCTAGGCTAATTCGAGTTCTTACCATCCTATGGTCACTGCAGCGCACCTTGCTGAGCACATCCACATCTTGTATGATGCCAGGGTTAACGCAGAGTGTGGTGTCTAATTGATTTCTAGTCTCGCCGTTCGGGCTCCTCCACATCCACTTCTGGCTATCCTGCTTGCGAAAGAAGGTATTCATTTCCGCATATTATTATGTTCCACAAACTCTACTAATAACTCTCCCTGCTATTCCTAGTGCCTATGCCATATTCCCCCACTGCCTTGTCTTCAGCCTGCTTCTTGCCTACCTTGGCATTGAAGTCACCCATCAGTATAGTGTATTTTGTTTTCACTCTACCCATCGCCGATTCCACGTCTTCATAGAAGCTTTCGACTTCCTGGTCATCATGACTGGATGTAGGGGCGTAGACCTGTACAACCTTCATTTTGTACCTCTTATTAAGTTTCACAACAAGACCTGCCACCCTCTCGTTAATGCTATAGAATTCCTGTATGTTACCAGCTATATTCTTATTAATCAGGAATCCGACTCCTAGTTCTCTATCGTCTCTCCGCTAACTCCCGTAGCACAGGACGTGCCCACTTTTTAGCACTGTATATGCTTCTTTTGGCCTTCTAATTTCACTGAGCCCTATTATATCCCATTTACTGCCCTCTAATTCCTCCAATAGCACTGCTAAACTCGCCTAACTAGATAATGTTCTAGCGTTAAACGTTGCCAGGTTCATATTCCAATGGCGGCCCGTCCGGAATCAGAAATTAAATAGCCCCAACTTTTTTCTTTCAACTTTTGTTGTTCTCTTCCTGCCACTGCTTGCATGCACGCCGTGTCATCATTGCACATCACACTGGACCTCTTCGATAATGCAGTCCCAGGCTGTCCGCAAACCGTCTGTGACTTCCTGTGTGGCTAGCCCTGGCCAATGCCTCCTTTACTAGATGCCTGCCGCGTGAGCCGAGAAGCTGGTTCCTGCCCCTCTCCTCTTTACTCTTCCCCACCCGGGTTCACCCGGGTAGGCTGCGAGCACTAGCTGCGGTGGCCGCTGTAAACCTAAATCACCTAGCCCTGCCTCCGAGATTTTAGCAGCGTCTGTTTTCGATCCCAGAGGCAGGACTCATGGTCTCTCGTCACGCAATTGGTCGAGCACACACCAGCCTAGTAAGCGTCACTTCCTCCGCAACAGAAAGTGGGTCAGCTGCGAGCGCTGTCTCTCTGCAACTACCCTGAACTACGGGAACCTCCGCTCCAATGGGAAGACTAGTGACGCGGCAGGCATCTAGTAAAGGAGGCATTGCCCTGGCAGAAGAATGCATCGCAGTCACTTGATCCAGCTCTGTCCAAGGTTTCGTTCAAAAGCACCGTGACTGAGTCACTCTCCTGGGTGCTGTCGTCTGCTCTTAACTACTTGTCAATAGCCCAGCAAATTCAGTAGTGTAGCCTCTGAAACGGTGCAGTTTCAAGAGGCCACGTCACTGACACAATCAATAAAGCTTGCACGGTGGAATCACAGCTTGAAAGCATAGAACGTGTTCGCAAAACACAGTTTATGTCGTGCTCTCGATCTTCGTGACCCTTAACCATGGCAAAGGTGATTCAAGCTAGCTTATTGCATTCGAAATTTAAGTGGAATTCCCACATGGACATAAGCAAGATCGTGGTTGTGCCATGTCGCTGTTCCTGCAGAAAGCACCTGCCAATATCCTCAAAGCTCATGACACCGTCTACTAAAGGCCTTCTGTGTGTCTAAGACAGAGCACATGTACACAGTCTGCTAATCCTGCACGTCCAAACTCAATTCTTTTATTTATTTATTTATTTATTTATTTATTTATTAAATAAATACTGTGGACGCGTGGTCCAAGCTGGGAGAGTGACATATGGTACATACAATGAAAATCAGAGTGACAAAACAAACAGAACCATGAAGTTACAAGATTAGGAGGTGGATTCTATTATACAATTCTATTCGGTTACAGTTCAAGAAAAAAAGAAAACTTGTGTGTGTTTGTTCTTGCAAAGTAAGGGGTTAATGCATCATGTCTGCGGTGGCGTGTAGTTCTGGTCGATAACTGCGATAAATGTTCAGATGGGTCAAGGGATAAATTGTTGGTGTGAAGTAGTTTAAAGAATTCAAGTCTCTGTTTCTTTCTTCTAATTTCGAGTGGTTCAAGGTTGTTAATTTTCATAAGTTCGGTGGGGGAATCACATCTGGAAAATTTGTTAAATATAAATCTGGCCGCTTTTCTCTGAATTCTCTCAAGACTATTGATATTAGTTTTTGTGTATGGATCCCAAACTTTGCAAGCATATTCCAGCTTAGGTTTAATTAAGAAAATGTAGCATAGCATTTTAATGTTAGATGGGGCTTTCTTAAGTTTATGTCTCAACAGGCATACTTTTCTGAAGGCTGAAGCACATGTATTAGTGATGTGATCATTCCATGATAGTGTATTGTAAAGGGTCACTCCTAGGTATGTATAGCTAGTGACTTCATGAAGGGGGGATGGACCTAACTTATATGTATAAAGCAGGGGTGATTTCATATGTGTTGTAGAAAATAGACGAATAAATGGAGCAGGTGGGCACTGCAAAGAGAAAAAGAAGTTGGAACAATGAGTAGCTCTTTGTCTGGTTTCTTCATGTCTCGTTAGTTTTATACATTTTTTCGTGCCAAAAACTTCCATGCGGACTCGTTACCTTCATCACACGTCTCCAAGGGCCTTTTACTCCACCGCTTCGCGCTGCGAGCAATGACCTGATAATGCATTGTTCGCAATCGGCGGGGAGACCGGATATCTATCAAGAGCTAATCAGATGGATCACCTCAAGACTAAGCGGTTGGCTCGACGAGCACAGAATACGAAGATTTTGCAGGAAGCACAGTTGCTACTTGCAGGTCCTACCGTGGACAAGCCCAAGCTTTCAGGTATTTTTGACCGTCTATCTGCTAGCAACAACGAGCTCTCGAAACTTAACGATGCACTCGAAGAGCACATTGCCGTCGATGAGCTTGAAGCAGAATACATAACTGCTGCAGAATATAACGATCAAGCTATCAGCATGCTTGCCAAGCTTTGATGCAAGATCGACGCTTTGGGACGCATGGACAGTACAGCGGAGTTTACTTCTCGGAACGCAACCCCGACAGTTCCTGACGCTATGCCCAGAATTGGCCCAAGGCTACCGAATCTTGATATGCCAACATTTAAAGGTGACATTCACAAATGGGCACCTTTCTGGGAGCAGTTCGAGCAGACTGTTGATCTCAATAATGCTATATCGACAACAACGAAGTTTTTCTATTTATGGCATTATCTTGCCGAAGAAGTGGCAGCGGTTATTGCGGGTTTACCGACTTCTGAAGCTTGCGACTCAGATGCCGTAGAACTTCTTAAAGAACGTTTTGGCGATCGTCAAAGGATAGTGCAGCTACGCCTGACAGCGCTTCGCCATCTGCCTCATGTAAAGTCTGGAAGCGACGTACGCGGCCTCAGGCAGCTGTATGATTCCACGTAATAAATATCCGCTGTCTTACTGCACTAAAAGTACCCACTCTCAGTTTTTCTGCACTGCTGATAGATATTCTACAGAAGGCATTGCCATACGAGATTGTTCTTGCATATACGCGAGGAAAGCGAAGTCAGACTTTACGTCAATATGGGCCTGATACGAACTTCTCGAAGCCAGCACTGGCAGCTGCAACATCAGAAGCGGAGTTAAAAGAGCTGCTCATGTTCACACGTGTTCAGTTAGAAAGCCGAGAGCAGTGCAACATATCGTCACAACGATCTGTCGATGACCATGCTGAGAGAACTCGAGGGAGCAGCACCGCTTCCATATGCACAGTGCATCATACAGCTGGAGTGAGTGTTTCTTCTGTTGATCTAAGAAGCACAGTACACGCACCTGCGACACCAACATATCTCTTGTTTACAAAAAGGAGAAGTTCGCTAAGGGTAACCGCTGTTATAGATGTACATCACGAGGTCACCAGGCATGGTCTTGCCATGTCAAACTCACATGCTCAGCTTGTCACGAAAGACACGCCTCGAGTATGTGTGACCCGAACTATAGAAAGGAAGAGACTACAGCGGAAACTTCGAGACCAGTGGTGGCTTCAGGTAGCACAGCAGGGATAGTCTCGTCCCAATCAGTAATGCTTTGCGACAGAGATTCCACAAACGCTTGCGCAAAGACGGACAGAGAAGTGTACCTGCAGACTTTTCATGCTTTTGTCGTTAAAAATAGCAGGTCCAGATTCATCAGAGGGATTATGGATGGAGGCAGCCACAGATCATTTATCACAGAAGATCTGGCTGTAAAACTACAACTGCAGGTACTGGGAGAAACCAGAATTTCATTCAACACGTTTGGCAACGCATCCCCAAGTTCTGCTGAAATACGAAAGGTTGTTGAAATACCACTGCGTAGTCAGCACTGTTCCGACATCCATATTGTTCCAGCAATTATAGTTCCAGTTATCTGTCACAACATTGCTGCGCCGACAGCTGATAACAACTTCATTCGGAAGCTGCGTTGTGAGAGAAAATGTCTTGCTGACGACCAGAATTTTCTTGAAGTGAATACTGAGAATGGCCTCAACTTGTTGATTGGAACTGGCTATCCTTGGGAAATCATAACGGTAGAAGTTGCAAGGAACATAGAAATTCCAGGACTGGTCGCAATCAACACGGCATTCGGATGGACACTGCAAGGACTGAATCGCCAAAAAGCCTTTCTAGACTGCGACGCTAATGTTATGCGTTCTGCGAGTGGAAACAATTACTGACGATGGCACAACCTTGCAGATTCTACAGTCATTCTGGCAGCTCGAAGCAATGGGCATCACAGATTCTGCTGAAACTCCCTCTCCTGAGTCCATTGCACTGTTCCAAGGAACAGTTCGCAAGAAAAATGGCAGATACACTGTGGTGCTGCCTTGGAAAGAAGATCAGAAACAGCTACTTGGAAGCAACCGTGATACCGCGCTCGCGTGTCTACAAAAACTGGCAAAGAGGCTATCAATTAATGAAGGATTATTGGAGCGATACAGTGCAGTCATCCGACAATGCCTGGAGCTAGGACATGCTGAAGTGGTACCTAAGAGTCTTCCTATTGATCGGGCCGCCTATTATATGCCACATCGGGAAGTTATACAAGAGGAATCGCTGACCACCAAGCTCCGGGTCATGTTTGACGCATCGTCACACGCTCATAGCTTTCCATCACTCAACGACTGCCTGGATAAAGGGGTGAACCTCAACGTAGAGTTACTACAAGTACTGCTTCGCTTTCAGTGGTTTCCGGTCACCATCAACTCGGATATCGAGAAGGCATTCTTGCAAATTGAGATACAGGAGACCAACCGAGATGCATTCCGGTTTCTCTGGTTTGATGCTATTCCCATCACCCAAAACAGTAACATTGTCGAATGGCGCATGACCCGGATACTGTTTGGATCAGCATCAAGTCCTTTCTTGCTCATGGCGACTATTCATCACCACTTGGACACCGCTTGTGAGGACAAAGCGTTTGCTTTTATTTTGAATAAGTCCTTTTATGCAGATGATTTACTGGTGGGTGTATTCGAAGATGGTCTGAGCATATATAAGCAATCGAAGGCAATTATGCGAGATGCAGGCATGAGTCTCAGAAAATGGAAGACCAATAACCAGCAACTACAAAACATTCTCAACAACCAGGAGGAGCAAGTGGAAGGTGCATCAAGGGAACCAGCTGCAGTTTTGGGAATGCAATGGGATACCGAAACTGATTACTTCAAATTTTCTTCCAAATCTATAGGCCATTACTTAGCCTCTGTGCAGCTGGACACAACACGTACACTTCTCAAGACTGCTTCCCGAATTTTCAACCCTTCTGGTATTCTCTTGCCTTTCACCGTCACTGCAAAGCTTTTGTTTCAACGACTGTGGTTTTTAGGCGAGTCTTGGGATGACTAGTTACCAGAGGAGATCAAGATGACGTGGACAGCATGGTGCGCAGACACAATCCAGCTTGGCTTCATCAAGATTCCGCGCTGCGTGAGAGATGTGCTATATGGAGCGGTCGAGAAGGCAGAACTGCATATATTCGTCGACGCCAGCCTGAAAGCTTATGGAGCATGTGCCTATTTGAGAACAGTTGATCACAGCGGAAATACAGCTACATCACTAATAGTAGTGAAGTCTCTAGTAGCACCTACCAAGAATTTAACACTGCCGAAGCTCGAGGTTATGGTTGCGGTAGTAGGAGCCAGATTATTAAAATACATCCGTTCATCGTGGGATTCAACACATTTTTCCTGTGTCATGTGGACAGACTCAACGATCACATTGAGCTGGATCTGGGGTGATCGTAACAAGTGGGGTCAGTTTGTAAAGCACAGAGTGACTGAAATTGCAGCAATTGCTGACCCACTGCTATGGCGTTACTGTCCAGGAGAAGACAACCTGTCAGATTTATTGACTAGGGGTGTATGTCTAAAGATTCTACGTACATGTCGCAGCTGGTGGAGGGGCTTGAATGGTTATCCCAGCCAAGATCAACCGGGCCTACAGACTCGGACATGAGCGCACCTATCTACGAAGAGTCGGAGTGGGACACGCAATATGTACTTCTCCAAGCGCTGAGAATAGCGGACACCCTGATTGACTTGAGGAAATTTGGCAAACTACAGAAGCTCCTGCGCATCACGGCCTGGGTATTTCGATTTGTGGATGGATTGTCGTATTCAAACGTCGCTCAGTGGAACTATTTCGACAGAGGAGCTTAACAAGGCTGAAATGTTCTGGATCTGTTGAGTCCAGCTTGAAGTATTCAAGAATGACATTGAACACCTTCGGCTTAGAGACACTGTCCAGAAACACTCTGTACTGCGCGACCTCCACCCTTTCCTTGATCACAGCGGCACCCAGTTATTCTACCGCACCCAGTTATTCACCGCAAAGGCATCCCTTCACGGCCTTAGTTGTTACTGAGGCTCACTGCAGAGTTTTACATGGTGGTGTGGCAAGCACTGTGATACTGATTCCACAGCGTTACTGGGTTATACGTGCTCAACAAGAAGTTAAACAGATCATCAATGCTTGCTTTCTTTGCAAAAAATACAACGGCAAACCTGTAAAGGTGCAATTTGCGCCAATGACTGAAGACAGGCTTCTCACATCACGGCCGTTTGAAGTTGTGGGATTAGACTGTGCAGGCCGACTATATGTAAAGCAAAATGAGACCGATGGAGTTGCATACAAAGCTTATATTCTGTTGTTCACATGTGCGACCATGAGAGCTGTACACCTTGAATTGACGAGTGAAATCTCTACAAGCTCCTTCTTACTAGCGCTCCGTTGGTTTTTGGCGCGTAGAGGAGTGCCCGCGACACTGTACTCCGATAATGCTCTCGCATTTAAGAGAGCATCGCGAGACCTATGGGACATTTGGAACACCATGAAGAGCTCTCCATTTGCACCTTTGCTCTTGAAGCATCGCATAGAATGGAAATTTATTATGCCAGGTGCACCTTGGTGGGGCGGCTGGTGAGAGAGACTTATCTGATCAGTCAAGTCATCTTTACACAAAGTGCTGGGAAAGAGCAAGCTCAACAGCGAACAGACTGAGACTGTACTGCTGGAGGTAGAGGCAGTCATCAATTCAAGACCCCTAACCTATACGAACGCTAGAGAGCCCTCTCCACTATGTCCTGATCATTTTCTGGTCGGGAGCTCATTTCTTGCCTCTCCAGAGCGAACCAACAGTGACGACGAAGTTCGAAGTGCACAGGCTACGCAACGTGACCTCAGCAAGAAGTTGTGATACCGCGAGAAGCTAGTGGACCACCTGTGGATCCGGTGAAAAAAAGAATACCTCCTCGAGCTGCAGGCACCTCTACCCATCGCATCCTTGTAGCAGTCTACAAGTAGATGATTATTATAAAATATGAAGACGCCAAATAAACAGGCACACACAAGAGAAAAGAGCGCCACTCGCAACTGTTTTATTTACAGAACGCAGGCACATATATACTGTCAGTCAACACATGCACACAGAGCAAACATTCATTCGCGCATCTAATCAAATATTCATGACGCACCACGTTCAGAAATCTCATCTTGGCCTTATAACGAGGGTATAACCCCAAAGGGATACCTTAATGCACAAACATTCCAACGTAGGTATTATGTCCAGAACGACAGCCTCTATCGGATCTTTAATTAGGACCGCCACACCTCCTCCCCCCTCCTAGAAGACCTACCCACGTGATAAATAGTTAAGGAAGGGGGAAAGATGTCTTGGTCATTAATATCCTCGCGAAGCCAAGTGTCGGTAATAACAGTAATGTGAGGGTCCTGTTGAAGCAACAGTATTTCTAAGGAATCTGCTTTATTTACAATACTTCTAGCATTAATATTTAATAATCATAGTTCCTTATTCCTTGAAGGTTCATTGTTTCACAACTGTGTTTGCCAAGAGCAACTATCTGCAACCTGCACCCGTTTGTTTTGTGATTCGTCCCAAAAGAAAACACACCTGTCTACTTTGAGCTTGTCGTGTGTAAGTGACACCTTCTTTCCTTGAAGTTTATCATTTCTTGCACTTTCCCACAGAAGCTTGCGCTTCTTTAAGGTAGATTGCGAGTAGTCATTCTGGATGAAAATACTAGTTCCCTTCAGTTTTTTTGCATGTTGCAGTATTTCTTTTTTTTCATTAAAATTCTGAATATACAGAATTACCGGTCGCTTGTCATCTTGCTTTCCTAATCTGTGAATCCGACTGACAGATATACACTGTACATTCAGTTTTTCATGAAATACATCCTTAACAACCTTATCTTTGAGTGCATTTTCTGTCTCATTTGTCTCAAATGCTCGAACTTGGTAACAGAAGGGATCAACATATATTTCAACAACAATTGGCAAAGCTCCAATTATATACCACCCCAGTTACCAGCCCGAAATAACCACATGCAATTAAAATCACCTGAAAAGCAAAATCTACCTGTTTGCTATGTGTATAGAAATGAGCATGACAGATTTCGTGAAATACATCAAGAAAAGCAAGCAAGTGCACCTGACCGCTGTGCTTCTCTCTTAAAAAACAAGAAGGCTAAAGCTGCAGCAATTAGACTGCCCGTGAAAAACTCACATGATGGCACACAAAGCATCGATATAATGGAAGCACTCGCTGCATGCACAATATTTGCTGTCTGGAAAGCTCAAAGTATGCCGGAGCACACGGCATCTTTCACAACATTGCATCAGATGCCGCGCACATCTCTTTAAGACGGCCACCATCTGCCAGCTGCTTGCGCATGCTTGAGCAAATATCAGTCGACAGCTCCGGGAGTCGGCAGACAGTTCGTGGTTTCCAGTCTATGAAAAATGAATACAATTCTGGCAGCTCTCGGTCTAGTGGGTGGAGCTTCTGAAGCTGTTGAAGAAAACTGAATGTGGGACAACAGTCCCAAGTAGTCCGGGACTGTCAAGGACTGATAATCGAAGTGATCTACTCACACACTGCTAATACAGTAAAAGCTTCTTAATTGGCAACTCGTTAATTCGAAATTTTGGATCATTCGAAGTAGCAGCCGCGGTCCATCCAACAATGCATAGAAAGCCATATGTAACACATCCCGCTAATTCACACTGCAATCCACACCGTCACCGATAATTCGAACTCCGCACCATCGTGGATGGGGAGAGTGCTAGTGCATGGGAGCATGTTGACGACGCTGCCATCACTGTGGGGGCCGCACAGCTTTGCTTTTTCCATCAGTGGCAAGGACGGCAGCACCGTGTTCTTTGTGTACGAGCGAAAGCATGCGAGGGCAAGCTGGCGAACGCGCGGCTCAAGCTCAAAGCGAAGAAGGCGGGGCACGCCCTCTCCTGTCGCATGCGATGCACAGGGGTGAGGGAAGGGGGGATGTTCTTCTCCCGCAGCTACCGCTTACCGTGCGGCCATGCGGGCGCAGTA
The DNA here is from genome assembly GCF_038994185.2 of Dermacentor albipictus. NCBI lineage: Eukaryota > Metazoa > Arthropoda > Arachnida > Ixodida > Ixodidae > Dermacentor > Dermacentor albipictus. The sequence goes on along the minus strand of NC_091822.1, from coordinate 3,788,242 downwards.
TCTTGAAAGCGATCTGTGATGTTTGCAGAGTGCGCGTAGTGCCGGTAGCTTTGTATGCAATGTGCTTTCTACGTTTCGTTCGCATTGAAGTGAGAGCTGTATGAGCATTAATTTACTCGCTGCTACTGCCACGTTTCCTCACTCCAGCTTTTTCAGCTAGCGTCCGCGGTCATCAGGCAAGATGTATTCATGCTTACCTGTGCGCACATGACACCGTATTTGTTAATTTAGTTAGCAAGCGAATGGTTACAAGTTTATATGGCCGATAAAACTACTATCCTTATTTCGTATAGCTGTTTACTAGTTTGCTATCGCAATCGATGCTTCACTTTTCAGGTGAAACTACGCCATTTTTCTCTTCTCTGCGCCAGTCAGCAGGACGAATGCGCACATGGAGCAAGAGCCGTCTCAACGGCGGCCATGTCGGGCCATGTTGGCCACGTCCGGTTAAGTTGTCTGTGCCAGTGATTCAAAGTATAGACATTGTTGTTCACAGCAACGGGATGTAGTGTGCGTGCGTGCTCATGCCATGTCGGACTGTGTACGTGCCTTAACCGAGCGACTTTTTTCTCTGACTTTCGTTAGTTTGAATTTTGTGCTATTCGAATTTTCATAGCATCCCCGCGGAATTCAAATTAACAAGCTTTTACTGCATGTGGCTGTGTCTATTGACGACTTTCATCATCACCGTTTACTAACCACTACAAATTAAAGCTCGAGACTGAGAGCAAAACTAATGCCAGCAACAACTCGTACACATGTCCTAATAAGTGTGCTTACAGAATGTTGCGCAACTCTCAGTGTTGGCTTCCTTTCTCAGGCCAGTGCAATGCCCCCTTTGAAAAAAAAAAAAAAGCTGTCCTTTATTTGTAGCACACTACTGAATACTGTCTGATGTCTTTTAGTCCAGAAATAATGTTTTCCATATTAGTACGACATTCATGTGCATTGTAATGTAAGCTAGCTGTAGCAATGCAGCCTGCCTCTCTTGTTGTAGGTGCCACTGAAGGTACAGGTCTGGCAGCCATTAAGCTCACAGCCCTGGGCAGACCACAGCTACTGGTAAGTGCAAAAATGAGCAGTGCCTGATTGACAGGCCACCTGCCACAAAGGGAACTGCCTCCTGCAGGACATATGTTATAGAACAGAATGTAAGATTAATGTCAGTTGTGTGATATGTGAGGTGGCTCTCTCATTCTTGTACAACTGATGTCATGGGACAGAAACTCGGTAAGGCTGTTTATTGTAACACGTTACGCAAACAGGGTATTGATGGGCTACAGTAGAATTTCGGCTAACAGAAATTGCTTATATAGAATATCCTTTTAAATGAGACTAATGTTCCAATTAACAGCAATGCTAAGAAAATCTCCCTAATTACCATAACCATTGCAAATGTCTATCGCGCGCATTTTGCAAATGACCATTCGCAAATCCCACATGAAAATGGGCTCTGAATTTCTAGCTGGAAATGGTCTTCCCAGCCAGGTTTCCAACTGGAATCAGCCCTTCCAGATGGAAATTTTCCAGAGCCAGCTGGAAATGGCACTTTCCAGCTTGAAGTGGAATCCTCCTCAGCTGGGAATGGCACTTTCCAGCTGGAAGTGGAATCCACCTCAGCTGGTTTTCCGGCTAGAAGCAGCACTACCAGCTGGAAGTTTTCCAGCTTCAGCTGGAAACTACTGCATACAGCATTTTTTAGCTGGAAACAGCGCTTCCAACTGGAAACAACTGGATGGAGCATTTTCCAGCCGGAAGTAGAATCTATCGACTGGAAAGTGGAGCTTCCTACTTGCATTGAGACATTTTTTGTATCTGCAACATGCCCATATTTAGCCCTAGGTGGTGTTTGTATCAGAACGAAGAGCTTTTACTCTTGCAGCAGCAGCAAAAAAAAAAAAAATATTTCTCTGCGTTGTGACAACAATCGTAATTAATTGCATGAACTGCATGGAAATGCTCGTCACTCAGGGTACCTTTGATCGCGATCGGGCCCGATCGGGATCGATTGCAATCGAAAGTGTCCTGTGTGATCGAGTTGCCAAAAAAAATATCTACAGGAAAACTGCCACTTTTATTGAACCTTACTTGTAATAGACAAAAGCGACGCGCTCTTGATCGACACTGTATATCTTGCTACACTGTCGATGTTACACTAGCGAGGAGCTTGCCCGATTGGTCATGATGAGCCGTTGCGCAAACGGCTAGTGTTTACAGCATATCAATTCCTTCTCTAACAAAAAAGAGCCTTAACACGTGGCACCTTCAGCAGTTCAGGCTGCAATGACCGCTGCTCCTATTTTTTCCTGTCTCCACGACGCCACTACAATCGCCGCCATATTTGTTGAATACTTAGGAGCTTTAGTCTCGTATCTTGTCTTGATCTGCTCTTTTGACACGAATAATAATATAATAGCGTGTTATTTCAATATCAGTATTTCTCAGAAAAGCTCGGGTTTTTATTCACAGCAGCAGCATTACAAAGGCAGGCCGAATATAAAAAATGTGACGACGCCACAGGGGCTCTAGTTTCGTACAGCACATGGCGAAAACTGTCACGGCGAGGCAATTTTGCGAGACAACGAGAGTCTCTCGGGTGTGCGTGTGATCAAGTTTTTGTGAGGAACCTGCATGATCTTGCGCATGAAGTAATTATTTTTGGACAGTTCCTTCTCTGGACGGTGTTACAAGTACAGGCAAGCGGCTATCAACGGTTGTTATTGCTGTACTTTGTGGTGTTGTGATTCACCAGTGCGGATCGAAGAGCACCGTTTTCTCCAGCCCTGATTCTACAATTTGGAGGTAATTATTTCACTTGCTTATGTTTTGAGCGTAAGTTAATGTTTATTTTTATCCTGTATGTTGGCACGCTTGAGCATGATATCATAGGTCCCTGCTGTACGTGATGTTCGTATACAGGTTGATCATTTTTATGTTTTGCGGAATTTGGTAGAAATGGCTTGTGGCAGATATCATAATTCTTGTCGCTGAGCGGAATTATTCGAAGAGGTGGACATGATTAGCATGCAAAATCGAAAGACATCTTCAATTAATTAGCAAAAATTGACAAATTAACTTATTACCTTGCTGCACATATTACAATGTACGAATTGTAGCCTGTGAGTTTGCAAGATGGATCCACCTTAAATGAATTTCCAGAATTACATCAGTTTCGATATATTATTTTCTAAAGTGTGAGACGAATAAGTGGGCGTTCCAGTTACTTTTGTGCTCCAATACATAAAAGAGCGTTTTGTTAAAAAAGTAAGTAGACCAACAGTGTACCTTTACGGCGAGTTTGATGACACATATTTCTAACTGGTGTCATTCTGGAAAGTAAATCCAAGTGGATACGCCTGGCAATCTCAATGGCTACAATTCGTAGATTGCGATATGTGCCGTAATGTAATAAATTAGGAAGTTCATTATTGAATTTTTTAAAATTAGTTCAATATGTGTTCTGATTTTTCGTGCAAGTAATCTCCTCTTCTGAAGGATCCAGCTCAAGGACTAGAATTACGGTATCTTCAACAGGCGATTTGTTAAAAATTGCATAAAACTTAAAATTATCACGCAGCATATGTGAAGTGCTTTTCAGTTTGCGTAAGCCCCTTTTGTCTCCAATAGCCCACTTGAATATATTGCCGTGCAGTGTTTGTGCCCAATGTTGCACATACGTACGTCTATTAAATACTAGTGCGTATATGTCAACCTGCCCAACGCATTAGAAGCACATTTATGGCGTGCTTTCACTGCAAGTGCGTGCTCGCAAACACGTTGCATGAATGGCAGGCATTTGAATAGGTGCAAAACAACAATAACATAAAAAGATTGGCCCTCAAGCTCCTGTTATTCAGCAGAGAAATGCTTCTTGGGAGGCTGTTGAGTTACATCACACGCCTAGTTCAAAATACAAATGAGCTCATTTGAATTCTATTTGCACTAAAGCCACAGTCAATGGCGCTAAACAATTTAACAATCATTGCATAGCTTCTGCAGCTCAAGTTCAGAGCCTCTTGAGAGCTCAGGTTGAGGCCTTGCGCCACATAAACTGTAGAAGGGTCTGTGATGAAGGTAAACTGTGGTACTGTCCAAAGGCTGTTGATACAATCCGCGTGATTTTGGTAAAGGTCACTGTTTACTAGAACTGAGTGGATTAAAGTGATGATTGTTTTAAAGTTCACTCACTATGTCTAAATATTTTTTTCAGATGGGGTACAAGGAGAAGTGCAAGTGTATTCCACATCTTGAGGGAGATGCAAGATATGCTTCTGCAATCCTTGCTGCAAGTGTTAAAATAAATGGTTGCAAGTTTCAGCACCGTGCTGTTTTGGCTGCATGTATTTTCACCGGACCAGTTGGTCTTGCGGCCAGTCACATTAGTAACTAAGTGTGACTTGCGACAGCAAGCTAAGATCCATGCGAGTTCTGGCCAGTTTGTATCCTGCTTGATGCGAGCTTACACCCTGGGATTTCACCTAAGCATGGCTCAACACCATGGTGTTGTCGCCAAGGCTCAACACCATGGCGACCGGTGCTGTGTGCCAGCCCGGTCTGAGGGTCTGTAGACCCACAGTCCGGGCTGGAGATTCTAGCTGGAACTTCTTCCAGCTGAATTACAGCTGGCATTTCTTGCAGCTGGATCCAGCTGGAAGGCCTTCCAGTTGGGACATATTCCAGCTGGATTATGGAACCGGAAATTTCACCCAGCTGGATTTTTTCCAGCTGCCTTCCCAGCTAGAAAAGTATCCAGCTGGGTGAAATTTCCAGTTCCATAATCCAGCTGGAAGTAAAAACATTTTCATCTGGGATGTCAGTCATTGAGAACTGAGACAAAACACCCTCCTTTCTTTTTTCTTCTTAGCTGTTTGCACTACCTTGTTTGCATGATTTTGTTGCATATGGTCATTCTTCAGGCTTGCTCACCATCAGTGGTAGTGTCTGCCAGTGGAAGCTGAGATGCAAGCTCACGCTGGCAACATTGTTCACACAGATGCAGCTGAGCGAGGTGGTGGTGCACACGCGGCAGTTCTTCCAGGAAGTGACAGGTGCCGACAAGGCCATGGCTCTGTCCTGCGTCACTCCTTCAACCATTGGCCAGAAGTTGAGTGTGTCACCTGCGGACCAGGAATCCTTCAAACGATGGCTTGAGCGCATGGACTATGACCGCAAAGGGTACGTGGCCGGCTACTGCAGTGTGCATTCATTGGGACCTCATGGCATGCTTGGCAGTGTGAGGAGGAGCCCAGCTTTCTGTCAACCACACAGCTGCTACCTGCTGTGGTGGTTTGTCAGCTAAGGCTTTATTCTTGGTTGCAGCTTCTGCATTTTGGTGCAGGAGGAAAGAAAAGGCCCTTAGGCACTGACACTTTGGTGCACATTAAAGAATCACTGGGAGCCAAAATTAACCCAGGGTGCCTCTCTATGATGCTGACCAGTAGGAAACTGAGGATTTTAAATATAAAGGGAACTGACAATCTGCATATTGAGCCCTTTTTTTTCCATAGCACAGCAAAAAGCTTATCCCTGCAGTCACCTTGAAAGATGAATGAAAAAATTTGATACAGAATCTTTCCTCTATAGTTGCTAGAACTGTCAGTAGTGATAATGTCGATATATGTGGGGACCAGGGACCAGTCGAGAACTGTCAGTAGTGATAATGTCGATATATGTGGGGACCAGTTTCTGTGCTAATGAAAGAGAAGCTACAAAGGCAAAGCACATGCAAGTAAGAGTGCTCCTGAATAAAGTCCCACATCCCTCATTCTTGTTGGTTTAAGCTGGGGAAAAGAAAGTATTAACATCTTATATACTACAGAAAGATAAAATTGAGTGCGTTGCTGAGTGCTGTAGACCCACTGCAGTTGTTGATGTAGGCTGTATGCGGTGGTGCTGTTGGTAGCAGCGATGGCCGTTAGTTTACTGGCTTTGTCCTGGCCCAAGAAGTTCCCAATTTAATTCATCATTAGGCAGTACAGTTATAAAGTGCTGATTTCCTGAGGAAGTTCCTCATACATTTTAGAAAAGCTTGTAAAACAAAGCTACAGCCATTTCAAACCCGGTATATCTTTCAAGCGCAAGTATATCCACGGTATAAATACCATATAAACCGCAATGTAGGTCTATATCTTACAGAAAAGAAAAAGAAAGGAAAACCAAATAATGTTCCACTTCATCTTATACTATAGAAGTCTTTAGCATATTGTGAGTTGTCTGGTCAAGTCAAGGTCAGGGGTTGACTTATATTCCACTTTATACAGTACCTTCAATGCAAACTCCATTGGAATGCGTGTTTACAAGCACTTCAAACACCTTAATTTATGACGACAACGATAACAATGCAGGCATTTCATTAATAGCAGCCCAACGCTTGTTGTAACAACTTTTGTAAAATATTAACTATAACATAGATTATTTGGGAAAATATGAGTAGCCATAAAAGGTAATGATGCCAAGAGCAACGGAGCAGGCAGCAGGCATCGTAGCTGCACCAGAACGCTGACAAAATACAAACAGTCGCTTCAGATTTTCAGTATATTATTATTCACAGAACATAGCACTACTGCATGCATAGACAGGGCATGTTGTTAAAACAGATTTATTCAACCTTGTTTTTTAAAATGGAATGTCATTGAAACAGGTGTTGACCTTGGACTGAGCTAATAGACAGATTTTTTTGGTGAGGATGAATACTACTCAAATCCACACTGTAAATGAATACCACTGTCAGGGCAGTGGAAACAGCAATAAACTAGCCATCAACGGAAATTCAGTATGCTTGACATCGAGCGTGCATGCATGTACTCACCAATGAGACAATTAGCGTAAAAACGAAAAGGAACAAAAAAGAAACTACACTGAATGGGCACAGTCATGAACACATTCTCTTTTGCGCACTGATGCTCCATTAAAATTATGCACATATTCTGATGTGAAACAAGACCATATGTAGATATGCAAACACGACAATGGAACAACGATATAGCGAAGTCAGTAAAATTTGCAATTTGCTGTGTTATATTGAAATTTCATTAATATATTGAAATTCAACCTTTTATGGAAATAAGAACAGTCGCTGATGAATTTTCCTTACATTGTAGGGGCTGTAAATTTGTCCGCATCATAAGGCAATCAGAAAAACTAAATTTGGATGACAAAAGAATTCATTTTGTTGAATTGGAGAGTCAGCAATGAAAGATACGGTGTCATGCAGTGTTGACAATATCTTCACATCGGCAGTACAAAGCGAAGCCAGCTACGCTTTCGTGTCCGCAGCAGCTGCTCTCCTGCAGCCGATATTGCCACCTGCAGGGGGATGATGCTACCAGGAAAAGTGCCAAGGCGTGAATGCTTCGTCTGCCTCTTGCTTCAGTGCGTTTCCGAAAGTCGAGATTACACAACCAGCAGCATTAAATGCTTACCTCTAAAGCAAGGCATGCAACTATGTGCATGTGCTGAGCCACCACTGACAGCCGTGCACAGCCACAGTGGGGCTGGAAGAGGAGACCACCCCACTCCCTCCCCTTGCGTGCACTTGCTTGACTGCAATCTCGCTCCCCCTCCCTTGCGGGAAGACGGCGCTCATCAAGCCACCATCCTTCTTGGCTCGTCCTCGTACTGAAAGCATACAGTGCACAAGGGGATGATAGGATCTTATTGTACTTAGACCTTATAGGGAAGTTGCTGACCGCTGGAGATATGGCTTATTCAATCTCGAGGGTCGCAGAAGATTGCGGCTTGTGTCCACAGTGGCAATAGTTGGCATGGTCGAAGGCAGCGGAATCTGCAAGGTGCAGAGCTCACATGCCAACTCAGGCTGGCTCAGTGGACGGCGGGGACGTATTGGGTGGAAGGTTGGTTGGGGGCTGAGTGGCAGGTGCAACACTGTTTTAGACATACCCGATGGCATGTGGAATGGGAGCCATTGTTTAGTTGGCGATGTCACCACTGTCATGTGCCAGCGTTGGTGGCGAGAAAAGCACTGAAATGGTTAGTGTCATTCAGTAATATGCAAAATTGGGCTAGTTGGTGAGTAATCATCATACCTTGCTGGTGAAGCAGCGCACTGACGCGGACACGGTGAAGACACACAAGATGACACTCACTGCACTCGCAACTGACTAAGAATAAGATAGTTGCGAGTTCAGCGAGTGTCGTCTTGTGTGCTTTCACCGTGTCCGTGTCAGTGCGCTGCTTCACCAGCAAGGTATGATGGTTAGTGTCATTGTTGTACTGATACCCTTGACAAGAACATTGTGCACATACTTTGCAGTAAAGAGACCTCTGGTGAAAATCCGAGGCTGGTGACTGTGCGGCAGCACACATGTGGGTCGATGAGGTGGTATCATGGCAGGTCGTGGGAAGAAAGCTGGCCGGATGATGATGGTATACGGGGGCAGGAAAAGATGCGCTCGGTGCTGGCTATGAGGGTGTTGGCAGAGATGAGTCGCATACTGTGCGGTCGATCTTGGGAAGAGGGCAGTATGTAGCACCATAGAGGTCCAGCACAGCCTGTCCTAGCTCGTCACTCCGCCAGGCGATGGAACGATGAGCTGGAGTTGGACGTAGAGGAGTGCCTCGTACTTTAACTTGTGGATCGAAATGTTGTTCAGCTCCAGAGCCCCCTCAAACTGCATGAACCATGCGTCGACATAGCTGAACCGAAATGATGGCAGTGGTGCACTGAACCGGGGCTCCCGCCAGCTAGCCATGGCAGCGCGTCGCTCGGTGAAAGGTGCATTCGCTCGGGCCACCACTGTCAACTACCGAGAAGTCGCGGCGGAGTGCCCGACCAAGAGGACCAGCACAGTGGGTTTCTAGAACAACACTGCACATGCTATGCTTGCACATCAACCATGCACTGGCCATCTTTATTTTTCTTGTCTTTCGCAACTGGCCTCTAGGTGCCGGCTGAGACTGCCGACCTTAGCGTATCTGCTCTGCGGCATCGGTCGGCACTATGAACTCTTTCCTTGATGCACATTTCTCTCGACGCACAGTTCGTTCGGTTTCTTCAAACCGCTCTATGTGTTCCACACTATTGAAATTGAAACTGTGAAATATTGAAACTGTGGCATGCCTCATCGTTGCCTGTTTTCTATCACGAGCCATTGAGAGAGTGAACCACTGACCATCACTTTCACTCTCGTGTCATCAAAAAAGTTTGATGACGTGCAGGTGTCCCTTTTTCTTCAAGAGAGATGGAAAGTGAAAAAGCACCAGAGAGCGAAACATATATTGTGTACCCATCGTGTTTTTGTTTGCTGCTGCGAATGGAAAGATGTAGCTGAGCGCAGCCGCGGCTCTGAAGCTGCTGCTTGGTGTTTCAATGGGTGCTCCCCAACAACTAATAAAATAAACTATTGTAATTTTGGAGTGCTGCAACCATATAAGATGTTAATAAAGAATATTAGAACATCTCCTTATGACCAGAATTCAGCTCCAAACATTTCTTTCTTTGCTTTACACAATGTGCTCTTGAAGTTAGCTTCTCGTTTGTTGCTGCTGTTTCCTTTCCTTTTCAGGAAAATCTCTGGTCTAAAGAAGTGTGCAGATAATAAAAATTATGTGTATTTTTAGTTTGTTAGGTTTGACGCTAACCTGGTGTCTGTTACCCATTGTGGGTAACAATAAAATGCCAAACCAGACGCAATCGTTCCACTGAACTGTAACAGTAACTGAAATTTGAGTGAGATTGTAGGAATTCATACTTGACTTAAAACACAAATATACGAGGACACAAGAAGGAACTCCAGACAGGGCAAGTGCTACTTCGAAGTAAAGTATATTATTTGCAAGCATGCCTCTTTATTGGGGCCGCTATCTTGTACGCGTTCAAAAGGCTGACGTTTGGTTTTGCCTTACACAATTGGCCTAGGTTGACCTAGGCAACAATATTTATTTATTTTATTTTATTTTATTTATTTCCAATACTGTGATTCTGCCGGGCTGTTACAGGGCGGGAATACAGAGCACAAAGTTCACGCAAAGAACGCAGTCAAATTTTCTTCAAAACAGTCAACCCTGTTATTGCTCAGAAACACACAAGAATTTAAGTTATTCCACTCAACAATTGTCTTGACAACAGAAGAGTGCTTAAAGACATCAACTCTTGGCACATAAGGCATTATAGCGTAATTGTGATTAGTTCACGGGGAAACCCTTCCAGGAGGCTTCAAATACAAACTGGAATTCAGGTTCAGCTTATTGTGATAGAGTTGATATAAAAACTTAAGGCGCGCGATTTTCCTGCGTACAGCCAACGTAGTGAGACCAGCCCTGGCGAGCATGGAGGTTACTGAGTGAGTTTTGTCGTAATCAGAAAAAATGAACCTAACCGCCATTCGCTGAATGCGCTCTAATTTATCTGTTATGTATTGTTGATGAGGGTCCCAAATTATACAAGCATACTCTAAATTTGGTCTAACAATGGTAGTGTATGCCTTAAGTTTAATATCTGGTGCAGCATCTCTCAATTTACGCTGTAACAAACCAAGCTTGCGCTGGGCTGATCCACATATGTTTTCGACGTGTTCATTCCAGTAGAGGTTACTAGTGATAGTTACGCCAAGATATTTCAGCTTTGTGGAATGCTTAATGACATTATTATTTACAGCGTACGAAAACATCAACGGAGTTTTCTTATTCGTAACTGTCATGCAAACAGATTTATCAAAATTGATTTGCATATGCCATTCGCACCATTCGTGGCTGTGCCAATGGCACAGCCACGACAATCGGGTAGGACGAAACCAAACGTTTGCTTTTCGAACGTGTAGAAAATAGTGGCCTATTCAACACAGATCAAAAGCAAAGCACACTATTACACAAGTATGCTCCAAACCCCCCAAAATGTTTAAGAAAGTTGTCAAATTTTTAATCATGGCACTGTAAAGGACTTTTCTTTTTTTAGATCATGGCAAATGGGTGTGCGTTACAATTGAGGGCAGTTATTTTCCTTTCTTTTGGTCAAGGAAAACGGGTGGGCATTACAAATGAGGGCACATTAGAATTGAGTAAATACGGTATTCCTAGAACTCTTATTTATCCAACACTGAGTACAGTTTGCATACTTATTGCAAGTTTCAGACTGCACTTGGCTGTAATTGAGTAAAGAAGAAACATTCTCTAGGGTTTGAATTTCTTTTACTACATAATTGCAGTCTTAACAGATGTCTACATTTGCTAAGAATTCTTATAACATGTCCTTGTAAGGCTCCCTAAATATTGTTACCAAGCACGGCCAGAGATGAAGCTGAGGACAGTACAGAAGACGACGATGCTCACTGATGGCGCGTGGATTGTTATCCATGTTGTATGCCAGTGGAAGCGTTGTAAATACCCTGTAAATATATTTTTAAACCTCTCTTCTCCCTGTAACATTTTGGTGAACGTGTGGTGGTTGCGCTTTGTTACAAGGTTGACGAGAAGATGCCGTAAGTGGAAAAGGTCGCACATATCTGCAAAGGGATTGTGGACAATGCATTTATGCTCCTCGTCTTCAAGCACAGTAGACTCCCTTTAAGACAAACTCAAAGGGACCATGAAAATTGGTTAATCTTATCAGAAGAATAATTGGCAACGTGACCAGGTGCATCCAATTATCTTACTTTACAGTGGTAAATGAAGTAGACTTAAAATGGGTTAAAGATGGCATAAATTGCACATATTTAGCTGAACTTAATAAAAAACTGTTTTCAAGTGCTACTCTTGCTCAGGTTCATCCAGTCCATGATGGATGTTCTGTGCAAATCAACAAGCAACTACAAACAATGTCATCTCACCTAACGACTTTAAAAATTCTTCTGTGCCTTTGTGCTGCTGAAAAAAAAGCTCACTAGAGAGTTAAAGCAGGCATCTGCTTCCTCAGAGGTCATCAATGCAGGCTCCGAGCTAGTGAAAGTATGCAGGAGCACACTGAGCGCTTGGCAAAGCACTGCAACCTAGAAGAAACTCTAGGTGACATTGAGCGAAGTGGAGAGGGAGAAACGAGGCGAAGTGTCGTGGAGGAGATAGGTAGGCGAATACGTGCTGGGTTGATGTTCTCTGGCAGTGGTCACAGGTTTTGTTTGCAATACGGACATGCCAGGTTTGTCTCATGATAACATCGTCCTTGCGTGCTATACGCTGCCTGTGCGAGTGTTAAGTGTGTTATGATGAGCCGACAATGGCGGTTCAATCTCACGTCCACAATGGTGGAAAGGAGGGGGGCAAGCACACCGTCTTCTGTCGTGTGCATGGCACCAAGAATAGAAAAGAGGGGGGGCGTTGTACTTCGGCCGCGTGCAGTCGCAGGAGCTTTATCTTGAACACAATCTGCTTTGGGGGCTCAGTCTAGGTGGGCCAATGGCTTGTAGCTTTGCATGCACTGTGTTCTCGCTGCTCAGTTTGCATTGAAGCGATAGACAGTGCGAAGGTCACTTCGCTTGCTGCTATTGCCGCGATTCCTCATTCCAGCATTTTGACAGCGAGCGTCTGCAGTCATCGAGTGTGATGTGTTCATGTTTGCCTGTGCATGCTAACACCATGCTTGTGAATTTAGTTAGTAAGCGAATATTTACAAGGTGGCATTCTACTCCAGTGGCTGTGATGTATGGTGCGGCCACGCAAGCCCTATCTTGAATACAATCTGCAATGCGGACAGTCTAGGTGCACCGAGGACTGATAGCTTCCTATGTACTGTAGCACCCACATGCTTGCATGTCACCCACGTTCACGAAGGGAAACGTCACTGTCTCTTTTTGTTTCCTCCTCTTGTGTTTGCCTCCAGTAGGGTGCCTGGATGCACGCGCCCTCGGGCGTGGTGCATCGAGGCACCCTAGCCTCTAGGATTGGTAGCGGTGGCGGTCACTCCTAATGTTCGTATTAACCGGAGAGCACATCTGAGGTGGTTCATCTTAAGTGGATTCTTTTTGCATTGAGTTTATGGAAAACCAAACAAACGTTCCCATGTTGTTCGTCACATGTGAGAATTTGGCTTAACTGAGTTCATTTTAACGACAGTTCACTGGACTCTTTCACAGCGCAAGGCATCATTGCTAAATGCCGCCTCTTCAAAAAAGCCAAAAGCTGTCGCATTGCCCACTACTTTTCTCGCCTTCCTAACATGGCTGTCACATCTACCTGCGAGAACCTCTGTCTCCCACCCGTGCCAGCTGCATCCGAAAGTATTGTGTACATCGTCCAATGGGAGATTGAAGCTGCCTCTCCAGTTCCTCCCCAGGTCCATGCCCCAGATGATTTCCACGCAACAATATTCCTCATTCAGACTATTGTATGGCAATAACTGGTCAAAGTTGAACTCCAGTCACTTTGCCCAATCAACAGACCCGACTACCGCTCACCCAACATACCTGATCTACCACGAAGTTTGTACGCTCGTCCTCGTTATCGAAACCCGGATGAATGGCACACTTCTGATGACAGGCCTATCTGTTTCTGCTGGGGAAGTGTTGGACATATTTCTTGCCTATGGTGCAGTTCTTGGAACTCTCAGCCTTGGCCGATCTATTGAAATACCCGGTGTCCGTCTCGTAGTCCTCGCCCGCCGACACATATCGAAGAAGATGTCGCTCCAACATTTCTGCCCATGCAACCAAACAGCTCCCCTTCACCACGCCCACGTCTTTCCGGCTCACCGCTGCCTCGTTGCTCTCCGTCTCCTTCTTACTCCCACCGCTCCTCGGAAAGCTAATGGCCATAGCTCTAAGAGGTGAGCCTGCCATGACGGCACGACCTGAAATTCCTCTGCTGACACTGCCTGGCCATCACAACCTCATCAACGTGGACATGGACGGTGTACCTCTAGCAGGACTGATTGACACAGGAGCACACATATCGGTTATGAACTCGAACCTCCGTAAGCAGCTAAAGAAAGTTCTAACTTCTGCCCCACTCGCTGTCATCCGCATTGCCGATGGTGGAACTCCACCTGTCTCTGGGATGTGTGCCGCCCGTGTCACTGTAGCTGTGCACCATAGTTCTGTTTTCTTTTGTCCTTGAGCAGTGCTCACACAAAATCACTTTAAGTGCTGATTTTCTGTCGGCACATACGGTTGTTATTGACGGCATTGCGGGTGTTGTCCAACACGCCTTGCCGTTGACCCTCCTAATTCTATGCCGAGTCGACTATGTTCCACCGGTTATGTTCACCTACCTTACAAAGCCGTAACCTGTATTGCCACTTCACCTGATCCACCTCTCACCAACGGCGATTACGTCATGTCACCCAAAGCCACCGTCCTTCTGTCACAGAATGTCACATTTCCCCACATGGTCGTCTGCATAAAAGACAATGCCACCTGTCTTTTTGTGGTGAATTTCAGCCCCTGTCCTCAAGTGCTACCTCAGGGCATATCTCCTGCAACCATGGCCCCGCCCCAGCTTCCGGCTACCATATTTCTTCCTTAAATGGTGACACTGGGTCGCCTACCTCTGCTGGTTCGGGCCCTACAACTTGAGTGTTAGAACGTTTCACAATGATCACTCTTGACCTTCCTGCCCACTATGTGGACGCACTTCATTGCCTTCTTGCCTCGTACCAGGACATTTTCGATCTTGATGACTGGCCACTGGGTCAAATATCCATTGTGAAACATCAGATATGCATAGCCTGATTCACCGACAGCCCTAACGTGTCTCCCCTGCTGAGTGCCAAGTAACACAGAAGGAAGTCGACAAGATGCTTGCCCAAGATATCAATGAGCCTTCTTGTAGCCCTTGGGCTTACTTGGTCGTCCTCGTGAGAAGGAAGGATAACAGCTGTCGCTTATGGGTCGACTATTGCCGTCTCAACAAAGTAACAAAAAGAAGATGTCTATCTGCTCCCGGGAATAGATGATACCCTCGATTGTTTACATGGTGCAAACTAGTTTTCTTCAATAAACCTTTGCTCTGGGTACTGGCAGATTGCAGTTGACGACATGGACTGTGAAAAGGCCACCTTTGTTACACCTGATGGCCTCTATCAGCTTAAAGTGATGCTGTTTGAGTTATGTAATGCTCTGGCTATATTTGAATGTATGATGGACGCTCTCCTTCACACTTTTAAGTGGTCATTGTACCTGTGCTACCTCGATGATGTAATTGTCATTTCACCAACTTTTGCCACACACCTTGAGTGTCTTTCAACAATTCTTTCTGTTTTCTGCAAGGCTATGCTTCGGCTCAATTCATCAAAATGTCACTTTGGCCACTGACAACTTAGTGTGCTCGGAAACCTCACCGATTCTCTCGGCATCTGCGCCGATACCGTGAAAGTTCGCAACGTCAAGGATTTTCCTGTGCCGACTTGTGGCAATGACGTTCAAAGCTTTGTGAGCCTCTGCTCATACTTCCATTGGTTCGTACGCAATTTCGCTAACGTTGCACTTCCTCTCACAGATCTTCTCAAGAAAGATGCAGCTTTTGTCCAGGGTCCTAAACAAGCTGCTGCGTTCGCTGTGATTATACTGTGCCGCTCACTTCACCATCAGTTCTCGCCCATTTTGGCATGACTGCTCCAATGTTAAGTTCGAACTGATGCCAGTGGTCATAGAAGTGGTGCAGTTTTGACTCAGCACCAGCAAGGTTGAGACTGTGTTATTGTGTATGCTAGCCATCTTCTGTCCCAAGCAGAGCACAATTACAGTGCAGTCTACCTATATAATGATACCACATGTAACAATATATTGGTTATAATGATGAGTTGATTTCATGGTATCAACTTATGCGTTAGGGCAACAAGAAAAAAAAAACATATATAACGATATGTTATTAGCATATAGCATATCGGATATTACGATTGAAATTCTGCCTTTTGGGCAGCATTTTCCATGCAGAATAATCGTGAAATTTGCTTTGCTAAGTTCCTCTTAACCGAGACGGGGCGAAAAGCTTGCCTACGCGATTTCGTATCTGCCACCATTACCATACACGTGTCCCACCAGTGTGCTGATTGCGAAAGCCACAGAGAGCATCACAAGTTGGTGCAGCGTGCCACAAGATGGCGCCAGCTGCTTCGCGTCCGTGTCGCCGGTGAGCGTTCAGAGAGAGGAGGGGGGGAAGCGAGAAGTGAACCGCACCTGCGCTCCCTGTCTACAATCTCCTTCTCTTCCTCAACGAGCGCGGAAATGCGCCGCGGAAGCAGTGGTAGGTGCCTCAACAAAGCGCAAACTTTGTAGCTTGAGACAAAGCTGCAAATTTTACAAGACTCAAAGTATCAGCATGCGCAGTCGATGAGATCGGAGATTCTGAAAACCGTGAGCACCACAATCATGAAGGCTAGAACCAGTGACCATGCCGATGAATGGAGACAGCGGGTTTTGCGCACCAGGGCAAAACCCCCATGTGTGAAACCAACATGGTGGCAGCCGCTTACATTACTGAACTCTGGGAGCAAGTCACTACTGGCGATAACATAGGTGGTGTTTCGAGGGAGGAGTTTCTGAGTTCACATAGCGCTGTCTCATTCTGTGAAGAATCTCCGGCGGCGTGATCATTGTCGCGACAGATGGCAGAGTTGTGCAATAGAGGCGACGAGATTGGCAGTGGCCCGTCCTTGACACTAACCCCAATGCTCACACAAAGTGCACTGTCATCAATAGAGTTGCTCATTGATTTCATGTAGGCCAAGTTGTAGCTGCCAGTGTTCACGCAGCCACTGGATGCGATGCACACCATAGTTGTGAACTTGAAACTTCCGTGAAAGCAAGTGCAGACTTCTGACTATTTCAGTGCGCCTAACGCTTGACAGACTGTTTAGAGGTATAAATAAACATTTCATTTTTCACAGCCTTCTTTCTACAATGTCAATTTCTTATCGTAAGTGGCAAATTTGGTTTCAGAGCTACGAAGGTATGTTTGGCAGCTTTTTTTTTTCTTTCTTTAGGGCAGTCCAGATATAGCGATGATCGGTTATAATGATCAGAGTATTGGTTCTTCTTGATATTGTTATAAGGGGACTGCACTGTACTCCATTACTGAACGCGAGTGCCTTGCCCTCGTTTAGGTAAGTTTCGTTCCTACTTGTTTGGCTGGTAACAGTTATCAACAACCACCATGTCTTATGCTGGGTTTCCTTCCTAAAGGATCCTACTGGACATCTCATTCGGTGGGCTCTATGACTCCGAGAGTTGTGCACAACACAGTTGTGCATAAGAGCGGCTGGTTGCATGAAGGTGCTGATTGATTGTTTTGTGCCATCTAGTAGCCCCACCAGAGATTCCCAACTGCTGCGAGTCTACCTGCATGCTGTCGCTTACTGTGCTTCAGAACATCAGAGATGAGCAACGTCGTGACCCCTACTTGCGAGACCTCATTCTCCAGCTGACTTCTGAGACACCTTCCCTTTCTCTACGTATGTTTGTGCTGCAGGATGGTATCTCGTATCGCTACAACATGCACCCTGAGTGTCCTGAACTGCTCTTGGTTATCCCCACATGTATGCATCAAACTGTCCTTGCACAGCTACATGATGTTCCTATCGCGGGTCACCTCGGAGTCTCTTGGACGTATGACCGTGTACGGCATCGTTTCTTTCGACCCAGCATTTACCGTTCCGTCTGCCATTATGTTCCTTCCTATGAGCAATGCCAGCAGCACAAAAAAACAGCAGTATTCCCAGCTGGCCACCTTCAACCGCTTCACGTACCATCGGAGCCATTTTGAGGGTTGGTCTTGACAATCTTGGCCCTTTGTGGATAGCAGTCGCTACTGACTACACAACCTGGTACGCAATCACTGGGCTGTCCCAACCAACTGTGCAACTGACGTCGCAGACTTGCTCCTCGAAGGTGTTGTACTACAGCACAGCTCTCCTAGACAGCTCCTCACAGGCCAGGGCCGCTATTCGATATGAAAGATTGTCCAGGACTTCTTGCACACCTATGCTACAAAGCACAAGCCGACAACAGCGTACCACCCTCAGACCAATGGCCTCCCGGAGCGTCTTCATCATCATCATCATCATCAGCCTGGTTACGCCCACTGCAGGGCAAAGGCCTCTCCCATACTTCTCCAACAACCCCAGTCATGTACTAATTGTGGCCATGCCGTGCCTGCAAACTTCTTAATCTCATCCGCCCACCTAACTTTCTGCCGCCCCCTGCTACGCTTCCCTTCCCTTGGGATCCAGTCCGTAACCCTTAATGACCATCGGTTATCTTCCCGCCTCATTACATGTCCTGCCCATGCCCATTTCTTTTTCTTGATTTCAACTAAGATGTCATTAACTCGCGTTTGTTCCCTCACCCAATCTGCTCTTTTCTTATCCCTTAACGTTACGCCTATCATTCTTCTTTCCATAGCTCGTTGCGTCGTCCTCAATTTGAGTAGAACCCTTTTCGTAAGCCTCCAGGTTTCTGCCCCGTAGGTGAGTACTGGTAAGACACAGCTATTATATACTTTTCTCTTGAGGGATAATGGCAACCTGCTGTTCATGATCTCAGAATGCCTGCCAAATGCACCCCAGCCCATTCTTATTCTTCTGATTATTTCCGTCTCATGATCCGGATCCGCCGTCACTACCTGCCCTAAGTAGATGTATTCCCTTACGACTTCCAGTGCCTCGCTGCCTATTGTAAATTGCTGTTCCCTTCCGAGACTGTTAAGCATTACTTTAGTTTTCTGCAGATTAATTTTTAGACCCACTCTTCTGGTTTGCCTCTCCAGGTCAGTGAGCATGCATTGTAATTGGTCCCCTGAGTTACTAAGCAAGGCAATATCATCAGCGAATCGCAAGTTACTAAGGTATTCTCCATTAACTTTTATCCCCAATTCTTCCCAATCCAGGTCTCTGAATACCTCCTGTAAACACGCTGTGAATAGCATTGGAGATATCGTATCCCCCTGCCTGACGCCTTTCTTTATTGGGATTTTGTTGCTTGCTTTATGGAGGACTACGGTGGCTGTGGAGCCGCTATAGATACCTTTCAGTATTTTTCGATACGGCTCGTCTACACCCTGATTCCGTAATGCCTCCATGACTGCTGAGGTTTCGACAGAATCAAACGCTTTCTCGTAATCAATGAAAGCTATATATAAGGGTTGGTTATATTCCGCACATTTCTCTATCACCTGATTGATAGTGTGAATATGATCTATTGTTGAGTAGCCTTTACGGAATCCTGCCTGGTCCTTTGCTTGACAGAAGTCTAAGGTGCTCCTGATTCTATTTGCGATTACCTTAGTAAATAGTTTGTAAGCAACGGACAGTAAGCTGATCGGTCTATAATTTTTCAAGTCTTTGGCGTCCCCTTTCTTATGGATTAGGAATATGTTAGCGTTCTTCCAAGATTCCGGTACGCTCGAGGTCATGAGGCATTGCGTATACAGGGTGGCCAGTTTCTCTAGAACAATCTGTCCACCATCCTTCAACAAATCTGCTGTTACCTGATCCTCCTCAGCTGCCTTCCCCCTTTGCATATCTCCCAAGGCTTTCTTTACTTCTTCCGGCGTTACCTTTGGGATTTCGAATGCATCTTACTGGAACCATTAACGACATGCTTGCTATGTATGTTTTGTGCCTCCCTGACCTTGTCCGCCAGCTCTCTCATTGTGCTTAGCTTGATCTCCGGGAATCGCCGCTGTAACAGCAACATGGCGGATGCGGCTAGTGCACTGGAGCTCATTTTCAGCGTGAACCATACTTCTCTCTCCCTGGCTCGAATCGCTGCGTGAGTAAGTATCACTGGGATGCGCCCTGATTGGCCTGCCAAGTGGCGGCCCCTGGGTGCCCTCTTCACCCAAGCTCTCTTGCGCTGTGTGCTTCATTGCCGTGGCACATGCTCACAGGTCCACAACGAGTTCGCTACATGAGACCTTTGCTCCCGTGACTTCTCGTTCTCACGCTTGGTGGACCACTTACCGGTCAGCCCTAGCGCAGCGGGTGCGCATACTCGATCGGTCTTGCAGTGAGCCTTTGCCAGTAAATGCTGTGACTGTTGCACTGTGCAGTATCTTGGGTGAATAAACCCTGCATTTGTTGGTGATCTGACTCTGGAGCCTTCTCTGCGCCATGTCGGAGAGTCGACGAACCCTGCCATAGCACTTTTGTGCGTTGTGGAGTGGAGGAGCGTCAGGCCCTTTCCTGACCGTCGCTCGTAGGGTGAGCCTTACGCAAACCCATCTCCACAGTTTCGGCCCACCATCATGACTGGGACGCTGCTCTGCCCTTCGTAACATTTTCCTATAATTCTTCCCAACATGACTCTGTCGGTTTTTCTCCATTTTACTTCTTGTGCGGAAGAAATCCCATGCTGCCATTTGACACACTCCTTCCCACTGTTCTTGACACGTCATCAGAATACGCCTGTGACGCCACCTTCAGATCTGTAGAGGTGCACTAAATTGCACGTCTGCTCCCTACTGCTGCTTCGCAGGAAAAGCAACAATGCTTCTATGATGCCTGCCACTGTGATGCCCACTTCAACCCTGGTGATATGCTCCTTCTTTGGACAGCATCACAGCGAGTTGGCCTTTGCGAAAAGTTGATGTCGCATTACTATGGCCCGTACCGTGTCTTGCCCCAAATCTCCAACGTCACATATGAAATCACGCCTCTCGATTCCACCATTTCTTGACCTTCCACCGACATGGTCCACAAAACCTGCCTCAAGCTATCGCTATCTCGGACGATCTAGCAAACACCGGGACAGCTCCTTTGCCGCCGAGGGTCATGTTACCAAACACTTCTAGAGATGAAGCTGAGGACAATACAGAAGACAATGACACTTGCTTATGGTGCACAAACTGTCTTCCATCTTGTATGCCTTGTATGCCAGTGGATGCATTGTAAGTACCCTGTAAATACATTTTAAAACTCTCTTCCCCCCGTAACAATATGTTACAGGCTCTTTCAGTAACTTACATCCTAACAGGCATGATGTTTTTTTTTATTTGTTAAATGTTTTTTAACATCAGTAGGTGATTCGCACCTTGTTGCATCTTTCTCTGTCTGGTCCATGTCGGTGAACATAAAATGGGGATGCCCTACTCGAAGCATGACTGTACATTTTGTGCATAAATGTACAGGAAACTCTGGTTACAATGAAATCACTTGAAGGTTTCTGCAGTTCCAGTTGCAGTGCATGTATATTAAGCCAGATTGTTCAAAGTGCAGCGGCACTGCATTCTACTTGGCATGAAATGGGACATTTGCACAAGACCAGTCAGTGTAGCATAGAGCCATAGGCTATGAGCATAGGCTCATAGCTACAGTGAATATAAATGCTTCGTCATTTACCATCTTGGAGCTGTGCACCTGCTAAGTCAGTCATCAATGAAACTTTGTGAGTGATCATCATAAAGTACCTTACATGACACAGAGGGAGAGTATAAAATCCACAGCCGTAGTAAGCTGTACTAGCATGTACACCATGTTGGTGACAAATGCACTAAAGACTCATCATCATCACCACCATCATCAGCCTATTTTATGTCCACTGCAGGACGAAGGCCTCTCCCTGCGATCTCCAATTACCCCTGTCCTATGCCAACTGATTCCAACTAGCACCCACAAATTTCCTAATTTTGTCGCACCACCTAGTCTTCTGCCATCCTCTACTGCACTTCCCTTCTCTTGGTACCCATTCTGTCACCCTAATGGTCCTACGGTTATCTACATTACATGACCTGCCCAGTGCCATTTTTTTCCCTTAATGTCGATTGGAATGTTGTCTATACCCCTTTGCTCTCTGATTTAAACCGCTCTCTTTCTGTCTCTTAAAGTTATGCCTAGCATTCTTCATTCCATCGCTCTTTGCACGGTCCTTAACTTCTTCTCAAGCTTCTTTGTCAGTCTCCAAGTCTCTGCCCCATATGTCAGCACTAAAGACTATTTCACATCATATGCACTTGCCAACGTCGATGCATCTCCTTTTACTACTGCCACGGAAGCAGAAATCATCGACATAGTGATGGGTGATAAAAAGGTTACTGCAGTGTAGCCACAATTTTGCGCAATGTTGTAGGTGCCCACCATACCTTGCTTACTTTAAAACAAAGTGGAATGCAGTTCACTCGAATCCAGCAACCTGATGCAAGGCATGCCTCGGCCCTTGTTCTAGGCTTAGCATGGCAGCAAAAACACTGTGACTGTTCGTGGCTGCAGCCTGAGGATAACCATTTGCATAATTTTTCCACACAGAACTAATGATCTTTTATTACTATGTTTTTTTTTTCATCAAGATTACTTTTATGGTGAGCAGCAGCCATAGCAGAATCACATATCGTGCTGCACTGTCATTGGCTGCATGTGGACACTGCACCCAGTGGCAGCGGCACAGTTTGTGGGGCACATAGTGTGATTTTGCTTGCAAAAAAAAAGAAACACTGCATGCATGTCAGCCTTAAAGGGACCCTGAAACAATTTTGATAATTTTGTACAAGGTACTGAGTCATTAGGGTAGGTTCTTCTGATCATTAAGTGACGCATCTAAGTGCTCCTCATAAAGCATGTAAATTATTATAAGGTTTTAAAAATGTCTGTTGCTACCAATTGTAGTGGCGGTGCTCCCCTGAGTTGTCAGCCACCCTGCCCTTATTGACGCATGTTGTCTGTCTGACGTAGGGTGAGCTATCCGATTGGCTACCCAGGTTACGTCATCAATAATCTTTCCAACATTATGGCGAACAAATGTTGTTCCTAGTAGTTGGAATGTTGGTGAATTTGTTTGTATAGAAGAAAAAGTAACAGAGAGGGAATGTGCAACGACAACTTATTACTACACTCAAGCACTTCCTGCACACAGCAAGTTTTGCCGGTTTGTGTTACGTGCTCCGTGTTGAGACAAGCTGTGCAGTCAGTGTTGGTCTCGTGAGCACCATGGTTCACCCTTGTTGTGTTGTAGGCTACAAACATAGTGATTGGCCATATGCCAAGCTGTCACAGTGTGTCCCTCTGCAAGGCAGCAGAGACGAGTGGAGTGGCTGCAACACATTGGACTGCTGATATTTGTTTGGCACCAGAATCTTGGCATTTGCAGCCATCTCTTCACGCTGGAGTATTACTACCACAATAAAGTTTAGCGTGTCCAGTATTCAGGTAAATGCAAGTGCAAGTGGACTGGGCGTTTTACGGAATAAACGGAGGTGCAAACGGGAACAGTCTGCATGGTGCAGCGACTTGGTGGCACAGAGCTCAACCAAACACAGAGCTAATATAGCTCTGTGTGCAAATGATAGAAGTACCAGTGAACACATAAAATTCAAGTGGGCATTTCTTCTTGTGAAATGTGCCCCTGAATTTCCTTCATGCACCTGCACTGTCGTCTGCAGTACAAGTGTTCACTGAAGCCAGACTAGTGCTATTAGAACCAATTCACTTTCACTGCTTCCTCATCATCTGAGGTGGCGATGCACATTGTCTGCCAGGTGAGACATGCGAATGGGATAGTAACCAAGTGTATTCTACTTTGCTGCTAATGTAAATTTTTGCCAATAGTGTAATCAGGAACACATTATATTTTACATGCTTAAAATGTTTTAGACTCAGTCACAAAAATATTAGCTTTGTGTTTGGCTGGCTAAGCTCTGTGCCACCAGGTGTCTGGACCATGCTTGCCGATCAGGGCTCACATACATTTATGCTAAAGCTCCTTCAATACAGCGGTATTAGTATGGAGGCGCTTGAGTTTACGCCTCCGGCCATGCGTCAAAACGCCCAACTAGCCTGCGATTACTGGAATACCAGATGGGCTCGGCGCTGTGACAGAACGATCACAACGCATGCTGCTTGGATAGCTCTTGCTTGTGATTGACGGCCAGGCGGCTAGCAGAGAAGTTGGAGAGTCTTCGCGCTGGCTCCAATACAACCAGAAGTAGATGATGCGACGTCACATCTTGACACAGAGCCAGTGAAGGTGGAGCTTAGCCCTGACCTCAGCAAGGGAGTTGAGAAGAAAAAATATGACTAGGGAATAGGGTAACTTGTAATCATCTGTAGCTCTCTTAATATGAGACGCTTCACTTACATTGCAGCGTGGATGTTTTACTGAAGTTTTACCCGACGCATCTACACAATTTGTTTGAATAGTTTCAGGGATTCTTTAAGAGATTGCACGAAAAATGCCTACATGCCACTTGCTAGCCAACACTGGCAATCGCAAATGATAGAAGTACCAGTGAACGCATAAAATTCAAGTGGGCATTTTTCTTGTGAAATGTGCCACTGAATTTCCTTCATGCACCTGCACTATCGTCTGCAGTACAAGTGTTCACTGAAGCCAGACTAGTGCTATTAGAACCAATTCACTTTCACTGCTTCCTATGCTGTCAAGCGCAACAAAAGTGCAAGCAGTGGGTAATTGCACTGCGGAATTTAAATGGTATAACACCGCAAGGGACAGGAGAGAATGAAAAGAAACGGACAAGGTGCTGCTGTACATTTCTTTCTGTTCGTTTCCTTCTGTTCATCCTGTCCTTTGCAGTGTTATACCATTTAACGTGTACCAACTGCCCCAAGTTAGAATTTTTTAGCATTTGAATTTACACCTCTGCAGTCAGCTCTTGGTTTCTCTCTCCTCATCATCTGAGGTGGCGATGCACATTGTCTGCCAGTTGAGACACGCGAATGGGTCAATCTGCATCGGCAAAGATTGTGTGTTCTGCAGTTTTTCTGTGCACTGTCAATCTTTTCACGCTACTATGTTCCAGTATTTATGGAAGCTCCTCTCCAGTACTGTGAAAAAAAAAAGGTTAGCAGCTCACTCATCCTTTGGGTATGATTGGCAATGTTAATATGATTACCAATCTATCTTATGATGGGTGTTTTATCCATGATGATATGTTGTGTAAGTTATGATGATGATTATTATGAAGAGCGGCGCATACCCACTTGAGCATACCCAATGGCAGTGGCGTAGCCAGAAATTTCGTTCGGGGGGGGGGGGGGGGGGGGGGGGGCTCACATGCAGCTCGGCCTCCTCAATTAAGAAGCTTTAGCTCGGGTGCTCATCTAAATACATGTAAATACGTTTTTCTCGGCAACAACTACACCAAATTTGACCAGATTTGTTGCATTTGAAATAAAAACTTAAATTCTACTCACTTTTCGTTTTGATTTTTTTCACTTAAGTTGTCAGTTCTTTATTGAAAATTGGAAAATATCACAAATTTTCAGAAAACGAAACTATAAAGTCTCTCAAGGTTCAGCAAATTCTATCGGTAATGGCCCTTCACGATCGGAAAAAAAATTCAACAACACCTTTCCGGCGGCAATGACGGCCTTTGCATTCTCTGGGGGGGGGGGGGTTGAATTCGAATGTGTACACTGTAAGCTTTGCCATCGTGTTTCAGGCTCATAGTAGTGTCACAATGGTCTGTCCCCGATCACAGTTGCAGACAAGAAGTCGTCACCCTCATTATGATACCGGATCAAATGAGTCAAGGCAGCGCCGAACTTCTCCCAAGAATAGCAGCTTGGGCTTGTTGGTTTTCCATCCTGCTGTTAACAGCGCAAAATGTAGACAAGAGACGAGACAAGAAGATACCACAAGCGAAGACACCACGCTTGTGGTGTCTTCCACGAACTTCTCCGTCTTATGGTGGTGGTTAAAAATTTTGGGCATCCATTTCGCACACAAGAGTTGATAACCGAGATGTCTATGAATTATGGCGTGAACCGAACCCTGACTGATGTTCACACGCTCTGCCAGTTCATCTATGCTTATCCTCCGTTCTTGTCTCATCAGATCATCAAGCTTTAGAATCTTGTTGGGGGGGATTGCACGATGGCTTTGGCCCGGTTTGGATCGTCTTTGCAACTTTCACATCCTTCTTTGAACCGTTTACTCCAACGCTTCACAGTGGCCAATGAAATGAAATGTTCAACGAACACGGCAGCCATACAGCGACTCATTTCTTTTTGGGAAACACCTTCAGCTGTCAAAAGCCTCATGGCACCACGCTGCTTAACTTCTGGAGCATCCATTACGTCACGCAACCACGTTCAACCCAGTGTATGAGAGCATTGAAGAACATTTATTGTAAATGACAGATGCCTGTGTGCTACCCGCATGCCTCGCAGATAATGAACTGAACCATTATTCCGCGGGGTGGGTAGGCTAACTTTCATTTCACTCGCCCTCATACATTATAAATGCGAAGATACAATTGAATATATATACAAATGCGAAGATACAGCTTGATAAAGGGCAAAAAAGTGTCACTAGAAACGAAGTTCACTGCATGTATACACAAAATCTGGCGACAAGATATTTAAATATACAACGCTATTGAATACGCATAAGTATCCAATAAATCTACCTATCTAAGAAAAAGTCACTGTATATAATGCGTCAGACAAGGCAAGTGAACATGTTGCACAATCACAAATTCACAGAATCCTAGATTCCACTCCCATTCCATCCATTCTCCTTGATGTATTGCGCGCGACGAAAGGCGGCGCGCTTGCTCCCCGCTTTTCTCGTTTGTGCACACAAGACTTAGCCAACATCCTTGGCTCACCCATTCCACCCCCCCCCCTCAAGGTCAAAGTAGAAAAAAATAAATAGGAACGTAGTTACCTTGGCTGGCTTTAGTGTCTTGACATGGATGCTTTGGTGTAGGTGAAAAAAAAATGTTGATATTTTTTTTGTGTGACATGACGGCACGAATGAACCACCACAACGCTTCGTCTCATCGGACCTCGCTGCTTGCTTTGTCAACTTGGTTGATTGATTTATTGATTGATTCTTTATTGGTTTATCTTGCCTGATAGTGTGTTGATTAGGTTTGTCTCATTGTATGTTCCGATGCAAGACTTTAGAACTAAAGTCAATGCATTTTTGGCGTCAAATGTTTATAACTACATTCAACCCACAAAGTTCCGCAATTGAAAATCTGAAACACAACTTTGGAAATGTCAGTGCACCTTTCGCATCAAACGTTTACGAGAATTTATACCCATAAAGTTTCGGAATTGACATCCATGCGCTCCGTAGATTCCGCGGCCTCCGCGACATGTCGCGGTGAGCCCGTTGTCATCAAAACGCCCTTGCAATTTGGTGCTCGGATGGGGCTCCTTGCATTATGTGACTTCCGGTGCATAGGCGTTGCCGCAAAATCCAGCCCGAGTTCGCAATGTTTGCGGTGAAATGTCTTTTCGAGTGTGAAAAGAACATTTTAGACAAAATCCAGAATGATTTCCGACGCCGGAGGTTGCTTTGGTCGGCCGTGCATCATCATCATCATCAGCCTGGTTACGCCCACTGCAGGGCAAAGGCCTCTCCCATACTTCTCCAACAACCCCGGTCATGTACTAATTGTGGCCATGTCGTCCCTGCAAACTTCTTAATCTCATTCGCCCACCTAACTTTCTGCCGCCCTCTGCTACGCTTCCCTTCCCTTGAAATCCATTCCGTAACCCTTATTGACCATCGGTTATCTTCCCTCCTCATTACATGTCCTGCCCATGCCCATTTCTTTTTCTTGATTGCAACTAAGATGTCATTAACTCGCGTTTGTTCCCTCACCCAATCTGCTCTTTTCTTATCCCTTAATGTTACACCTATCATTCTTCTTTCCATAGCTCGTTGCGTGCATGGTGCATGGACAGCCCGAAAAAATTTCGGGGGGGGGGGAGCTGGAGCCCCATAAGCCCCCCCCCCCCCCCCTGCCCAGTGGCGCATACTCGGTGACCCCAGTTGGTGGGAAAGGAATACACTTGGACATATATAGATACTGTAAAGTGAGTGAAGTATCCAAAGAATGCTAATTGCATTTAAAAAGAAAGAAAGAAAAGCAGCAATTTTCTTAGTGTGAAATCATCTGGTTCTTCGTGACTTACCTGTGAGTCAGAATGAGCTTTCGACCAAGCCATGTTTCTGTAATACAGGATACTGCATTTGGTCGAGAATAGAGTGTGCTAGAATATGGTTGAGTGGGACGAGCGGCCTGAGCAGTGCATGCTTTGCAGCGAGGTGTCCAACTACTAAAGATATTGTGGGGGTGCTGCAATCAGAGTGAATTGGGCAAGGTCGTGCAGTTGGAAACTGCTGGCGATTCTGTTTGGCGGGGTCATTTGTATTGCTTTGCGTGCTGCTGTTTGTGATCAGACCGCTCAGATTGTGTTTTTAATTACATGTAACATGTATTTAAGTCTTAAAAATAAATTCCTTTCTGTAGTCATATTTCTCGCGGTGATTGCGCATGCATTGCGGCCATACTGTCGGCTTTAGTTCTGCTGTTATTGTAGTCACCGCGGAGGGCACTTGTTTTGCTCGTTCTACAAGCAGCAGGTGTCTCTCCTGTATATTCTTGTGCATTTAGTTTTCCGTCAGCAGTTCTTGCAAGACGCAGATAAAAAGAAATGACTGTAAACTTGTTGCTTGCCGCTTTAACAAATGAAACATATCTACCTCATTAAGTTGCCCGTGGCCCTGTCCTCAGACTTACGTGAAGTATACCAAGAGAAAAAGAAAAATCCAGTGCAACATTCCGGTCATGTTTGTGTCAAATCAAATCAAGTTAATTCATTACAAAAACAAAGGAAGCGGTTACATGTTTGTTTTACAGATGAAGGTCCCAAAGTCAAAGACTGTAACCGGGACCTTTGGTGGGTAATTATAAGAAAAAAATGACAAAGGTGGCAGGACAGAAATAAAATTTACAAAATGCACACTGTGCGAAACAAAGAGGTGAAGTGCAACAGCAGAAACGTGATTAGGACTACAATGTACAGTATAACAATAAAAAAATACAAAATCAGCATAGAACAGAACCTTTAAATTATGTAAAGGAGGAACAGTACAAAATAGAGAAAAATATAATCATCAGACCCAAATGAACATAAAGATATCAGTGTGCTAAAAATATACGTGTAAAATATTTCCACAGACATAAAAAGCAAGAGAATGCATAAAAGGAAGCATTTATAAACAAAACGACTAAAGGAAATGGAAAGCATGTGAATAGTAAAAGATAAGAAAAACAGTGATAAGAATAAATAAATAATATATTTGGAGCCATAATTGCATCGATGCCTCAAAAGGAAATCATTAAGGGATTTTTGGAAGGCATCAAATGAAGTGAGTGATTTTATGTTTGATGGTAAGTGATTCTATAAAGATATGCCAGCAAAACATTATGTTAGTTCACCATAATTAGTACAAACACGAGGCAGTAAAAAATTTCTGTGAAAGGCAAACCTAGTTCTGTTGTAGTTATGTAAATTATTTAAGTCAACGAATTCGTAAAGCAATTGGTTTTTAAATAACTTGAAAAATAAGATTGTTAAATTATATTGAAACAAGTTCACAGTCATTAAAATGAGGTGTTGAAGGAGCAAAATAGATGCATTTGACTGGTGAGGACTGCTAGTAATGATAGGAATGGCTTGATTTTGTAAATGCTGAACTGATGACAGGTGGCAATTGTACGTGTTACTCCAGGCAGCAATTCCATAGTTAATATGACTATGAATAAAAGCAAAGTAAAGTGATAAAAGAGCCTTGTGTGAAAAGAAGGCACGTGTTCTTATTAGAGCGCAAGTGATTTTTTGCCCTTAGTGCTTTTGCTCTTCTCTCTTTTCTTTCCTTTTTTCCTTCTCTTTTTTTTTCTCTTTTTTTTTCCCTTACCGTTTCCCACCTGCCCTGCTGCTGCCATTGTAAACGGAACCTGGGGCCAGTCAAGCTGCTTCTCCGCAGCTTTTTTCCCCTTGTTTTTCCGCCACAACCATGTACCTCCTTGCTTGTGGAAACAAATAAAAAAAAATGCCGTTTCTTTCTTAACATTGTTAATGTGGGGGTCAAATTTGAGGTCAGCATCCAGGAGAACATCAAGAAATAGAACCAAGTCACTGACTGGAATTTGATGAGTACGAAGTGTTAACGCTAGTGGAGAAGTTAGTACCCTGTGACCACTATTGAATATTATATATTTAGTTTTCTTGGGATTAATAATTAGGTAATTACTGCAACCCCACTCTATAACCTCAGTTAGCACCGCATTTAACTTTGATGTTATTGAGATTAACGACGTGTCTGATGATGATAAGGTGGTGTCGTCAGCATATAAAGTGCAGCGAGATGAATGTAAAAGGTCGGGGGGTCATTAATGTAAATGATGAATAGTAATGGACCGAGAATGGAACCTTGGGGTACACCTAAGTTAATTATTTTAGTTTGAGAAAGGGCACCCAATACAGAAACCACGTATTGCCTATCCAACAAATAGCTTTTTAATAGAGTTAAGGCAGGACCAGTAATACCGTATGCTTCTTCACATAACAGAATTCGTAGTAATTGGTATGGGTATTTTTATTGAGTTGGACCCTGGCCGCCAAAAACAGTTTTATTTAACTATTCTGTAGACGAACTTTAACCTGTAAGCCACGTTACATACCTTTTTTTCCCCCTTCATGCCCCCCCCCCCAAAAAAGCCGGTACTGTAGCCTTATTAGTGGCAATAGTGTTTGTGGCATTGGGCTTCTAAATTGGAACTAACAGGTTCTATCAGGCCAGGCTGCAGAATTCGATGGGGACGAAATGGAAAAGCACACATGTACTTCTATTTATGTGCATGATAAGGAATCCCCTAGGTGGTGAAAACACAAATGCCGCAGGTGCCTGATAATCATATATCGCTGTTTTGCCATTGAAACCCTAGAACTTGTTTATTTAAAGAAAGGAAGGAAGCTGTGTCCTTCGGTTCTTTTCGAGCGGTTTAATCAAAATGAAATTATTTGCGAGTCTGATTTCTCAGGAAAACAGGTTATGCTTAAGTTATATTTCAAACCTGGATCTAATGTTGTTCCCAACTGCACGTCAGCTCAACTGAGCAGCTTGTATATACAAATGACCGCTTTCAGGTATCCTATGCACTATCATAATGACAATTATGGAGCATTTAAATGAACGGCATGCCTCACGTACACGTAGATGTATACGCAGACTTGCTTCATGCGTTGAAGGAGAAAAGTGTGCTAGAACTTGCACCACTCTGTTTTAATTGGATGAAAACATGGTGAGACTGTCAAAAAAAAATGGCTGTGGCTTAGGTAAGGTTAAGCCCAGGATGCGAAGCATACTAGCCTTTATTTTAGTTGTTGAACCACTGTTTAGCTTGGTGAACTGCTGTTGCTTGGCTATATTTGGTTCGGCTAGACGAAGAAACAACTCATGCGTTACTCTGCTTCGCCTTGGACGCCCCGCATTGGACGCGGTGAGCGTCAAGCAACGCAGCGTTCGGCGCGGCAACGAAATGTGCGCCTGAGCAAGCGACGCACGCCTGAGCCTTAGAAACAGCTCGTTTCTAAGGCAACACCGCATTCACTAGAGGCGCTTTTGTACCGCTTTGAAGCATCGTACTCGTGGCTCAGTGGTAGCGTCTCCGTCTCACACTCCGGAGACCCTGGTTCGATTCCCACCCAGCCCATCTTGCAAGAGTTGAGCCAAAGCCACTTCTCCTCTGTCGTGACGTCACGGTGTCACGTGGTATTCAAGGCGACACCGCCGCGCCTGAGGAGCTGGGTTGAGCCCTCGTAATATGCTTCGCATAAAAAAGCTTTTCTTTCCTGAATCGACTTAGCAGATTTACAGGCTGCCCCAAAACAGGATGTTTATATTGTTATGGAGTGACTGATACATAGATGATGAGGTTTGGCAGAGAGATAAAGACGATGATGAGGTCGTTTGCACATGGGCCAGATCAGACATCTTTTCTTGCCCTAACTTTCTTTGTAATATTTCGTAAATATATCCTTTACCTACATCTCGCCTCCGTCACACTTTGGTGTAAGTGCGGGGTACATCATGCCTCACAACGGAACTTCACAGTAGCCGTCATGTTTGGATATCTGTCTGCAGTGGTGGAAGACACGGCACTTACATCAGCAGCTCCCACTACTTCAACAGTCGTGCTGGTGCAACCCTGGGATCCTGGCATGTTCTGCAGTTCTGTTGAAGCGGACGTTGAAGACTGGTTGGTGGAGTACGAACGCGTGAGTGCTAACAACCGATGGGACCCTACCTTGATGTTGGCAAATATTATTTCCTACCTCAGAGGCATTGCGAAAGTATAGTTCGATAACCACAAAGCTGAGATCGGGAGCTGGGACACCTGCAAAGAAAAACTAAGAGACTTGTTTGGGAAGCCCATTGGCCAGAAGATCGCCGTGAAAAAGATGCTCGCGTCACATGTGCAGACGTCTACAGAATCTTGCGTCTCATACATTGAAGATGTATTATTGCTATGATGAAAGGCCAATGCCGAGATGCAAGAGGAGGACAATGTTGGGCATATCTTGAAAGGGATCGCCGACAACGCTTTCAACCTTTTAATATGCAAAAATTTATCTACAGTCGGCGCTATCGCAAAGGAGTGCCGGCACTTTGAGCAGTTTAAAAGCTGGCGCATTAGCCATGCATTTGCCCATCTTCCCAACACAGCGGCAACGCGTCTTGTGAAGACTACATGGCAACACAGCTGTCAGTTCCACCATATCAGCTGACATGGATTGTATGCCACAAACTTGAAGTCATGACCCCTGCCCCAGTTCCCGCCGGTGACTCGAGCTCAATTACGACTACATTTGTCCAAGCCATTGTCCGGCAGGAACTTTCCAACATTGGCATTCACTCTGTGTGCACCGTGGCCAGCCCAACACAAACTTCATGGCATCTGCCCTCATACTACCGAGAGCAGTGATTCGCTACACAATCTTATGATGCTGCTGCATGGAGAACTCCTGACGATCAACTGATATGCTTTACTTGTCACCATATCAGCCACGTCCAGCCCAACACAAACTTCATGGCATCTGCCCTCATACTATCGAGAGCAGTGATTCGCTACGCAGTCTCGCAGCGCTGCTGTGTGGAGAACTCCTGACGATTGATATATTTTACTTGTCACTCTATCAGCCACGTCACCCGTTACTGCACCAGCCGCTTGTCCTTGCCGCCTTGAATGCCATCTACCCCTTACTGCCGTCTGGACAGCAACCGCTTCCTACTTTCAGCCCAGTCGTATTTGCCCAATGCTGATGCTCCCACAAGAATAAATAGTCGCTTCCCGTTGCCACATGGTCACCAATCATGCTCGCCTTCAAGCCCGTCGTCTCACTCACCGCAGACTCGCTGCCCGTTGTCCCCCTTTAGCCCTGCACATGCCTACCAGGAAAACTAAGCAGTGCAGGGTCCGGAGGTGATGCTGCATTGACGACTCCCTCCACAAATCCTCTTCTGACGCTACCGAAGAGACGAAGCTTGTTAGGCGTTGATATTGATGGTATTACTATTTCTGTGTTCATCGACACTGGGGCGCACATCTCTGTGATGAGCGCAGACCTTCATCATCGCCTTCTTAAAGGGCTCACATTTACCGCCTCCCGCATTCTCCGCCTCACTTATGGAGGGACTTGATCCTGCCGTTCTTGGAGTGTGTGTCACCCATGTCATGCTTTGCTATTATCCCACTTCCACCCAATTTGCCGTCATTGAGAAGTGCCCCCATAACCTAATCCTTGGATTAGATTTTTTGTCCAGTCATTCTGCCCTCACTGATTGTGCGACCGGTGCTCTTCAGCTTGAGCTGCCCCATCTTCCCGATATTACAACCGACATACCACCACACTTATATTCCCCCCATCACGTTCACTTGCTGCCTCAAGCTGCTACATACGTTACTTTCACATCTTCACGTGATATTCCCGATGATGACTATGTCTTGTCTCTGTTTATCGATGTTCTGTTAGCTCGTGATGTCGCCCTGACTAACGCCATTGTTTCCATTGCTGACAATACAGTGGTCATTCCCCTTTTCAACTTGAGCCTGTTAACTAAGATTACCCCGCAAGGCATGTTTCTAGCCACCATTTCCGTGCTTGGTCCCTGCAAGATTGCTGCTTTGGATGGAGATGTTTCGCCGCCTCCTTGCTCCGCCAACTTCACTCCTTCGTCTCTCGACAACATTAACAAGATGATTGCTCCCGATCTGAGCCAGGTGCAAGCTAAAGATCTCTACCGTGTTCTGGTGTCCTGTCATCACATCTTTGATTTTGATGGTAGCCTTCTAGGCCAAACATCTGTCGTGACCCATCAAATCAACCTTGGTGATGTGAACCCACGCCGACATCCATATCGCATATCACATCATGAACGTCAAGTCATCCAGAACGAGGTCAACAAAATTATTACAAAAGATGTTACCGAAATTTCGTTTAGCCCATGGGCTTCCTCCGTCATTGTAATGAAGAAATATGGCAGCTGGCGTTTCTGCATTTGATTATCGGAGTTTGAACAAAGCAACCCATAAAGATGTCTCCCCTTTGCCTCACATCAATGGCACCCTCGACTGCCTTCATGGAGCCCAATAGTTTTCGTCCATGGACCTTCGGTATGGCCATGGGCAAATTTCAGTCGACCCTATGGACTGTGAGAAAACTGCATTTATTATGCCAGATGGCCTGTACAAGTTCAGGGTCATGCCGTTCGGACTGTGTAATACCCCAGCAACTTTAGAATGTATTGTCACATGGTGGTGACGTTGAAGAACACAGTAGCAGTACTGTGAAAGACAAAACTAATTTTTATTGGGCGAACCTGTGCCCACAAAAACAGGCTACACTTATAGCACAACGATAGCGGCGAACACGATCGGCGAAAATCTGATGAGCAGGTCAAGTGCGTCAGCTTTTGTACATCAGTCGTCGAATGTTCCAGAGTAATCACTGGGACCTGCGTGCGCACACATGCCACATTATTCTAAAAAAGTTCTACATTATTCGCGTCGCGCACATGAAATCAGATTACACAAAGTTCGGTCACAGACAGCGGATGGAACCATCGATAGCATTCCAGAAACTTCCGATACATGCAGCTGCGTCCTGCGCTGTGCGACGGTGAAACGTGTCGCCCGATAAAGATAAGTACATGTGTCAATACCCCCCTCTTAAAAAGCATCGACCCGATGCTGCAAACAAATGAAAGTAATAAAGAAGCACTCGTTGCAAAGAAAACAACGAAATAAGGAAAGTTCATCAGCGTCCGTAAAAGGGTTTAAGACGCACCACGTGGACCACTTCAGATCGTGCATGGCGCCGCTGTGAATGCGAAATGCCGTCTGGCACTACCTCATAGTCCAGTGCGCCAATACGTTGGATGATCCTGTACGGTCCGAAATAGCGACGCAAAAGCTTCTCGCTCAGTCCTCGTCGGCGTATAGGGGTCCAAACCCAAACGCGGTCACCGGGCTGGTACTCGACGAAGCGTCGTTGAAGGTTGTAGTGTTGGCTGTCGGTACGCTGCTGGCTCTTGATCCGTAGGCGGGCGAGCTGTCGGGCTTCTTCGGCGTGCTGGAGATAGGTCGCGACGTCAAGATTCTCTTCGTCGGTGATGTGCGGCAGCATGGCGTCGAGCGTCGTCATCGGGTTCCTGCCGTAAACCAGCTTAAACGGCGTGATCTGTGTTGTTTCTTGCACCGCCGTGTTGTAAGCAAAGGTTACATACGGCAGGACCGCCTCCCACGTCTTGTGCTCGACGTCGATGTACATTGCTAGCATGTCGTTGAGGGTCTTGTTCACGCGCTCCGTGAGACCATTCGTCAGCGGTTGGTAGGCAGTTGACCTCCTGTGGCTTGTATAACTGTACTGCAGAATGGCTTGAATGAGCTCTGTTGTAAAAGCCGTTCTGTTGGTGATGAGGACTCCTGGAGCACCATGTTGCAGCAGGATGTTCTCGACGAAAAATTTAGCCACTT
Organism: Dermacentor albipictus; assembly: GCF_038994185.2. Lineage (NCBI taxonomy): Eukaryota > Metazoa > Arthropoda > Arachnida > Ixodida > Ixodidae > Dermacentor > Dermacentor albipictus. Next base: position 3,752,569 of record NC_091822.1, on the reverse strand, counting down.
CAGCTGCGCTGCCTTTTCAGCAAAGCGAGTGAGATAGTCCGCATTAGTCCGTCGCCACAATGATTCACTCATTCCCGGATGTTGACGTCGGAAACGGTCCCAACAAATCTATCCCAATGAACGTCAGACTCTGGAGTTGAATGGATGGATGTTATGAGCGTCCCCTTTGGAACGGGGCGGTGGGTTGCGCCACCAAGCCCTTGCGACTACGCCGCCTAATATCCTACTTAGGTTAACCAATGAAAAAAGAAAAGAAAAAAAAAAACACTATGAACTACCACGTCCAAATTTTCTGATCCCCTATTGCGAACTGTGTTTTTGTACGTCTCCGTCTTTTGTCGTTTCCATACTTTTCTTCCACCAATCCTCCTATCGCCTCTTACTAATGTCTATTGCGGACCTGTTTGCTTTACCACTGCTCCCGCTGAACCCAAAGGCTTCAAGGAGGCCAGTGGTGCCTAAATCGACCGCTGGGTAGACGTCTTCACATTCTAATAAAATGTGCTCCGTCGTTTCCCTAGCTTTACCGCAGCAAGCACATGCTTCTTCTTCCTTCTTATATCTCGCTACAGTGTACTAGATAGGGGCAGTGTGTTCAGACGGCGCAGCGCGCCACGCATCGCTTTGAAGCCGGGAGCGTAGACAAGTCCCGGATGTATGCGGCGGCGCTGCAGTCGCACGGGCTGTACGGACGCGTTCTCCGTGTGTTGCGTTCTGTGGTGTTGCGGCCAGTTGCAGCGTGCTTGCCATATATGTGCTTGCTCTGAAGGGCTCTGAAGGAATTTCTCGAGTTCATTGTCTCGTTGGGAGTCACATGCAAAATGATTGCATGATTGCAAATGATTGCTGGGCGTGTTGGTAGACTGACTTGGAAAGCATATTTAGCGTGAGAAAATGTTCCAAAAGCCAGGGGAACTCATGCTTCAAAGTGTTGTTTACACTGGCTTTACTCAACAAAGTATAACAAAAACATAGACGTTTCGCCACCTATGCGGGTAGCATCGTCAGTACACAATGGCAACAAATGAGAAATACATCCTATTTATCATAAATAGGATGTATTTCTCATTTGTTGCCATTGTGTACTGACGATGCTACCCGCATAGGTGGCGAAACGTCTATGTTTTTGTTATACTTTGTTGAGTAAAGCCAGTGTAAACAACACTTTGAAGCATATTTAGCGCCAGCGAACAAGGAAAGAAGGGAGACGACACCACAATGCGCTAACTTTAACTTGATTGTCAGGAAACACCCGCCTATTTAACTGTGCATGGGTTAAATATGTGGGCGTTTCCTGAAAATCAAGTTGTTGAAGTTAGCGCATTCTGGTGTCGTCTTCCTTCTGTCCCTGTTCGCTGGCGTTAAATATGCTTTCCATTGCAAAAGGACTTTGCGGCTTGAGCCAGTCGACGGCAGATGAGCTCCGTGCGACATTGTGCAGCACTTTGGCTCTGTTAGAATACTTGGAAGGAGAGGGTTTTAAATACCTATTGACATCTAGACTAAGCCAATAAAAGTTGCAGAACTTCTTGTAAGGGGGGAGTAGTCGTGCGGATCCAACGATCACCCAACGCCGCCTCAATTTTTAATTGTTGTGAATTGCCTTTTTATATCTTGGCGAAGGCAATGCAAGCAGGGAACACAAAGGTCAGCAAACATTTGGTATCGCTACTTCACTCACTTGATAATTTTGACAAGGAAGGGGACGTTGCGCCACAATTGTTGCGTTCGTTGAAGCTGGAAATCTTACGCTGCTAGAGCAAAGGCTAAACAATACTCCGGCAGAGCACCGGGCTTATGTGGAGGAAAGGAGCGGTGACCGCCTCATCCGTTATATATGGCAGGGTATGTCGCGAAGAAATTTTTTGCTCGCAAGAAATGTGAGGACTGCCGCTCTCTTCTTTTGCAGAACTCTAGTGTCAGTAGCAGTCTCAAAATTCGCGAAATTTGTGACAGGGGAGGATTGCTGTATCCGTCCAAGTTGCTTTTCGAAGCACTAAAGAAACTTGAGGGAATATATTCACAACCTTCTTCCGCAAAGAGGAGCTTTGCAGCGACAGCATAGCTGATGTCATGATTCTAGTGAAAGCTTTAAATTTGGCTATGCCATATATGCTGCAAATTACATGCTGATGATTGATGATTGATTGATGAATTTCCGATTTCGTGCTATACACCAGAACACCGTGAATTCAAAGGGCGCCGCCATATTGATGAGCGCCGGTCGCGCCATCTATCCCAAGCGCCGCGAAGTAGCAGGCCTGGGCTGCCACGCCGGGAGATGCGACCCGGCGCGAAAGCGAAACTTGGGCTTTTTAGCTGGGCGGAATGCGTGTTTCGCGTTTTTTCTAACCTGTCATTTTCGCTGTCTGTATTCAATCAAACTTCAAGACCTCATGCAAGTCCGCAATGGCCACACTGAGTGCTGTGCAGACTGCAGAAGCGAATACATCGGGTAGGTACGCTATTACGTTTGTACAAACCGCGCGCTGTATGCTAGAACACCTGTGAGCTTTTTGGCACGTAACCTGTGAAGGAATTTACAGCACTGTGTTGGTGCCATATATTATTAAAGCACGCAGAACACTGTCATCTGCACTTTCAGTTTGGTCTTGTTTTTAATGGTCTGTACTGGGTTGGCCGTGCTTGGTAACCAACTGGCGAAGTCGTTTGACTGCCTGGTTAGCAGACGCCTGCCCTTCACCACCTGCACACTGAAAACAAAATAGATGTTATAGTAAGAAGGGCTGTAGTTCTTTCCCATGCCATCACTTTTGCGAAGATATAAAGTCCTCTCAAAATGAAACAGAAAATACACAAGGCCAATTGTATCGTGCAACCACTTAAGAGTACAACATTCAGAACAAAAGCCTACAGCACTCGAACAAGCAGCATATGATGCTAAACCTGCACTCATTGGAAAATGAGGTACTACAGTAGTTATAATGTTCAACTACATGTGCAGTCAAAGCCCGTATAACAGGGCGAGCATGACAGATGCAGGTGTTGTACAGTTGCACAAACCATGACAGGGCACGTAAAATTACCGTCCCTACTTAAAGCTGCATCATCAGAACCCCTTTGGTACAAGACAACAACCGCACCTGCATTCCAAGAAATTAGCCCACCAACTGCAGCTACCTGGTACCAGACCTGTTTCGCTTGTGCGAGGCCATCGGATTGTTGGCGCTCCCTTAGAAAAGAAAACAGTAAAAAAAAACTAGTGAGAACGATCAAAATTTTGTTACAAAATACAAGAATAATTAAGCACCTTATTTTCCTCGCCATATGAACGGAAATATTTTGCGCTTTGCCCCTCATAACAGCCCGCACGCAGTTTAGAGCTCAGGAGGCTCAAATGAATTCGTTACGAATGACACCTGCAACACCAGCTCGTAAAGGTAGGTGCGCTGCAAGAACACCTTCGGCGACGAGTAGTCGTCGTTTATGTTTTTGTGGACGCATGCTACGTGACGAGCAGACTTCGGTTTACTTTCATTAGCAATAACGCTCACCAGCAAGGCCTACAACTTGTCGTTCACGCTTAATGGTCATTCCGTGCACCAGCTGCAAGTATCGTTAACCGCAAACTCAACTGTTCCGCTTAACCGTCGGGAGCTCTGCCTGAATGAAAACACGAAAAGGCTTGCCTTCTTGTTATAGCCAAGGCGAAGCACCGGCGCGGGATTCTGCTCTGTAGGCTTGTTGCCCAGAAAGTGCTCGGAGCAAACCTGCGTATTACGTTTGTAGGGCGTAAAGTTGAACGTGGCACCAAAATATACACAGATCGAATACTCACTCGTGCATTTTCACTGGGTTGGTAGTTCTTCCTATTCACTGCAGCTATCCACCAGTGGCGCAGCTTGGCATTCTTCGTTGCGGATGGAAATCGGCGCAGGCTGAAAACACCGCACCGGCACGATTCCCTACGTGTGTTGTGCTCTTCGCAAACAGCGCTAAGCAACCTGCTCCTTTTCCGCTGGTTGTTTTCCAAACACGACGCAATGATGCCCAGATGACTTCTTCTACTTTGGATCTTTGTGAACGGGCACATTTCCGCACTTTGGAGCCCTAGAGCTGGTGCTTGCCATGTCTACTGGTCGCCGGCGAACACACTTTGGCAGCCCAGTACAAAATAGCGCCGGTCGACCGGGCAACCCGGGTGCGACAGTATGCGTTCGGTTAGTCTGGGTGCGAGACTAGCGTGTTCTGGTCTATAGGTGCGTGTTCTAAGGCATCCCGATCTCGCTTTGAAAAGTAATGAGCTTCCCTTTGAGTTATCATAAATGGTTTCTTTCCTGATTTCCTCTTTTTGCAAGACGTGTAGCGTAATTTTGTAGCGTGTAGCGTCACCTAAAGCGTCACCAAAACTACGTGTAGCGTAGTTTTGCAAGACGTGTAGCGCCACCTGCCGGTGCAAAGAGGCAGTAATTAAGTAGTGCGAAGCCCAACTCCCTTGCTAAGTTGCTATGCAGCTAGCGACTGCGAAACAACAATTTAACTAGATTTTGGTCCATATGGTGAGCGTTTTGCACATTTAACACCCAGACAGAGAGCTATGAATTTCTACGCTAGTCGTACGCGCCTCCGAACTGCCGTGCTTGCTGGCTCATTCGTCGGACCGATGGCAGAAACAACGGCAACCGCGATAGCTCAGCGCGCTACGAAGAAATGCCGCAATCGACGCTACTGCTGTGTTGTAAATTGCCATAAACGTGAAGGACGGAATAACAACATTCCGTTTTACCGATTTCCATCGCGATCGTATGAAGGGGAAAGGTGAGAGCACTGGATACGGGCCGTTCAACCTGTTGGGTAATCGGATTGCTTGCATTCCCCACAACACAGCGGCTCGCATGAGAAAGTGCGACAATTTTGTTCTTCTGTAATTGTGTTGCGTATCCCTGACGGAGGACCGTGGCAACCAAGCGGAAACTCAAGAATCTGCAGCGGCCACTTCGTTGGCAACAGAAAAAACAATGTTGCGAACCGTCTTGCTTATGTGCCATCGATATCTCCACCTTTTAACAGACGTCCGTCTCCGCTTGGCTCAACAAGTGGAATGGAGAGATCTGGCAGGTCAGCTTAACCAAACATTTTGGTTCGTTTATGAATTCAAAATCCTGTTCTAGAGCATTGTTGCATCGCGAGCTCATTTCTACTTTCGGTATTTTGTATGTCCTGCGCCGATACAACAAGCACGCTTCGCAATGTGCTGAGCCTGCTCGACTGCGTTTTTCAAATGTGAGCAATGAAGTTGCTGTAGGAGCACTGGATGAGTAATTGCGTAATAACACACATGTGTAAAGAAAAAAATGTCACGTTTATTTACATTTATTTGTGCGCGCTTGTTGCTCGAAGCGTCTGCAAAAAGTTCAAATAAAGGGCCCCTGAAACGGTTCGGACAAATTTTGTAGACACGTAGGGCACAGCTTAAGTAGAACATTTGCACCACAATTTAAGTGAAGCGTTGCGTATTAATGGAGCTACAAGCGATTAGAAGTTACCCTCCTCCCCAGCCATGCTTTTTCTCCTCAACTCATTCGCCGAGCGAGCGAGGCTAAGCTCCGCCTTCACTGGTCCTGCATCACGATGCGACGTCACATCATCCACTTCCGGTTATTTTGGAGCCCGCCCTCGCCCGTGCGAAACCTCTCCGCTAGCTGCTTGGCTGTCGACCCCAAGCGATAGCTATCGAAGCAGCGTGCGTTGCGAGCATTTTGTCGTAGCGCCGAACGTGCCTGGAATTCCGTTAACCACAGGCAAGCTGGTCATTTCGGCAAATGACTGGAGGCATAAACTCAAGCTGATGAAGGAACTTTGGCGTAGACGTACGTGAGCGGCCTCATCGGTCTGCACGGTCCAGACACTTATTGGCGCAGCGCTTAGCCAGCCAAACAAAGCGCTAATATTGCTCTAACCAAGTGTAAAACATTTTAAACATTTATAAAAACAACGTGTTGATGATTACACTCCTGCGAAAAATACGCACCAGCAGCAAAGAAGAATGCGCTTCGTTGCTGCTACTGTGTATTGTTGAGCTCTATGCCACCAGGTGGCTGCACCGTGCAGACCATTCACATTTGCCCTTCTGCTCATCTCGGTTCATCCCGTTAGGCACAGTCAAGCGGCCAGACCCTGTCCCCTTGCGCTTACGTTTGCCCTAATACGGAACTTGCGAAACGCTATTGCGTTAGTAATCTTCCGGTGTAAAGTGACGGCCACAAACGCGCAAATCCTGGCGCCGATCGGATAGCGGCAGTCCGATGCGCAGCAGCCAGTTCGCTCGTACGCTGCCTTGCAGAGGGACACAATGTCGCAGCTTGACATATTACCAGTCGCTACGTTTGCGGTCCACAAGGCAACAAATTCGAATCATAGTGCTCGCGAAAAGACTGAGACCAACTCTGACCGCGGAGCTCTCATCAAAATGGAGTACGTTGTAACACAAGCAGACGACACTTGCTGTGTGCCGGAAGTGCTTAAGTGTACTGAAAAATTGTTCTTGTGCATTCTCTTTATGTTACTTTCTTTTTATAAAAACAAATTAACTAACATTCCAACTATTACGAAGATCATTTGTTTACCATAAAGTTGGAAAAATTATCGATCACGCGCCCTGGTCAGCCAATTGGATAGCTTGCCCCACTGATGTCATTTGGTAGATTTCGGTCATATGGGTAGGGGCGGCTTAAAATTCCGCCGAGCAGTGCGCTGTGATCGGCAGCGATGTGCATTTTTAAAACCTTATAATAAATTACACGCTTTACGCAGAGCACTTAGATATGTCAATTAATGATCAGAAGGGTCTACTCTAACGACTCAGTACGTCTGTAGAAAATCGTCAAAAGCGTTTCAGAGTCCCTTTAAGGTACTGAGCGATGCTGTAGCTCCTGCGAGAAAGAAATATACAGCGCGTAGGCACTGTACGAAGCTTACTTTCGTTATGATCGCACGCTATTTGCTGCCTTGGAAAACATTTTCTGTTTGCTGCCCTGGAAAACGCTATGAAATGATTTACTCACTGTAAATAATTGCGAGACAAGGCATTACGATAAAATACATAAAAATATAGGAGATACTTAACCTTGTGTTGAAGACATATTCAATATGAACCAATTTGAAATGCTTAGATTTTTATGCTGATATGCCTATAGACAAACCTGCTCTCTGTACAAATGCTCTACAAGTCTGTAGAGATTTGTCTGTACAAGTACTATAGACAAATGCTCTCTGTACTTGCGAATTGCAGCATGCCGAACTAACACTTGAGACTTTATTTTATATTGTACACGTACTTCTTACTGCTAAGCTTTCTTTCCGAAGCGTGGATGGGCGGAAGAAGCTTTCTAGGTACTTGATGTTTAGGAAACCGTGCCTCAACACAAACAAAAGAGAAGGGTCCATTGTGACATATGCACCTTCACTTGCGGACAGCCCTCCTTGTACTACTCAGTTCGCGCCAAGGCTCTGCTGGTGACGGGTTTTTCCGCAGCGTTGCCTGGGCAGAGTCTGAGGTCTATCTGCTGGAATGGTCGGCGAGGAGGTTCGATCGGCTGTAGTAATGCTGCTGGCCTTGTCAGTGGTGTCTTGCGTCGCTGACAGTCTCGGCATGTCTTGATGTAACGGGCCACGTCAGCGGTCAGACACGGCCAGTAATACCTTTCCTGTATCCTCGACAGCGTCCGGGAGAATCCGAGGTGCCCAGCGGTTGGATCGTCGTGTAGGGCATCGTGTAGTACTACTGGACACAGTGCTGGTGGTACAACAAGAAGGTAGCTGGCGCAGACTGGTGAGAAGTTCTTCTTCACGAGTAGCTTGCTCTGTAGCATGAATGAAGACAACCTGCGCTTAAATGCCCTAGGGTCGGTGTTCCCTTCCAAATACTCGACGAGGCCTTTTAGCTCCAGGTCTGCTCGCTGCTGTTTAGTGAAGTCTTCCGCGTTTATTATTCCAAGGAAAGCGTTGTCGTCCACGTTTTCTTGCGGCGAGGGATCGATGGGGGCGCGTGATAAGCAGTCTGTGTCAGAGTGTTTTCTTCTGGACTTGTATATTGCGGTGACGACATGTTCTTGCAGTCTGAGGCTCCACCGTGCCAACCGTCCTGAAGGGTCCTTTAATTTAGCTAGCCAACACTATGTGTGATGGTTGCTGACAATTTTGAATGGCCTGCCATAGAAGTAAGGGCGGAATTTTGCTGTATCCCAAATGATGGCAAGGCATTCCTTTTCAGTCGAAGAATAATTACCTTCCACTTTTGACAGCGACTGGCTAGCATAAGATGTCACCCATTCAAGTCCGTCTTTCCTCTGGACTAGGACGGCACCGAGGCCTAGGCTACTGGCGTCAGTGTGGATTTCGGTATTGGCGTCCTCGTCGAAGTGTGCAAGTACTGGCGGCAACTGCGTGCGTCGTTTTAGTTCTTGAACTGCGTTGGCCTGCAGCGTTTCCCACTTGAACTCGACATCACATTTGGTTAGATGTGTTAGCGGCTCCGCGATGCATGAAAAGTCCTTGACAAAGCGACTATGTAGTAGGCACACATTCCAAGAAATCTGCGCACTGCCTTCTTGTCGATTGGCTGCGGGAACTTTGCGATGGCAGCTGTCTTCTGCGGGTCGGGGCAAACTCCAGATTGGCTGATGACGTAGCCTAGGAATAGAAGCTCATCGTAAGCGAAGCGGCATTTTTCCGGCTTCAGAGTGAGCCCTGATGACTTGATGGCCTCTAGTACTGTCGCAAGCCGCCTGAGGTGATCGGCGAAATTTCCAGCGCAGACAATGACATCATCCAAACAAACAAGACACGTCTACCACTTCAATCCAGCTAACACCGTGTCCATGACGCGCTGAAACGTTCCAGATGCTGAGCACAGTCCGAATGGCATGACCTTGAACTCGTAGAGGCCGTCTGGCGTGATGAAGGCGGTCTTTTCGCAATCTCTCTCATCGACTTCCATTTGCCAGTAGCCAGACTTGAGGTCCATCGACGAGAAGTATTTAGTGTTGCAGAACTGATCCAATGCGTTCTCTATCCGTGGAAGGGGGTACACGTCCTTCTTCGTGATCTTGTTCAGTCGACGATAATCGAAGCAGAAGCTTAGGGTTCCATCCTTTTTCTTCACCAGGACTACAAGAGATGCCCACAGGCTTTTCGACGGCTGAATGATGTCGTCGCGCAGCATTTTCGTCGACTTGTTGCCGAATAGCTTCACATTCTCGTGTCGAAACTGGGTAAGGGCTTTGGCAGAGTGCTCGAGCGCACTCTTTGGTTATTATGCGATGCTTTGCGACTGCTGTTTGTTGAATCCTCAATGACATCGAAAAGCAGTCTTTGTATCGTTGAAGTAAGCTTCTCAGCTGTTGTCGCTTAATCATGGGGAGACTTAGATTTATGTCGAAGTCTGGTTCGGGAACTATGCTCATCAGGGCAGATGCGGCCGAATTCGAGAGGACAAAGGCATTGCTGGTTTCCAGAATTTCCTCGATGTATGCGATCGTCGTGCCCTTGTTGATGTGCTTGAACTCCTGGCTGAAGTTTGTCAGCAACGCTTTCATGTTTCCTCCATGCTTGAAGTAGTAGCTTAGCGCAAATAAAACCACAAACACAAGGAAGACAGACAGCGCTTGTCCTTGTCTGTCTTCCTTGTGTTTGTGGTTTTATTTGCGCTAAGCTACTACTTCAAATATGGACGACCAACTAGCCCAACAGTCATCAACTCTTCCTCCATGCAGTGGAGAGATTCCTCTTTCGACGCAAATTTCGCAATCGAGCTGTAGATGTTGGTCACCTTCGATGACGCCTTCTACGTCAGCAGGTGTTTTGGTGCCGACCGAAATAACAATGCTGGGGCGAGGCGGGATGCTCACTTGATCTTCGAACACACTCAAGGCGCAGTAACTGGGAAAGCTCTCCGGCGGTATCGCTTGATCTTCCGACAGTGTTATTGACTTCGACTTCAGTTCGATGATTGCGCCGTGTTGGTTCAGGAAAGCCATGCCGAGAATGACGTCTCGTGAACACTGTTGGAGGATAACGAAGTGGCAGGGTAAGTCCGGTCGTGAATGGTAATTCTTGCCGTGAACATTCGAGTCGGCATTATGAGGTGTCCTCCAGTGGTCCGAATTTGAGGGCCTTCCAATGTAGTCTTAACTTTCTTCTACTGGGCGATGATGCGTCCACTCATGACAGAGTAATCAGCCCCTGTGTCGACTAAGGCGGTGACTGCATGGCCGTCCAGAAGCACGTCGAGGTCGGTGGTTCATCTTGCATTACGGTTCAGTCTTGGTGTCAGATCACGGCTGCATCGCGTTGGCCTGTGGCTGATACGTAGCATCGTCAGTTCGTCTTTCGTAGGCGTATTCTTTGCTTCAAGACTTCGTCGCGATGGTGGCGGAGGATCTTTGCAGTTCGACAAACAGCAACCGCACCTCCATCGGTTGCTGCTTTTAGTTTTCCAGATATTGGCTCACAAACCGGCCCCGGGCTGGGCCAGTGTATGGTCGGTGCTGCGGTGACAGGTAGCGGCCTGGTGACAGCGTACGGGAAGGTCGTCGAGGGCTCCACGGAGTGGTGGTTAGGCAGTCGGCGATATCGCGAGGTTTTTCATCAAGCTGTGGTCGCGGCGCGTTCAGGGCGAACCCTCAGAGTCCCATCTCCCGGTATGGGCATCGGCGGTAGATGTTCCCGGCTTCTCTGCAGTGATAGCAAAGCGGACGGTGGTCAGGGGCGCGCCAAACATCAGTCTTCCTTGGAATGCTGCGTGGGGTGACGGGTTGGCGTGCTGGCGGCGGGGGTGGTGGCGGACAATGGAACTGTGTCGTCACTGGGCCCTGCCGTGGGCACGGAGGGGGAACGTGATGGCGGGCTACAGCAGCGTATGTCATCGCTTGCGTCTGAGGCTGCGGCGATTCAGGGGCTACTTTGAGTTGTTGTTGGAGCTCCTCACGGACGGCGCCAGCAATTGAAGCCACTTGAGGCTGTGATGAAGGGAACAGCTTTTGTAGCTCATCCCGCACGACCGCTCAGATAGTCTTGCGCAGGTCGTCGGTGGCCAGTGACTGAATTATGGTGTAGTTTGTCAAGTTAGTGCGGCGGTTGAATTGCCGGTTCAGTATATCGAGTGTCTTCTCGATACTGGTGGCCTCGCGAAAAAACTTGTCGACGGTCTTCGGTGGGCTCCATACCATTCTGGCTAAATGTTCCTCCTTTGCACCACGCATTAGTAGGCAGACTTTCTTTTCTTCGGACATTTCCGGGTCGGCGTGGCAGAATAGACAGCTCATTTCTTCTGTAAAAATTGCAGGGGTCTCATTATGCAGCTGCACTCGGGTTTCTAGTAGTACTTGGGCTTGTTCTCAGCGTACTACGCTTGTGAATGTCTGCAGGAAGCTGCTTCAGAAAAGGTCCCAGGTCGTTAAGGTGGCTTCTCGGTTCTCGAACCACGTCCTGGCAGCATCTTCCAATGCGGAGAAGACATGTCGCAGTTTGTCATCGCTGTTCCAGCTGTTAAATGCAGCGACCCTGTCTTATGTCTCAAGCCAGGTTTCTGGATCCTCGAATGTTGAACCGCGGAACGTCGGAGGCTCCCTGGGCTGCTGCAGGACGATGGGGGATGCTGGGGCTGCCATTAGGGTTGCCTTGGCCAAAATCTTCTTGGTCTTCTCAGGTAGAAGTCCGTGCTCCGGAGGCAGCTGTTGAAGACGGCGGCTTGCTCGATGGTCCGGGACTACGTTGGTGTTCTCTTTGTGGTCCGGGCTTTGATCACGGCTTGTCGGCGGCGTCCGGTACATGAACGAAAAGCACCTCCACCAGATGTCACGGGGTGGTGACGTTGAAGAACACAGTAGCAGTACTGTGAAAGAAAAAAGTAACTTTTATTGGGCAGACCTGTGCCCACAAAAACAGGCTACACTTATAGCACAACGATAGCAGCGAACACGGTCGGTGATCGTCGAAAATCTGATTAGCGGGTCAAGCGCGTCGGCTTTCATACATCAGTCGTCGAATGTTCCGGAGTAATCACTGGGACCCGCATGCCTTCCACAAAGTTCTACATTATTCGCGTCGCGCACACATGCAATCAGATTACACAAGTTTCGGTCACAGACAGTGGATGGAACCATCAATAACATTCCAGAAACTTCTGCGCTGTGCCTGCGCTGTGCGATAACATTTGTTAGGCAGGGAAACGTGTCGCCCGATAAAGACAAGTACACGTGTGAGTATGATGGACTCTCTGCTGTGGGGTATAAGTGGTCCATCTGTCAGTGCTATTTAGACAATGTCATTGTCTACTCGCCTATGTTTGACAGCCACCTCACCCATTTATTGGCCATTCTTGCCATCTTCTGTCGGGCCAATCTTCAGCTGAACTCTGCCAAGTGCCATTTCATCATCATCATCGTCATCAGCCTGGTTACGCCCACTGCAGGGCAAAGGCCTCTCCTATATTTCTCCAACAACCCCGGTCATGTAGTAATTGTGGCCATGCCGTCCCTGCAAACTTCCTAATCTCAGCCGCCCACCTAACTCTCTGCCGCCCCCTGCTACGCTTCCCTTCCCTTGGAATCCAGTCCGTAACCCTTAATGACCATCGGTTATCTTCCCTCCTCATTACATGTCCTGCCCATGCCCATTTCTTTTTCTTGATTTCAACTAAGATGTCATTAACTCGCGTTTGCTCCCTCACCCAATCTGCTCTTTTCTTATCCCTTAACGTTACACCTATCATTCTTCTTTCCATAGCTCGTTGCGTCGTACTCAATTTGAGTAGAACTCTTTTCGTAAGCCTCCAGGTTTCTGCCCCGTAGGTGAGTACTGGTAAGACACAGCTATTATACAGTTTTCTCTTTAGGGATAATGGCAACCTGCTGTTCATGATCTGAGAATGCCGGCCAAATGCACCCCAGCCCATTCTTATTCTTCAGATTATTTCCGTCTCATGATCCGGATCCGCAGTGACTACCTGCCCTAAGTAGATGTATTCCCTTACGACTTCCAGTGCCTCGCTGCCTATTGTAAATCGCTGTTCTCTTCCGAGACTGTTAAACATTACTTTAGTTTTCTGTAGATTAATTTTTAGACCCACTCTTCTGCTTTGCCTCTCCAGGTCAGTGAGCATGCATTGCAGTTGGTCCCCTGAGTTACTAAGCAAAGCAATATCATCAGCGAATCGCAAGTTACTAAGGTATTCTCCATTAACTTTTATCCCCATTTCTTCCCACTCCACGTCTCTCAATACCTCCTGTAAACACGCTGTGAATAGCATTGGAGAGATTGTATCTTCCTGCCTGACACCTTTCTTTATTGGGATTTTGTTGCTTTCTTTATGGAGGACTACGGTGGCTGTGGAGCCGCTATAGATATCTTTCAGTATTTTTCGATATGGCTCGTCTACACCCTGATTCCGTAATGCCTCCATGACTGCTGAGGTTTCGACAGAATCAAATGCTTTCTCGTAATCAATGGAAGCTATATGTAAGGGTTGGTTATATTCCGCACATTTCTCTATCACCTGATTGATAGTGTGAATATGATGTATTGTTGAGTAGCCTTTACGGAATCCTGCTTGGTCCTTTGCTTGACAGAAGTCTAAGGTGTTCCTGATTCTATTTCCGATTACCTTAGTAAATAGTTTGTAGGCAACGGACAGTAAGCTGATCGGTCTATAGTTTTTCAAGTCTTTGGCGTCCCCTTTCTTATGAATTAGGATTATGTTAGCGTTTTTCCAAAACTCCGGTACGCTCGACGTTATGAGGCATTGCGTATACAGGGTGGCCAGTTTCCCTAGAACAATTTGCCCACCATCTTTCAACAAATCTGCTGTTACCTGATCGTCTCCAGCTGCCTTTCCCCTTTGCATATCTCCCAAGGCTTTCTTTACTTCTTCCGGCGTTACCTGTGGGATTTCGAATTCCTCTAGACTATTTTCTCTTCCATTGTCGTCGTGGGTGCCACTGGTACGGTATAAATCTCTATAGAACTCCTCAGCCACTTGGATTATCTCATCCATATTAGTAATGATATTGCCGGCTTTGCCTCTTAACGCATACATCTGATTCTTGCCAATTCCTAGTTTCTTCTTCACTGTTTTTAGGCTTCCTCCGTTCCGGAGAGCCTGTTCAATTCTATCCATATTATAGTTCCTGATGTCCGCTGTCTTACGCTTGTTGATTAACTTCGAAATTTCTGCCAGTTCTATTCTAGCTGTAGGGTTAGAGGCTTTCATACATTGGCGTTTCTTGATCAGATCTTTCGTCTCCTGCGATAGTTTACTGGTATCCTGCCTAACGGAGTTACCACCGACTTCCACTGCACACTCCTTAATGATGCCCACAAGATTGTCGTTCATTGCTTCAACCCTAAGGTCCTCTTCCTGAGTTAAAGCCGAATACCTGTTCTGTAGCTTTATCTGGAATTCCTCTATTTTTCCTCTTACCGCTAACTCATTGTTCGGCTTCTTATGTACCAGTTTCTTCCGTTCCCTTCTCAGGTCTAGGCTAATTCGAGTTCTTACCATCCTGTGGTCACTGCAGCGCACCTTGCCGAGCACGTCCACATCTTGTATGATGCCAGGGTTAGCACAGAGTATGAAGCCTATTTCATTTCTAGTCTCGCCGTTCGGACTCCTCCACGTCCACTTTTGGCTATCCCGCTTGCGGAAGAAGGTAGTCATTATCCTCTTATTATTCTGTTCCGCAAACTCTACTAATAACTCTCCCCTGATATTCCTAGTGCCTATGCCATATTCCCCCACTGCCTTGTCTCCAGCCTGCTTCTTGGCTACCTTGGCATTAAAATCGCCCATTAGTATAGTGTATTTAGTTTTCACTCTACCCATCGCCGATTCCACGTCTTCATAGAAGCTTTCGACCTCCTGGTCATCATGACTGGATGTAGGGGCGTACACCTGTACAATCTTCATTTTGTACCTCTTATTAGGTTTCCCAACAAGACCTGCCACCCTCTCAATAATGCTGTAGAATTCCTGTATGTTACTAGCTATATTCTTATTAATCAGGAATCCAACGCCTAGTTCTCTTCTCTCCGCTAAGCCCCGGTAGCACAGGACCTGCCTGCTTTTTAGCACTGTATATGCTTCTTTTGGCCTCCTAACTTCACTGAGCCCTATTATATCCCATTTACTGCCCTCTAATTCCTCCAATAGCACTGCTAGACTCGCCTCACTAGATAACGTTCTAGCGTTAAACGTTGCCAGGTTCATATTCCAATGGCGGCCTGTTTCAGGCAACGCCAAATAACTATGCTTGGTCGCCTTGTCAGTGCTGCTGGTGTTCAACCAGACCCCTACAAGGTGCAAGTTGCGCAACAATTTCCCGTGCCATGCTCCAAAGACATATGGAGTTTCGTAGGATTATGTTCCTCCTTTCGTCGCTTTGTCTGGAACTTTGCTGATATCGCCCGTGCTCTCACTGAAGAAGGACATTCCTTTTGTATGGGGACCCGAACTACCAACTTCATTTTCTGCCCTCATCCGTCTATTCACTACACCACTAATACTGGCCCGTTTTGACCCCTCATCACCTACAGAACTTCGCACCAATGCCAGTGGTCATGGAATTGGGGCTGTCCTTGGCCAAAAACAGCATGGCAAGGAATGTGTCATCGCCTGTGCCAGTTGCTTTCTTTCTACCATCACTGAATGTGAGTGCCTAGCTTTTAGTGTGGGCTGTCACCAAATTTAGACCTTACTTGTTTGGCCAAACGTTTTCTGTGATTACGGGCCATCATGCCCTCTGCTGGCTCTCATCACTCAAGGATCTGTCTGGACGTCTCGGCTGCTGGGCACTACGGCTCCAAGAATAATCGTTTGTTGTGCCCTACAAATCTGGACGATTGCACAAAAATGTAGATGGCTTGTAATTGCTATCTTGTCAATGCTCCTGACATAATTGACCCCGACTCAGACGCCTGCATACTGTCCATCCTTCCTTCGGATGATATCCCCATCAAACAGCGATGAGACACGCCTTTACGACTCATCATTAACCCTCTAACCACTCTATCACCAGATCATTCTGTTTGACGGTTTGAGCTACATGACAACATTCTCTATCGTTGTAATCTCAACTCACATGGCCCAGAACTACTGCTTGTCCTACCTCGCCATCTACGCTCCAGCTTTCTTCACCAGCTTCACGATGTACCAACTGCCAGTCACCTAGATGTCTCACATACATACGCCCACATCCGGCGTCGGTTTTTCTCACCTGTCATGCACCATTCTGTGTGCCACTACATCGCTGCTTGTAAACACTGCCAACACCGCAGGCTTCCTTCAGCATTGCCTGCAGGCCTGGTACAACGTATTGATATCCCTGCAGAGCCATTCTTCCGCATTGGCCTTTACCTTCCAGGCCTTTTCCCTAAGTCCATCTTGGAAAATAAATGGGTTGCGGTCTCGACATACTATGCCACGCACTTCACAATCACCAGGGCATTGCCGACAAGTTGTTCTATAGACATCGCCGACTTTCTCCTCCATGACGTAATTCTACATCATGGCACGCCTCAGCAGGTCCTTACGTATCTCAGGAGGTACTTCCTCTCATGAGGGGCAGATGACATCCTTCGTGCTTGCTCCACTGAACATAAACTCACCTGCTGATCATCCACAGATGTACGGACTGACCGAGCTCCTGAACCGAACGCTGAGATGCTGGCCACCTGATCACCATGACTGGGACAGCATGTTACCATTTGTTACGTTTGCGTCCAATTCGTTGCAGCATGACACCGCTGAATATTCACCATTTTATTTACTGTTTGGCTGACATCCTGCATTGCCATTCGAGACTTTCCTTCCATCGGCTCCTCACTCGCCTACTGAATATGCCACTGACATTGTTGGTCGGCCCGTGCAGCTCATCATATTGCCCACAACCGACTCTGTGCTCCGCAACGCAAGACTCCCAAACGTTCCGTTAGAACAGCTGACACAGAAGTCTGCTCTTCACGCCTGGCTTTCTGGTCCTCCTATGGTCGCCATGCCGCTGCGTTGGCCTATCAGAGCAGCTCCTTCCACATTACACCGGGCCCTACAAGGTGCTGCATCAACTCGGTGACATCAATTACGAGATTACACCCCTGGACACTGCTTCTTCGACTTGCTCACTACCAACTGATGATGTTCACATTTCCCGGCTGAAGCCCTATTGCTCTCCTCGCTCCTCACCTTCATAGCAAGCGCGAGGATGGCGCTTTTGCCACTGAAGGGCGATGTTATGGAGCGATCAATACATGGATAAATGCTAGGTTTGGCAGAGTGATGAAGATGACGATGAGGTCACTTACACGTGGGTCAGATCAGACATCTTCCCTTGCTCTAGCTTTCTATGTAAATATTTTGTAAATACATCCTTCGCCTACATCTCGCCTCTGTCACAATGTTGACTGACAGCTACGGACATGTTAAGCAGAAGTTATCAAACAGCATGCATTAGTTCGCTCAGGAACTGTTGGGCCTCTGCGCAACATCCGTGACTTGCCAGCAGCGAAATCATTCGGAACAGTCCTCACTTGTATCGAACATGCCCTCAAGAATTCAAAGTGCTGTTATGCATTGCATTCTAACAAAAACAACTATTCGATCATATCCAATAGGGAATTCAGGAATCACATAAGATCTGAATATAGCAAACAGCATTCGATGAGACTTGTATGTTCCTACTTCATTTCATCTGCTGGCACATTGAAGAAGATTGCCAGACCAAGCATGGAGATTACGTTGGTCTTTACGTCCCAGGCACCCGAATTCAGTATGAGTATACGTAGGTAATATCCATTCTCTAACACAGTTGTTTATATTAGCATCCAATTATTGACATGATTCCTTCTCTCTGAAGGCCCATTGGTATACCTGGGGTCAGTTCCATCTAGAATGTACGAGAATTGTACACTCTAGTTCCATCCGTGACAAGGCTCCAGCCACAGGCCATTGCTCGAAGCTGCCGTAAGCACTCTTATGAACACGGCACCACCATGAAGAAAGGTATGGTGGCGCCATGTTTGTTACTGCAAACACGCTCATTCTGGTCGAGAGTCCTCCATTTTTCATTTAGTGCATTTAGAGTATCTGATAATTTTTCTGTTATATATAGATGTCATGAATATGTCGATGTACCATATGATTTATCGAGTTTAGTCAACTGCTTCTCTTCTTTGCATCACACACTGAATAAACTTTGTTTATTTCGCTACGATATTGTTTTCTTTGATTATTGTCCATGCTCTTTAATATTCCACCAACAAGAAACGGGCGTGAAACAGCACAACAAAATTTTCTGAACTAGCTTCATGTTGCAGATTGGTGGCTGCTGTGACAAAATGACGTGTTGTTTTTATAAATCTGTGTTGAAGACAGCAGTTCACTGGGCTAAAATTACAATTGGTAACAGCCAACAAGAGCCATGTGCCCACCAAAGCAAATGAAGACTTTAAAAAAATGCACTGTCTCTCTGCAATAAAAACAGGGTGCAAAGAATGCATACTCGCCAGCAGATGACGCACTTCATAATGACAGCAAAATTGAAAACATCGAGTTATATAGTCCATGACTCAAATATATATGTTTAGCAGATTGGTGTAAATATAAATTTGTAGTTGAAATAAAGCACTATTTTAAGAGCATACAATGGGCAATCGGCCTCAATGCCCGCAGCGAAAGCATGTTGAATATGCTGTGGAGCACGTCTCCACCCCAGTCCAGTTCGCTCGGAGCACCCTTAAGGCTAAACCCCATGAGCGCGATTTTGTGCGCGATCGCTTGGTTCTGCGAATCTAGAATTCGTCGCTCATCGCCCGGAAGTGCTATGAGCGATTAGCCAATAGCGCGAAGCCGGAACTGGATGTACATAACTCAAGTACTTCCGATTGTCGCACGAAATGAGCAAACGATTGAATTTTTATACGTGCAAGGATAAGAACCTACTGCAAGACTTTCAGAAGTATTTTATGCTGCTTTTTACAGTAAAACACATCAACTTAGGTTAATAAAGCACGCGTCACGCTAGTTTCAGCGCCTATATTGCTGCCCTCATACCGTCAACACTGGGGAGACGTCGCTTGAAGTTGTCGTTCGCATGGGGTACGACTAGTAGGCGACGAGCGAACGCGACAGTCATCTCCATCACGTCGCTGTCGCTGTCGCGTGCAAGATCGCTTGCATGGGGTTTAAACTTTACACAATTTTTCTACACGTGGCTCTTTCCACACATCACTGGCCTCTGATTTTTCATTACACCATCACCTCATCAGCACACTGAAATTATGCAACTCTCTCCAACCAGAACTGAGACTTGGGTTCGGTACTGCTAGTTCGTGTGATTACCACTTGGGCCACCCTTGTGGTAGTACTCTGAAACCAAGTTGGTTGCACTGGCATTGAGACAGTTTGCACATTTGTTGCCATGTTGCTGAACACTCTGCATTCACGTCTGCCTTGCGAATGTTCCTTTAGGAGGAGTTTGTCTTTCTCCTGGCTGTCCTTTCCTTTGGTCAAGAAAGGAGGGAAATCACCATAGGTGGAGGTTTGCTACAACCGTACACATATTCATTTTCATGTGTGGTGAAATTTTTTTTTCATGTGTTAAGAACTCAAGGCTAAATTTTTAGCAGCGTTACTGAATAATATCGAAGCAGGTGTTGCAGGGTTGCATGCATGGCCTGCTACCTAAATGAGCCAAGTCAGTGCACAATTGCACCAGGCGACGTACACAGGATGCCTGTGGGAACGTGGAGAGGATACTTGTTTCGCGACACCGTGGCATGCATTTGCACCAGGTTCACGGGAAAGAGGGCAGTCCCCTTGGTGAGGACGGTGGGCCTCTTGCTGAATGAAGGATATGAGACTCAAACAGGGATGCACTTCGCTTGCTGTCGGATGCTTCTGATGGATTTCTTGCCCTTGTCCCCGCAAATGAGCGCATCTCCCAACCATGCCTGATGAGAGGTGAGCCGACCCCTTCACTTCCATCATTTATGGAGAGGATGCCCCTCTGCTTAAGGCCGATTCATGTTGCCAGAACAATAAATATTGTCTCACATGTATGCCATTGGTTTGCTTTATTCACCCAAATCCACCCTGGTTGTACTTTATTTGCACTGTGGATTGGGGATGCCTCACACAGTGATTAGGTGTGGCTACAAGCAGTGCCTTGCTTCTACGCTTACTGCACACTACCAGATAAGGTGCACTCCCCTGTGGGAACTCCTATTGTTCACAGCAAACCTATATTGCATGCATCCTAAAACAGCTTAATGGAAGAAATCTTTAATATGGAAATAACAGCTGTTGCAATAGCCATGATTCAACATTCTCAGTATTATGAAGGTTGTACCAAAATTACTGCAAAAGTTAGCATAACTTTTTCATTACTGACATACATTGTTGAAATTTTACATGCTTGTGGAGCAACTCTTTCTCAATACAATGATACTACATAATGTAGTCTCCATCACTTGAGGTGCATTTGTGCCAGTGTTTAATCAAGTGCTTGAATGCTCTTTGAAAAAATTCGGGTGTGCACGAATCTATTCGTACACTTGCTGATGATTCATGTCAGTGGTCATGGTTGATGGTCTCCCACTGTGTGATTTGTCGTTCATGCTCATTTACTTCTTTTTAAACTTTTTTTATCCATCTTTGCACATTACTCTTGTCAATGGTGTCATATCCCTAAACATTCAGTAGCCTTCTGTGAATGACAGACAGCCTGCACTCATCCTTGGTCAAAAGCTGAATGACAGCTCTTTGCTTCTGCTTTGAACCCATTAGTTACCTGCAGTAAAAAAGAAGGGCTATTATGGGATATTATAGAAGCATATTCACTCTACAAACATGTAGAATACGAAAAATATATGGCAGTAATAAAAAAAAGTTATGCCAACTTTTGCATTACTTTGGTACAATACATTATGAAGGAAAGGAAGGCTGGGGCCAGCTGCTCATTTTTTTGCTAATGCAAGTAGCAAAATCTTCCTGTGCACTATGCAGCAGATGACCATATTTGAAGATGTTTCAGCCATTCGATCATTTGACCCTTGTTGAAACATCTGTTTCAAGTATTGTGGTAGCGTCGTCTGCTACATGGGATGGTGCATGGACGTAAGGGAGAAGAGGTTCTGAGGAGCATGCATACCACACAGAATGCAGTGCATGAGCATGAGAGAGAAAAAAGGAAATTTGAATACAAACTGACACATTCGAGCTGAATACGAGCTGACTCTGTCTCAAGGCTTGTCCTTCCCCTATGATGATGCCTGCTCTTTCTCAAAAAAGGCGCTTTTGTTTTTCCAACCCTTTTGTTATTACTCTACTTCTGTCACTCCTTGCAAGGCCTGTTCGTGCCTTCAGAGGCCAGTACTGTACCAGCATTCATCTCTTATGATAGAGATAGAGACTTTCTCTGGTGCCCAGATGTTAACATTTGCACCTTCATTGAAAGTGACACTGAAATGGTGACGCAATCAGACCTCAACCGATGTGCACATGGGTAGGCTGTTCCATAAGCTGATTTGAACTAGCATTTCAAGTTTCATATAGCAGAGTGACTTGAATCTCCTGGTAAACTCAAGATCATTGCAGGAGGACGCATGGTAGTGTAAATGGCCATGGCTTTGATGAAATGGTTACCTGTAACTTATTCAAATTCGCAGTAGTTCCACATTGAGCATGATTCTCAGAGCTGTGCATTTGAGCAAGCATGACAGAGTTCGACGTGCCGCTCTCCTCTAGGCTGATGAACATCTTCTCATGGAGTGGCCTTGTGGACACCAACTATTTCATCTCGGACTTGTTCAAGGTGCCCAATCTTAAGGTGAGTTCCCTTCATGTGGTTCTTTCACTAAGGTGTGGAGTGTCATTTGAAGAGAATGATGATTTGGACTAGCTGGTATTGATTCACAATTATTACAGCGTAAAATACGAATATGAAGGAGAGACACAAAATGACACAATGATCTACTGGCTATCAACTGACATTATTTTATTGAAACAAGCATTTTATAGAGATGCCGATATTCTTCTCGTGCATGTTCGCCGCTTGCTGCAAAATGCATGCCATAATGCATTCTGCAAAATGCTTGCGCTGTAATGCATGCTCACCATGTTTTATAGGCAAAACAGGCTGTGTCACACTTGTAAAAATGACCCTGATTTGTCTGAATTGACTGGAAACCATTAAGAACTTGAAGAAACTATTCTGGCTCCTTTGTTGGAACTTAACAGTGGCACCATCTGTCATTGTCACGGTGAACTATGGCATATGCCTTGCTTTACTGATACAATAAGATGGTGCCATTCTACTGTTCCAGCAAATTTTTAATTTTTTGTAGGGCATCGCCACAGACAATGCACATGTTTTGCTTATTCTGGACAAAACAAGCAAGTAGCACACCAAAATGTACCTTGAGCTGTATGCAGCATGAAATGCCACCTCTGTGCAAACTTCGAATGTAAAGGAGCCAGTGGTTTAACTGGAAGGATGATGTATACTTTGTGCTTTTATTGCTACAACATTTGGTATGCACCAATAGCAAATTCAGCAGGCTTGTGTGAAGATGAACCCGAAGGTATGTTCGTCTTATCAGAAATTCATCTTTGTGGAATTTATCCACAAAGCTAAAAATCGTCTATTCCTCGCGTGCCTAGATATTCACGACACAAAGCAGCGAATGAAGCAGCACTAAAACAAAATGGCAGATGCGAAAAGTTATTTATTTTATTTGTATTATACAGAGTATTGCTTTGTGCAGCCTGGTTAAAGCTATTGTGTAATCGTTGCTTGTAGCCATTCTTCGAAATGTGTGCACTGTCACAAATGCTGACATTTCACCTAGTTCTTATCAAAAACTTTTGTGCGTACAAAGACAGGACGTTCAACACGCGCAAAAGTCTAATAAGAACCATGTACAACCAACTCGCCCAAAACGTAACACTTGAATTTAAACTAGCTTGTTAAAACATCCTTCAGTGTCCTCATACATTCAGTAAAATTCAGCAAAGTAGTAAGGAAGTTACGGGTTCACCCTTCTGGGGCTGTATTCTGAAACGATCTACTTCGAGGATACTGTAGCCTTGGCCATGCCTCCACCATTGTCACGTGCTGATTGGCTGTTTTAGCAAAACCAGAAAATAAATAGTGCCACCTAGTAGTTCCGGCCTGCGTCAGTTTAACGTCACGGTGTTGCTAGATGCTCCCAACATATATTCAGTAAACAAACAGGCCTTTTCACGTTCGCTTGGTGGTGTAGTGCAGTAGAGACAAGAGCCTTGGTAGTTTATAGTATATTTTGATGGCAATTGGTACGTAGTTTTGCACAGCTATAGTTGTTGACTGTTGATTGGCTATTGCACTGTGTTGCCTTGTGTAAGTGTCAATTTTTGGTGACAGTGGCGTGTAACTGCTGGCAGGGGCACCATGAAAAATGTGCTTGTGTGGTTGGTGTTCACTGGTTGGTGGTTAAATGTGGTAGAGACAAATAATGCAATGCCGCTCTGGCGGTGCACGGTAGCTGACACAGTGTGTCGCTTTATAATATACTCAAAATTGTGTTTCGCAACTGCATGAGTTGTAGCACAATTTGTTCATTGAAATAAAACATCTCACACTTCCTTTTTCAATTTATTTTACCTGAAGCGCTGTAGCCAACCGTAGTCAGTGCACAGAATCTGTACTGCGGCCATTACGCTCGAAAACAACACACCCTAGCCTCTCTGCACTCGCACAGGGTGCTCTCTCATGTGTTGTGTAGCGTTCAAGAGCGTGTGTTGGTAGTGCATGCTGTCGTCATGGGTAAGCAGCTGGTTGATTTATTGGACGTGACTATTGCCAAAGCGATAGTATTGCTGAGGCGATAGTATCACCGAAGTGGATCATTTCAGAAAATGGCCCCTGGTTCTTGTGGCTCCTGGGCAGTGTGTTCATATTACCATTACCAACCTACAGAAGGCGTCTTGAGGACCTGCTCAATGGGATTCTGCTCAATAAGGTGTCAGCCCTGCAGGTTTTTCCATAGTTGTCTATGCTTACAGGTTGTTGTGGTATCCTGTGTTGGCTTCCGGTTTTGGTTTTGGGTCGTTTATGTCAGGGTGCCACTCAGTGCCAAACGCTGTAAGTTGCCTGCTGCGTTTCCCCTCACTGAAATAAAATAATTCTTTGCCTGGTCCCCGACTTGAGCAGTCAGGCTCTTTACTGCAGCGCTGTGTGCCCTGGCCATTTAGGCCTCATGCTGTAGGTCCTCTGTCCGGCCGCCCTGTCGAAGCTACAACAAACTGGCGACGAGGATGGGATTCGAGGATGGAACCCACGCGGGCAAAGCTCATTGGATTAGCAATCCACTGCCTCAACACTCAACATGACCACAACAGAAATTTGCAAACTGTCCTGTCTAGAATAAGTAATGCAGGCATGCAGCTTGATCACAAGTGCGTATTCAGTGTCCCAGAATTAACTTTCCTAGCACATAAAATTTCTGCAAACGGCATTTCGCCGATGGATAGCAAAATTCAGGCAAATGTGGAGGCACCACAGCCTAAGGACAAACAGACTCTACATTCATTTCTGGGCCTCACGGGATATTATGCTAAATTTATTCCTCAGTATGCCGACATAGTGGGACCGCTAAAAAAACTCCCAAGGCAAGGACAAGCCTTTGTCTGAGATCGGGATACTGAATACAGCTTTCAGGTGAATAAAGACGTACTTGCATCACGCCCGGTGGTACGCATGTTTCAACCACATCTTCCTATTGTTGTGATGGTTCATGCTTCTGACGTTGGCATAGGAGCCGTCCTGCAGCAAAAATGCGGAAATTAGCTCTTTACAGTAGCTTTTGCTTCTCGTACGTTATCTTCCGCAGAACGACAGTATTCCATAGGCGAACGGGAAGCATTGGCATGTCTGTTTGCGTGTGGACACTGGCATATTTACTTGTGGGGTCGACAGTTCACTCTACGAACTGATCACCAAGCTCTAGTCACATTGCTATCTTCACGGGGTCCTGGACAGCGAACATTATGAATTTCAAGGTGGAGTGCTGTCCCAGGGGCACACAGGTGTTCGCATTGTCTACTTGTACTCGATGAACTCTTTTTCATGTGTGATCTGTGTGAGCAAGTGTGCATCTCGTCGTCTTCCCAAGACAGGTACTGAAACTCTTCAGAACTGTAAGGCAATCATGTTTATTTTCAGTATTCATGTTGTGCATTTCTCTTAAAATTGGGAAGCCAAAGATGTAATTTTCTATTGTATAAAGATTTCATCACCAAACACGCATGTTACAGTGCTAATATGTGTTCTTCTGTAACTCATGACTTGTTTTTGTTGTGTGGAGAGCGAGTAGTGCATTTTCCTCTCAAGGGACAGGTGATGTGCTATCCTGTGTTGGCTTCCGGTTTTGGTTTTGGGTCATTTACGTCAGGGCGCCACTCAGCGCCAAACGCTGTAAGTTGCCTGCTGCATTTCCCCTCGCTGAAATAAACTCATTCTTTGCCTGGTCCCCGACTTGAGCAGTCCGGCTCTTTATTGTGGCGCTATGCACCCGGCCATTTAGGCCTCATGCCATAGGTCGTTTGTCCAGCCACCCCATCGAAGCTACAACAGTTGTCTTTGTTTGTCATCTCTTCCAAGTCACCTAGCTATTCCAGGTCTACCAATATCCACTGAGCTGAAGTGTAGGCATCAGTGGTGGCTGCGAAATTTCGACTAAATTTGCAACTCATGTTAACCAAACTTTTTATTTTTTTTGCATTGGGTTTTTAAGAAGCCAACCAATGAATGTTCATATGTTGTTCCTCACATTTGAAAATTCGACTTAACTAGGTTCATATTTATAGGAGTCTATTGTCACTGCATATGGAAAAAAAAGCATTGCTCATCCTGCGTTCTTCTAACTCTGTGTCTTCCATTGTTTTCACATTGATTAATAGGTATGCAAAGCAAAAGTAACAATCTGTCACTCTGTTCTTGCTGCACTTTAAAGCACTTGCAAAAAATTGCAACCAACTAAGCCTGCCTCTCAGCATCCTATTACTCAACCAACACCCAAGTGTAGACAGTGGCTGCAAGAATGTAAAGAAATGGCAAGTGGTTTTTCGGCAAAAAACAAAATAGGTAGTGCGTGTTCTAAGGTTAAAAATATGTTCGAAAGAAAGGATGATGTAAAGAATGAATGTAGCGTTAGACATGCGCGTAAGAACCAATTTGTTGATTTCATGAAAAACGTTGTTTATCAGATTTTTATGACATGTGGTCAGGTATACGTAGGGCAGACTTCTAGATGCATCAACACGAGACTAAGGGAACACTTCATCATCATCATTATCAGCCTGGTTACGCCCACTGCAGGGCAAAGGCCTCTCCCATATTTCTCCAACAACCCCGGTCATGTACTAATTGTGGCCATGCCGTCCCTGCAAACTTCTTAATCTCATCCGCCCACCTAACTTTCTGCCGTCCCCTGCTACGCTTCCCTTCCCTTGGAATCCAGTCCGTAACCCTTAATGACCATCGGTTATCTTCCCTCCTCACTACATGTCCTGCCCACGCCCATTTCTTTTTCTTGATTTCAACTAAGATGTCATTAACTCGCGTTTGTTCCCTCACCCAATCTGCTCTTTTCTTATCCCTTAACGTTACACCTATCATTCTTCTTTCCATAGCTCGTTGTGTCGTCCTCAATTTGAGTAGAACCCTTTTCGTAAGCCTCCAGGTTTCTGCCCCGTAGGGGAGTACTGGTAACACACAGCTATTATATACTTTTCTCTTGAGGGATAATGGCAACCTGCTGTTCATGATTTGGGAATGCCTGCCAAACGCACCCCAACCCATTCTTATTCTTCTGATTATTTCCGTCTCATGATCCGGATCCGCCGTCACTACCTGCCCTAAGTAGATGTATTCCCTTACGACTTCCAGTTCCTCGCTGCCTATTGTAAATTGCTGTTCTCTGCCGAGACTGTTAAGCATTACTTTAGTTTTCTGCAGATTAACTTTTAGACCCACTCTTCTGCTTTGCCTCTCCAGGTCAGTGAGCATGCATTGCAATTGGTCCCCTGAGTTACTAAGCAAGGCAATATCATCAGCGAATCGCAAGTTACTAAGGTATTCTCCATTAACTTTTATCCCCAATTCTTCCCAATCCAGGTCTCTGAATACCTCCTGTAAGCACGCTGTGAATAGCATTGGAGAGATCGTATCTCCCTGCCTGACGCCTTTCTTTATTGGGATTTTGTTGCTTTCTTTATGGAGGACTATGGTGGCTGTGGAGCCGCTATAGATATTTTTCAGTATTTTTACATATGGCTCGTCTACACCCTGATTCCGTAATGCCTCCATGACTGCTGAGGTTTCGACAGAATCAAATGCTTTCTCGTAATCAATGAAAGCTATATATAAGGGTTGGTTATATTCCGCACATTTCTCTATCACCTGATTGATAGTGTGAATATGATCTATTGTTGAGTAGCCTTTACGGAATCCTGCCTGGTCCTTTGCTTGACAGAAGTCTAAGGTGTTCCTGATTCTATTTGCGATTACCTTAGTAAATAGTTTGAAGGCAACGGACAGTAAGCTGATTGGTCTATAATTTTTCAAGTCTTTGGCGTCCCCTTTCTTATGGATTAGGATTATGTTAGCGTTTTTCCAAGATTCCGGTACGCTCGACGTTATGAGGCATTGCGTATACAGGGTGGCCAGTTTCTCTAGAACAATCTGCCCACCATCCTTCAACAAATCTGCTGTTACCTGATCCTCCCAGCTGCCTTCCCCCTTTGCATATCTCCCAAGGCTTTCTTTACTTCTTCCGGCGTTACCTGTGGGATTTCGAATTCCTCTAGACTACTTTCTCTTCCATTATCGTCGTGGGTGGCACTGGTACTGTACAAATCTCTATAGAACTCCTCAGCCACTTGTACTATCTCATCCATATTAGTAATGATATTGCCGGCTTTGTCTCTTAACGCATACATCTGATTCTTGCCAATTCCTAGTTTCTTCTTCACTGTTTTTAGGCTTCCTCCGTTCCTGAGAGGTCGCCCTGGTATGAATTTGGCTACGCATTTGGCTACGCATTGTCAAGAGCACGATTGCTCACCGTGTCTTTGTATTGGCATAAGAATCAAACCGCGAAAGAAATTGTGGAAGTGCACTGGATTGAAAAACAAAAGGAAAAGTGCATCAGCCATCCATCTGTTTCATTGCTGGATAAAGAAAATTCGCTGTTGTCATCCCATCTATAACGTATTTTTATCGTAAGTGCTTGTTACATGCGCCTTGATGTTTTTATGTTGACAGAGGGGCTTTGGTCCACGGCATTTTATCTCAAGACTTATATGCGCTATAGGCATGCTCTGTTTGACTAGATCGTGCAGATCTGTGGGTATTTAAGCAGGAAGTTCTTCGAAAATAAAACTGGTTGTTAGAAAGTGCTCGTCCTTGTGTTGCTCCTCTCTTTGTCCCTGTCTGTTTGCGCACAAAATGTTTTTAAATAATGTTCTTTTTCATTGAAATCACTCTGTTACTGCTGTTATGATTTATGGTGACCAATCAGCTTTTAGCTTTTTCTTCTCGTCCCATCCGTTTCTTATTTTTCTTTGTGCCACACTGCAGACGGGGCGCATGGAACCGATTGTTTCAGCCCTGACTGAGGAAGAAGAGGAGATGTTCCGCAACATGATGCGCCGGGTGCACACCATTGCCAAGGTAAGTGCGCTATTCTGCATCATGTGCATATGCTATTGTTGCACACTATACTGGGTGCGAGGGTTGATGTACAGTTACTGGTATCTGTCCGCTGCCTGTGGTCAGGACATGTATTGTGAGTGCGGGGTTCCCTTGGAAGCACTGGCTTGATGTTGTTTTTAAAGATAGAAGCACAGTTATTGCTGTATTTGCATGTATGTCCATTACAATTTGTGCGCGCGTGTGTGTGTTGGCATCCGTACATAATACTAGTAGCATAAAAAAAAGCACTTCCTAATTCAGCAATTGAAACAATTCTTCAGAAAGCAGATTTTGCAGCAAAGGCGCATCTGCGTTGATCAACCCCGTGTCGGGGCATTAATTCTGCGGCTGCATACTTTTGCCAGACCTACTCAACTCCTTGTGTGACAACCTTTTTGCCATCTTCACTGCTGCTTATCACTACTTTGAACATAGCGTTTCATCCACTGGCTGCCCCAAGGTTGTGGGGGGGGGTCATTGGAGATGATCGCTTCCTCAGTGTTTTTGCCTGTGTCGTCATGGGACACTCATATCACCAAATGGCCGCAAAGTGTGTGCTGCTTCTGGTGAGGAAAATAGAGGAAACATGTAAAAAGTGGGGAATGGCCACAGTTTGAGCAAACAAAACCATTCATGAGGACAATGACAGAGACCAATGGGAAGCATTTGTGCCTAGCAAAGGCTCCTCCCGCATCGCCCCCACCAGGGTGAAAATTGTGTTTGTCGGCACAGTTTGCTACCAGAGAGCGTATCCTAAAAAACATCTCTGTAGTTTTCAGAACAGCCGTAGCATCGGCCAGGAGCAAGTGTCAAGAAACAGAATGCTTTGAAATCTATGACAACTGCTAGTCTTTATATTGTTTCATAGAGCCGATGCACCAGGCTATTTCAAATATATTTACTGTAGGCGAACGGTGACCAGATAAATAGGAATAGGTCTAGGGTTTAGGAATAGCAGGGGAGAGTTATTAGTAGAGTTTGCAGAACGGAATAATAAGCGGATAATGAATACTTTCTTCCGCAAGCGGGATAGGCGAAAGTGGACGTGGAGGAGCCCGAATAGCAAGACTAGAAATGAAATAGACTTCATATTCTGCGCTAACCCTGGCATCATACAAGATGTGGACATGCTCAGCAAGGCGCGCTGCAGTGACCATAGGAAGAACTCGAATTAGCCTAGACTTGAGGAGGGAACAAAAGAAACTGGTACATAAGAAGCCGATCAATCAGTTAGCGGTAAGAGGGAAAATATAGGAATTCCAGATCAAGCTACAGAACAAGTATTCGGCTTTAACTCAGGAAGAGGACCTTAGTGTTGAAGCAATGAACGACAATCTTATGGGCATCATTAAGAAGTGTGCAATAGAAGTCAGTGGTAGCTTCATTAGACAGGATACCAGTAAGCTATCGCAGGAGACGAGAGATCTGATTAAGAAATGCCAATGTATGAAAGCCTCTGGCCCTACAGCTAGAATAGAACTGGCAGAACTTTCCAAGTTAATCAACAAGCGTAAGACAGCTGACATTAGGAAGTATAATATGGATAGAATTGAACATGCTCTCAGGAACGGAGGAAGCCTAAAAGCAGTAAAGAAGAAACTAGGAATAGGCAAAAATCAGATGTATGCATTGTAGGGATTGGAGCGATCGTAGTTGTAGGGAGGGCCTTGGGTCGACAGGACTAGACGAGCATAATTTATTAGCAGTATTTACTTTTTAAGCAAGATACATTGGCAGTCTGGCGCGACTCCCATATGAAGCCCGCAAGACTAACATACAGCAAACAGCTTACGAGCACACAGCTCACGAGTATATTTCTAGCATGACAACAAGCACTCAGCTCCCAACGACGAGCACTCCCTAGCAGCCGGCAACCGCTGCTTATAAGCTCTTGATTCCAAGCAAACGGAAACGTTCATCCAGTCATCGTTCGACGTCACCGAAGATGACCCGCCCTTTTGTAGGAGGCGGGCCCACATACTCGTGTCGCACACACACATAGGTGCAAAGGTCCGGAGCCAACATCAGAGGGCTTCGTAGAACTCTGCTTTGTCCCGGGTGGCACGGCCGAGTACCACATTCCTGAGCTGACCACGCGCCACATGGCTGCCGGTTTATTCGCAGTTCTCTGAAGGGCCCCCGTCTGGTTGGATTCAAACACGTGCAGTGGGCTGAAAGCTGGCACATTGCCATTCCGTACGGCCATTCCTAACAGCTCCTCCATGGCCCGGAAAATCTCGCCTGGCCAGTGCTGGCAACCGCTGGGCAGGAAGAGAATGGCTGGCGAGCAAGACGATGGCTTTGCTCTCTGCAACCCCTGCGTACTTGGAATGCCTTCAACCATCTTACAACAACTGGCACAGAAGAGTCAACCCGGCAACACAATACCGCTCAGCGTTCAAACGCCCGGAATTAGCTGTTAACCCACCAGGCCTCCTATCAAAATTTCAGTGCAAGTCACTCAACTGGGAAACCCCAAATTTTGCCCCAAAATTTTGTGCCGCCAAAGGGAGCGTTCACGTTCCTTTTGAGTTCGACCAAACCCGACCATCGCGTTGCACAAGAGTAAAGGTTTACACAGAATTAAACTGAAGGCTTTCAAACACCAATACCCAAACATAACTTAAGCAGCCTAACTTCGCGAACAGCCTGTTCTTATCCTATCACAGGGGCATACTTATCTCATGTACTGCTGCCACTGAACCGTTTGGCCAACTCCACAGGTACGTAAATACAATTGCGCTAGCTTTGTGGTCTCTATTCCAAACGCGTACTTGCAACGCTTACTCACATTTGTTCCTTTAAATCCACACAGGACACGTTCCTTAACCGATCAACCAAACAACAACACAGAGGAACACAGAGGAACCTTTAAACAAATGTGTCTTTTACTAACTAGCTCTACACACATGTACTAGAGAAGTCAGAATACGGCTGCCCTCGACACACACGAGCACAACCAAGTCATTAACAATCTGCTTCACTCCGTCCACACAGGACACGCGCTAATGGCCCTAAGAGCTCTTCTCAGTGCAAATCACGCACTTACTGAATACCTACGCGCTTAACCTTAGAAAATAAAAAACAAAAGAAAAGAAGGTTAACTAAAACACACGCGTTACGATAGGCCTCTCAACGATAACCGTGACCTTCAGGTTCTGCACGCACACAAAAAAAGAAAGCCTATATACTTATTAATGAACACCTCGCGATACTACATGTTTACAAAAAACGCGTCTTTCAAATCTCGAGCTTCTCTAACAAAACACAAACAAAGCTCATACTTTTACATAATGAAAGAAACTTAAATCGCGAAAATGATCCGATGCTCAAAAAATAAAACAAAACAACATGTTTCACTTCTACAGAAGTTGCCTTCGCCTCCCGTTCCAAACGTTTACAACTGACTCATACTATTTGAGCCGTACTCGAGGTGGTCGCAGTTTTAAAGCTATTCTGGCTACTGAGGAACAACAAAAGGGCTGACTCACTATCAGCTCCCCCAAAACGTTACAGTCCCCTGCCAATTTGCGTCCTGGCACCCCGCTTTCATCATGACCTCGATTGACCGCGTCGCTACTCCCCACCTGGTCTCGTCTTGCCACCTTGCGCTTCTTCGTACTGCACGCTGAGATTCGAAGAGAACGACGGAACAACGAGGAATTTAACTGCCTCGTGCCTTTTATCCGCGTCCGTGCAGAACATGCTTCTTGGTCCCCCTTGGACCGGTAGCTCAAACGTGTTTGATGCGTCAACATCGTCCGTGATGACCGCACCTTTCTTTTCTCCGCACCCTGCCCTTGTGGGTCTCTTGCCGTGTTTGGCGGTGCTAGATTAGTCACCGCATTCCTATTTTTAGGGCGCTTCTTTCTGCGGTGCTTTCTCTTTGCATTCTCTTTCATGTCGCCTTCTGGCGCCTCGTGCTGGCCGTTACACATCTCATCGGCCCGGATCGGTCTTTTACCCGCACAGTCTGAGTGATTATCATTTAAATCGACTCTATCTTTGCCTCGACTGACGGACAGCTCAACCGACTCTGGCGCAATGCAGCAGGCTTTACTCGAGTTATGCAACTCGCACTCTTGCGAACTGCCCTCTACTGCATTGCCCAGCTCACGCTGTGCATCGACACACAACCCGTCGGTCTCGATCGCTGTCTCATGTGCACAGTCCGAATGATTCCTAATTAAATCATTCATCTCTAGGCTACCTAGACTGGCGGAGAGCCGCACTGATCCTTGAACAATGCAGTTGTTCTCTCGTGAGCTACGGAGCTCGCCATCCCGAGAACTACTCTCAACTGCATCGTCCAGCTGGCACCTCACTTCGGCACGCAGACCTGACTCGACATGGGTGCTCGCGTCTGACAAGTCGTAGTATTCTGTACCTCGCCAACGACCTCGCTACCATGACATACCACGCACACGCGCGGTAACTGTGCCAATTTGTTCGCAGCTGGCCTAGCTGTCTCTACAGTCCTCTGTTGGCACAGCACCTCGTCGCTCTCTCTCTGGCCTTTAACGGCCTCTGCTGCCACTAAGGCATCGTTAGCTGCTAGCACTTCGAGTTCACCTGTGAACATGCTGCTACTCTCACAGGTACTACTACTTCTGTCGGCTTTTGAGCAAAATCTATTATCTACTTCTTCCCACGTTCGCTGCGTCCAGCCTACAGATTTCTCAAGCCGCTGTTGACTTTGCTCGAATAACTGCTCAAAACATCGAATCTCATTATTCAATGCAGCAACGTACTGCCTCGTTACTTCTGTTAGGCCTTCTTCCTGCGAAATCCTTTTGAGTTTCTGCCTAGCTTCTTCCAGTTCTTGCCTAAATTCATCCTGTTCTTGCCTAATTGCTTCCTGTTCCCGTTTCTCGCTCAGAATTCATTTGCCCATTTGTTCTATGAATTTCGAATCATTGTTACTTTCTAGAATTGCCTTACGAATTTATGCTTCCGTCAAGTCCTCCTCTACGTCTACCTCAATCTCTTCACACAACCACAACAGGTCAGCTCTCGTCAAACACATTAGGACCATGGTCGCTACTTTAAGCTTTGGCTCTGCTGTCACACAATACTTGTTGCGATACCCACGCAAATCAGAATACAAGTAAAAGATCCCAGCGAATCAAATCAACAGACACAGCGAAATTGAAGCCTGGTAAATCTTACAGCCAAAACCAAACGCTTACCCACTGAAGCAGCACCATATCACCAGTCCTTCTCTGCCGTATTTAGTCAGTTGCAAGAGGTGGTCAATCCCAAGTCACCTCCAACTTGATCAGGATGCCGTTCGGTCACCATGTGCCAACGTCCGTCAGCTGCCATTGCTGTCTCCGAGTCGTAGGCCGATTTACGAGCCATAGGCCGATCTAGGAGCCGTAGGCCAATCTCACCGCTGCCATTCAGTTGTAGGGATTGGAGCGGTCGTAGTTGTAGGGAGGGCCTTGGGTCGACAGGACTAGGCGAGCAGGATTTATTAGCAGTATTTACATTTTAAGCAAGATACATTGGCAGTCTGGCGCGACTCCCATATGGAGCCTGCAAGACTAACATACAGCAAACAGCTTACGAACACACAGCTCACGAGTACATTTCTAGCATGACAACGAGCACTCAACTCCTGACGACGAGCACTTCCTAGCAGTTGGCAACCGCTGCTTATAAGCTCTTGATTCCAAGCAAACGGAAACGTTCGTCCAGTCATCGTTCGACGTCACCGTTTGACGTCACCGAAGATGACCTGCCCTTTTGGAGAAGGCGGGCCCACATACTCGTGTCGCACACACACACAGGTGCAAAGGTCCAGAGCCAACGTAAGAGGGCTTCGTAGAACTCTGCTTTGTCCCAGGTGGCGCGGCTGAGTACCACATTCCTGAGCTGACCACGCGCCACGTGGCTGCCGGTTTATTTGCATTTCTCTGAAGGGCCCCTGTCTGGTTTGATTGGAACACGTACAGCGGGCTGAAAGCTGGTACATTGCCACCCCGTACGGCCACTCCTAACAGCATTAAGAGACAAAGCCAGCAATATCATTACTAATATGGATGAGATAGTTCAAGTGGCTGAGGAGTTCTATAGAGATTTATACAGTATTAGTGGCCCCCACGACGATAATGGAAGAGCGAATAGTCTAGAGGCATTTGACGTCCCACAAGTAACACTGGAAGAAGTAAAGAAAGCCTTGGGAGCTATGCAGAGGGGGAAGGCAGCTGGGGATGATCAGGTAAGAGCAGATATGTTGAAGCATGGTGGGCAGATTGTTCTAGAAAACTGGCCACCCTGTATACGCAATGCCTCGTGACATCGAGGATACCGGAATTTTGGAACAACGCCAACATAATCCTAATCCATGAGAAAGCGGATACCAAAGACTTAAAAAATTATAGACTGATCAGCTTACTGTCCATTGCCTACAAAGTATTTACTAAGGCAATCACAAATAGAATGAGGAACACCTTACACTTCTGTCAACCAAAGGAGCAGGCAGGATTCCATAAAGGCTACTCAACAATAGACCATATTCACACTATCAATCAGGCGATAAAGAAATGTGTGGAATATAACTAACCCTTATATATAGCTTTCATTGATTACGAGAAAGCGTTTGATTCAGTCAAAACCTCAGCAGTCATGCAGACATTACGGAATCGGGTTGAAGACAGGCCGTATGTAAAGATACTGAAAGATATCTATAGCAGCTCCACAGCCACCATAGTCCTCCATAAAGAAAGCAACAAAATCCCAATAAAGAAGGGCGTCAGGCAGGGAGATATGATCTCTCCAATGCTATTCACAGCGTGTTTACAGGAGATATTCAGAGACCTGGATTGGGAAGAATTGGGGAAAAGAGTTAATGGAGAATACCTTAGTAACTTGCGATTCGCGGATGATATTGCCTTGCATACTAACTCAAGAGATCAATTGCAATGCATGCTCACTGACCTGGAGAGGTAAAGCAGAAGGGTGGGTCTAAAAATTAATCTGCAGAGAACTAAAGTAATCTTTAACAGCCTCAGAAGAGAACAGCAGTTTACAATAGGTAGCGATGCACTAGAAGTGGTAAGGGAATACATCTACTTAGGGTAGGTAGTGACCACGGATCCGGATCATGAGACTGAAATAATCAGAAGAATAAGAATGGGTTGTGGTGTCTTTGGCAGGCATTCTCAGATCATGAACAGCAGGTTGCCATTATCCCTCTAAAGAAAAGTGTATAACAGCTGTGTCTTACCAGTACTCACCTACAGGGAAGAAACCTGGAGGCTTACGAAAAGGGTTCTACCTAAATTGAGGACGACGCAGTAAGCTATGGAAAGAAGAATGATGGGTGTAACGTTAAGGGATATGAAAAGAGCAGATTGGGTGACGGAACAAATGCGAGTTAATGACATCTTAGTTGAAATCAAGAAAAAGAAATGCGCATGGGCAGGACATGTAATGAGGAGGGAAGATAACCGATGGTCATTAAAGGGAGACTAAAGCGAAACAATAAATCAGTTTAGACTAATGAAGCATTGTTTGAGAACCCTGCAGGCAGTCATTTAAAAAAAATAGTTTGATTTATTAGACGAAAAAATGAAGATCTAAGTATCAGTATTTGAATTTCGTGCCGAAACCACAGCGTCGGTACGTCAGTGTGACGTCAGGGGTTCCAAAGTATGCTTTCGCATTTGGGCCGCGTTGGCTGAACAAAGGTTCCCGAAACTTGCCATGTTTAATATTTGGTTCCTTTAGAACACAGTCTAGTCAATCTGTACCGCTATATATAATTAGTAGGCTCTAGATGATGCCATCAAAATCCAAGACGTCACAGCCCCCAGGTGCGCAAACTTATGTCGGCATCGCCACCCATATTTCGTTTTTGTGCTTTTCTGGCTTACCAAACGTTTAATCGTTGTAAGAGTGGTGTTTTTGATGTTGTAGAATGGTAATTTACTAATGCAGAAGAAATCATTTTTCACTTCAGTGTCCCTTTAAGGAGGATGGACTGGATTCCAAGAAAAGGGAAGCATAGCAGGGGGCGGCAGAAAGTTAGCTGGGCGGATGAGATTAAGACGTTTGCAGGGACAACAGGGCCACAATTAGCACATGACCGGGGTAGTTGGAGAAGTATGGGAGAGGTCTTTGCCCTGCAGTGGGCGTAGCCAGGCTGATGATGATGATGATCAATGGTGACCAAGATTGCAACCATATAGCAGTCGGGAACACGTCGTCTTCCTCCCCTTCAGCACAGCTACACTGTGGCAGCTGTTCCACATCACCACCCCCCAGCAGTAGAAGCACCATCCCGGTGCTTAAGCAACACATCCGTGGTGAAAGGTGTATGATAGGGCTTTAGTCTCGCTATGTGAACAATGTCACTTGCAGCTGGCGACAATGCTGAGGAGTCCATGGGGATGATTTCTTATGTGACATCGATCACTTGTCAAATCACCCAGCATGGACCAGTGTAACGTGACAGCAGCTTTTTGGAAAGGCCCTCACGGTGGAAGGGTGACCATAGAAGCACCAGAGGACCCGGAGACAAGTGCACATTGCGTAGGCGGCAACCGTGGAGGCGTCTCTGATGCTCTGTGAGGCCTCTAGACATGTGCGGGCGAGCTGCCACGCATGGCCGGCGCATGCAATCGCGTCATAGGCATATTCAGTGGCAGAACGTGCAGGCGAGTGCAGCAAGGTGTCCAAGGGCAACGTTGGTTCTCGGCCATATAGAAGATAGTATGATGAACAGCTGGCAGTGTCGTAATGCGATTAATGATACACGAACGTCACATATGGTATATGAAAATCCCACGCGTGGTGGTCAGCCACAGTGTACTTTGAAAACATGTTGGTGATGGTTCCGTTGAAGCACTCCGTGAGGCCGTTAGTCTGTTTGTGGTATGACATGCTGAATTTGTGCTTTGTCAAGCAGGGGTGGAGAATGTCGCTAGAAGCCAATATCATATCACGGAGAATGTCTCCAACGACTGCTGAGAGAAAGCTACGGCGACGGTCATTTAGTAATTGATGCGGAGCACCGTGCACTAAAATATGTTGAAGAGTATGAAGTCAGCAATGTCAGTAGTGCAACTTGTTGGGAGGGTTCTTGTGATGGTGTACCACGTAGTGTAATCGGTAGTGACGGCGACCCATTTATTTACGAAGCCCGGGAGAGGAAATGGCCTAAGAAGGTCTAGACTAACTCGGAAAAAGGGTTTGAGCGATACGTTGATTGGCTGGTGACATCCAGCTGAAAACGGGGAGGGCTTCTTGCACTGACAGGGCTCACGAGCAGCAATGTAATGTCGCACGGAGTGGCTGAGACTTCGCCAAAAGAAGCGACGGCATACACGGTCGTTTGTGCACGAGGTGCCCGAGTGCCCAGCCAAGAGACCGTCATGAAGTTGGCGGTGAACAATTGAACACAAGTGTGCTGGGATGACAAGCAGAAGGTCAAGGCTGTGGGAATCAAAATTACAGCGGTATAATGCCCCCTCCTTGAGGAGAAATATCCGGAGGGGGGCATCACCAGGCGTTGACTCCAGCCGGTCGATGAGGGCTCCTGATGAAGGATTGTGGCATTGCTTGTTGCCAATTTGAAGCAACTGTGACTCAGAGAAAGCGAAAGCGATAGTGTCCATATCGGCTGGTTCTTCCATGGTGTAGCAGGACGAACAATCTTCATCCTTGTACAAGCGAGTGAGTCACCCCATGCAGTTCTTGAGCCAGGATAGCCACCAGAGAGTGTGGTGATCAGTGATGACACAGAATAGGTGTCCGTACAAGCGTGGACGAAACTTCACTACTGCCCACACAAGAGCGACGCACTCGTGCTCTGTGACTGAATAATTGCGCTCGGCAGGTGATAGAAGTCGGCTGGCATAGGCTGTAACGCGATTGTGTCCGCGCTGGCATTGTACTAACACTGCTCCTATGCTATGACCACTGGCATCAGTTCGAACTTCCGTTGAGGCAGATGGGTCAGAGTGGGCCAGGATTGCAGGCGTGGTAAGGAGATTAGTGAGCTGCGAAAAAGATGTGGCATGATCAGGAACCCAAGAAAACAGGATGTCTTTCTTCAAGAGGTCAGTAAGAGGACATGCAATGGTCGCAAAATTCTTTACAAAGCACCAGAAATTAGAGCACAGCCCTACAAAACTATGAATGCCCTTTGTAGACTTTGGGACAGGAAAGTTCATAATGGCATGAATTTTCTCTTGATCAGATTGCATGCCTCTTGCATCCACAAGGTGTCCAAGGATGGTGATTTGGCAGCGAGCAGAATGACATTTTGAAGAGTTCAACTGGTGAGGAGCTCGTCGGAACATGTCAAGAATCACTCAAAGATGATCAAGATGCGTGTCGAATATAGGCGAGAAGACAATCGAGCCATCCAGATAGCACAAGCAGGTGGACCACTTGAACCCGTGAAGCAAAGAGCCCATCATTCATTCAAAGGTGGCCGGCTCGTTACAGACACCGAAAGGCGTCACCTTGAACTGATAAAGACCATCAGGGGTAACAAATGCAGTCTCATCCGTGTTGCTGACGGCAATCTGCCAGTAGCCGGGACTGTAGGTCAATAAAAGAAAAATAGGTGGCATCGTACAGGCAGTTTAGAGCATCATCAATACGTGGCAGAGGGTAAACAATAATGACAATGACAATGACAATTATGTTTATTTGCATCGGTACATGACGCGAGGGGCATGCATCGTTGTGAAGGATGTTGACAAATGGCATGGAGGCTGAGAGGTTTTTTCGCCCCAGAATTGTGGGAGATTGCCATTTTCGGGCTTCGCGGAGAGCAAAACCAGCTGGCCGCTTGGTTAGTGAGTCAGGAAGCGCTCTTTGGCGGCAGAGATCCCGCGTCGCCACCTCGGGACATCTTAACCTGTCGCACGTGCTGTCTGGAAACGTGGGAAAGGGTGTGACGCTGGGGGCTCTTTGGCCCGGAAGCGCGGACGGAGGCGCCCTACCTGGGACGTACCATGGGCAAAGCGTCATTAGGGCGTCATTGGGCATACCTGGGGTACAAAGGGGCAACTTAAAGCCAGAAGGATCGGTGACTCGATGCGCGGTCTCTTGAAAGACAGGCTGGCACCGGAGACACAACCAATCTCTGCACTTAGTTTTATGGGCCCGCCGGAGTAGACGAACCATGCACAAGATGGCATGGTGAATCGGTGAGTGCGCTTCGGCAGGGGTGCCCTTTGCGGCACGCATTGCGCGATGGTTTTAATTAAGGTGCGAGGAGGGGGTGACGCAGATGTTCGTTCCCCTTAAGTGTTCTTCAAAGTGTCGGGAGACTTTCCCATACTTGTCGCAGAGCAAGACGGTTGGGATGCTGTTTGTTTATTTGTTGTTTGGTGGTTCCTTTCTCTCCCTCTGTCTCTCTGAATGTTGCGAGGAATGCAGGGAGAGGGTAAGAGAGAGTGTCGACTGAGTGACAGCCCAGTTGACCCAATCAGGTCACTGGGGTGTCGTGCTTTGCCGTGAGTGAATTCGGGAGGAGCAACTGAAGGGTTAAAACCTGGCTCCCGACCTCTCACGGGGGTTCCGGGTGCAGGAAAGGTGCTCTGCACTTTCGGCTCTGCCGAGTTAAGGCGACAGTCCCAGTGTAACCAAAGGGGCTTGACCAGTGCTATGAACGGTGCTATGCACTATCGGCTACGTTGAGTTGATATGTCAGACCCACTGTAAATAGCTGTTGATGTAAATATTGTGTACATGAAGTCTATTCTCCAAGTGCAAACGTCTATGGCGTCCCATCTTCGATGGAAGAGGAGAGTCGACGACGACGGCAGCTGAAGACAATTTTCTCTACCAAGGAAGCTGGTTACGTCCTCTTGGAGCGCTCTGTGCTACGAGTGTAGGAAGGTAGAAAATTTAGTATCGTAGGCCAGGGACTACAGGAAGGCTCGATAATTTCCTTTGCAAGCATCTTTTTTATTTCCTGTTGGATACCTGCTCGTCCCAATGCAGAAACATGATGTGGATGTTGGTCAATAGGGCTTGCATCGCCAGTATTTATGCGATGGGCCATGACAGTGACAGACGTTTGGCCTAAGGGTCGATTGTCAAAGTAAAAAATATTGTGATAGCCTTCAAGAACGCGGCAAAGGGCTTCATTTTGAGGAGCTGTAAGGTCGGAGGAAACCATCTTCTTAGTGTCAATGCCACTATCATGGGATGACGTCATGGGCTGAGCTGCAACAAGCTTTGACTGTGAAGGGCTCGACCTGATCTTCAAGGGGAGTGTGGTAGCGCGATTCAAAGATGGGACAAGAGAACACAAAGGGACACACACAGCGCTGTGTGTGTCCCTTTGTGTCTTTTCTTGTCCCGTCTTTGAATCGCGCTACCATACTCCCCTTGAAAATGCATTACCAACAAGCCCACATTGCAACCCTCGCGACCTGATCATCCTGTAGAGCACTAATTTTAGCCACTGAGATCCCTTGTACCAGGACTTGGGCAGTTAGTGCGAAATTGACAAAAAGAAGGGAGGTGCGGTTGCCAGTAATTTTCAGCACAGGGTCCTGAACAGTAGCACCATGTGTAAGCATAATGGCTAGGATCGGTAAAACTGTAATTGCTGTCAGGTACAGCTGGTTCGGAAAGTAAGTCGACATGTGTCACAGATTTAGGTGGGAAGCGAATAAAATCCATGCAGTTGAAACAGATTTGAGGTGGGTCCACAGGTTGAAGAGGCAAGTCAAGGGGAAGTAAGCCGGCAGAACTGTCAATGAAGGCAGAATTAGTGGCGAGAAAATCCAGGCTGAGAATAAGTTTGTGAGGGCAGTGCTTGACGATGGTGAAAAGAATGATGGTGGTTCTCTCAGAGATGTTGGGAAGAGGACATGCCAACAGTGACAGTCCATCCGTCAGCGACCCGTATGGCTCGGTTTGAGGCAGGCGTCAGAACTTTCTTGAGCCAATGGCGAAGAGCAGCACTCATAATAAACGCACGTGGCCCAGTGTCAATCAAACCATGCAAAGGAGCATTGTCAAGAAGAATGTCTAAAAGATTGTGGTTCGTGGGTACGGTCAAGCGAGGATTTTGTGCCTAAGTCATCAATGCAACTCCACCTCCAGAAGCTCAACTGTCTAGTTTTCCAGTAGGAGGTGCAGTGAATATGTAAGAGAAGGAGCACAGCATGACTGAGGCGAACGAGATTGATGGCGAGAGGGGGAAGGTGACCGAGTGTAGTGGGGTCTTGTCAGAGGTGTCGCAGGGTCAGTTGATGGGTTGGGCATAGTGGGAGCAAATGAAAATGACAAACTAGAGCGACGAGGCTGGTTGTGAGCATAAGAGCATTTGTGAGCATAATAATCCGATCCCACCTGTGACTGGTGCTGACACGTTCGTACAAGGGGAGCCAGTCGTTAGCATTAGGACTACCAACTCCGGTGAATACACCAGCATCGCGAGGGGGGCCAATTGTGACGTTGGTCGTGGATTTGGGTGTAGAGGCTTGCGTAGATGAAGTGCCACAAGCAGGAGCCAAAGTTTCATTGTCAGCATTACGACCACTGCTTCGGAAGCTCCATGGCAGTACGGGGAACGTTGACCTCCTCCAAATAATGTTGCATGTGGCCAATGCACAAGGCTATTTACGATATATTTAACATAGGCCAACGGTGGCCAAGATGGCAACCCTATATCAATCGGGAACACGACGTCTTCCTCCTCTTCAGCGCAGCCACACTGTGGCA
Source organism: Dermacentor albipictus (assembly GCF_038994185.2). Taxonomy (NCBI): domain Eukaryota; kingdom Metazoa; phylum Arthropoda; class Arachnida; order Ixodida; family Ixodidae; genus Dermacentor; species Dermacentor albipictus. Next base: position 3,710,123 of record NC_091822.1, on the reverse strand, counting down.
GCTGTTTCGTACCAATATCATTGTGAACTATGCATGATGACGTATCATAATATTGCTACATCGCATTCGTCCTGTCCAAATCCCCCGTTGACGCTCCTCACTAACGCGAACCTAATTGAAGTAGACGTAGATGATGTTCCTTTGACAGCATTAATTGATACCGGAGCCGAAGTGTCCATAATGAGCGCTAACCTATGTTGTTGCCTCAAAAAAAGTTCTTACGCCTGCCATCAATCAAGCCGTAAGCATCGCCAATGGCGCCACTGTTGCCGTCAGGGGTATGTGCACTGCTCGGATAGGGATTGCTGGCCGCCAAGTTGCAGTCCTGTTCACCGTGTTGACCAGTTGCCCTCATGACCTAATCTTCGGGGTCAACTTTGGGCTGACAAAGGCTCCTTGAAACTCAAAAAGTAGCCCTTCTTTGAAGTTTAGACTGTCTGCCTCATATCATATAATGATATGTGTCACAATATGAGGATTACAGTGAGTATTTACTGACCGCAAAGCCATGATTTCAAATTCTATACAAACATCTCTTGAGCAGAGCAGGAGGCCAAGTCAGGCAGTAGGTCACTGAAGGTGGGTGAAACTTTCACCATTTGATACTACAAGTCTTCTGGCACAAAGCTTTATCACTGTATTTTAAGTATAGAGCAACGTAACATGTGCACAATGCAGGAAGCACTGTTGAGTAATAGGTGACTTGCCACATAGTGCGTGCTCTCCTCCGTAACCGTGGCTCAACACCTTACTAGAAGGCCTGATTGAAAAACAACGCTTATCTCCATCATTGTTACCTGGGCTGTAACAGGATCACTTTTTGCTTTGTACCTTGTTTTCTTCTTCACCCTCTCATTTCTTATTTATCTGCATCAAATAATTATTGAAGGAGATGGCATCCCTTTTCCTTTCATGGAAATGGGGTAGATGGCAGACATTTATAAGTCATTTGCAAAAATGCAAGTTTGCTGCCTTTCACAGCTGTTTGCTAACCAAAAGCTCTTATATGCAGGCTGCATTCCTCCCTCTAAATGTGATACCACTAGGGAACAAGCGCCAGCACAAAGGGTTTTCTAGAATTCCTCTGAAAATTTCTTGTCCTTGTGGTTGCCTGATACACAGCACCTAGCCACCGAAAGGGAATGTATTGTTGCCATTCAACAGCTTGTACCACTGCCAAACCTTCACAGAGTAGAAGGGTAGCAATGGTGATGCTGTTGAATGGGGACAATACTTTGCAGTACAAGTCCTTAGACGAGAGTATATTGGTTAAAAAATACATCTCTCATGCATGCGCAGAATATTTCTGTAAATAGTGCGCCACAATGAGTTACATTGTTTGCAAAGTTTACAGATATGTTTCTATGGTATCTATATATACGTCATGTCTTTCACTGTGAGTTAGTAAATACTGCTGCTTAATAAATGCATGAAGTTGTAAAAAAATGCTATGGTCCGTATGTAAAAACAAAATGAATGCTATGCAGGTTTGGCGGTCATGAAGTACCAACCACCTCAGTCGCTTACATTGTTAGTTCATGTGATAATTGCAATAATGTAGGTAAAACTTTTCCAAGTTCTCGACATACTGTGCTTGCAATAGTGCTGAATGCTATGTAAATAACAGCACCAGGTATATGTGACCCTTCCAACTAAGCTCATTCACGCTCAAATTTTTCACAAAAGCAACATTTTGCAGACCATGCTTTTTAATGCTATGTTTACGTACATAACCTTCCTGTTTCATCCAGAATCAAATGGAAGTGCATTGTTTACTGTGATGCTAGGTATTAAAATGACAATTTCGTAGGAATGGTAATGCCATATGATAGCATCAGAGTTGCATTGAATGCAGCAGCATGTCTTCTGACAAATTACAAGTACCTATTCATGGTGAAATTTGTAGCGTGCACATTAGACAAGGACTATCAGTCCCAACTATCAGTCCCGACTATCAGTTCTGCTACGAGTACCTAGATGGTGTCATACAGAAAAGTTGAAGTATGCACACTTTGTCGTTTATTAAATATTATTGCATATGATAGCATGGTCTTTACAAGATGTGCTGCCTTGAGGCTTTCCTTGGCTGGGCCACCGTCACATTTGCTGAGAAGACCGGCAGGAAGGGCAAGCCCAGCTGTCAGACATGAATTTGTTGCTAATACATAATATAGATTGAAACAGAAGTAAAGAAACCGGTATTAAATTATTTAACTCTCTCTTTTATGCGTAATATGAATAGAAAGAAGTGATCGCAGAAATGGCTGCATGAAACAGGCATTCCCGAGTAGAGCAGAACTGTTGGAATTTTGCCAGGGGACATGAAACTGAGTGTGGCGGTGATTAACGAACATGATGTATCGTTTTTTTACTCATCTGGGCACAATCTTAGTCATGCTAATGCATGCAAAAAACTTAAGTGGGGGTTGGGGGAGGGGGTTGCACCTTATCAAGGAAGTAAGGAAACTGTGGACACTTGAAGAGCGCTTTACTCTCAGCCCTTGGAGTTCATGGTTCAAAAGCTTTGCTATGAGAATAGGAGGCATGAATCATGTTGTGGTGGTTACCGCTCTGACACCAGTAACCTAGCAGGACTCCTTTGAATCACTAATCCAGGATCAATTAGGCTTGAAATACATCTAGGTGCTGTCTCTAGGTGCTTTTCAGCATTTGTGCTGGACCAAACAAGCTGCTATGATGACTTCTACCTGGTTAGACATTCTTGAGAAGCCTTCAGTTCTTTGTACTACAAGTGCACAGCCATGTGTTCCTTTTTGTTTGTTATATTTGAAATATTGACTGGAAAACTTAGCGTGGTAAATTGAGGAGCATGGTCTAAAAATTAAAAGGAAAGATGAAAAGTATGCTCATTTGGTCACCCATATTATGGCATGGGGATGTGAGGCACAGTTTAGTGAAACCAGGATTTTAGGCAGGTCTGCAAGTAATGTGGCTCAGTTGGCTTGGAAAGCTTTCTTTATTAACAAGTATTCCATTATCTCTATAAGCAAGGCGTCAACTGCAATGCACAATGCTGAGCTTGAGTTCTTGAGTGCTTGTATCTGACACATGCAGCAGCCCTTTCTGATAGGTATTCATGCTTTCGTATGAAGAAGGGGCATGATGCATGTGCTTGAATGACCTATATATCGGTGGGTGTGTTTATAGAAATAAACTGTTGGTAGCAGCATTCATCTTCATCTGTCTCTCTCCAATTTTTGTTTTCTTGCACTAACTTTTCTTGTCAACACAATAGACCGACTAGCCTCACAGTCTCAAGCAGTATTTGGGAAATGTTGGCGCAGGCAGCCCGGGCACGCGACGTGCGGGTGATGATAGACGCAGAGCAGAGTTACTTCCAGCCGGCCATTAGCCGCATCACCATGGAGCTGATGCGCAAGTACAACCGGGAGAAGGCCATAGTGTTCAACACATACCAGTGCTACTTGCGCGCCACGTATGACCACGTGGTGCGCGACCTGGAACTTGCCCGGCGCCAAGGCTTCTTCTTTGGCGCCAAGCTGGTGCGCGGTGCCTACCTGGAGCAGGAGCGACTGCGGGCCCGCACCCTTGGCTACGAGGACCCCGTCAATGCCACGTATGAGGACACCAATGCCACGTACTACCGCACCCTAACCGAGTGCCTGAGACAGGTGGTGGAAAGCAAGGAGCGGCGCTCCATTGCTATCATGGTGGCCTCACACAATGAGGACACCATTCGTTTCGCTGTCAACAAGTGAGCCATTGACTATAATACCATATTTAACATGTTTGCTGCAGCAGCATCTTTTAATGTCTTCATTCCTTTGCGTGCTGACCCATCTGTGGGTTACTTGTCACATTTGTCTGGTGCACATGACTCGTAGGTGAGTCGCCCGGGATTCGTGCTCCTTTGAAACATCACCAAGGGGCTGAGATGGCAACACAGTGCACTGGAGCAGACAAGAATTTTTCCTCTTCTTTTATTTCTGGTATAGATGTTGCTTGCGCACTTCAGAAAAGCCTTGAACAGACACACAGAGGGAATAACTGCTGTGACCCATCCATGACCTACGTAGCAGTAATCAGAATGGCAAGCTGGACGGGTTGAACATGTAAAGAAATTTCACCAACCAAAGGAGGTGCTCACTCATGTCAAAGGATACAAATCAAAGGCCACGTTTAATTGTGTCTTCTGCTTCCTTTGTTGATTTGTGCTGTATATTTCCAAAGGAATTTCTGATTGTGGTACCAGAGTCAAGCATCACGAAGAGTGGACGAAGGGCAGGAAGTGGTTTTTTTTTTTCTTTTACAATAAGCTTGAGAGCCACTCCGCTCCAATTTTGCACATAAGAGCCATACATGAGCATGCGTAGAAAGCAAATATGTAGGTTTACCTGTATGAATTACAATCAGTGTTGACACCCCATCAAAATAGAACAATAAAACAATACGAACACAAAGAAAAAAAAAGATAAGGATGCCGATAGGTGCACTCACTTAATTTGCGACTGAGAAAAAGCAGATTTGTGAGTAATAATGTGTAACACACTCCAACAGAATGCATTAGTGACATTCGTTTATCAGGGAATTGGTGATCCATCAGAAATTCATTCATACATACATTCAGCTAAACACTTAAAGAAACTGAGCCTTTGAGTTAGTGAAATTATTAAACACTATCAAGTCGATGAAGCATGATTAGAAGTGATTTTTCTTGTTATGCTTTCCTTACAGAAATATGATTGCTATTAAGAATATTTAAGATATTGTCTATGGTATGATAGTGGCTGCTTACAATATGCGATACAGCACGAAGGTGAATTGAACAGAAAAGCTGGGCTAGTTGGTCATTTTAATTATATGACATTGCTAAGTAGCGTTAAACAGACGGAACATAGGAAGAAAGCAAAGGACGAGTTACCATGCAGTGCTTTTTCGTCTCATCTTGTTAGCACAGCTTAACAATGCTGCGTAGCTTTAGCTGATGCATTGCTCCTTTGCAGCACATCGCTGGTTACCACTTTTTGGATCTAGCGCAAACATGACTGTTGTGAGGCATGAATGGTACTACCTTCATGTCACACACACCATTCATGGCACTAATGGTAGGCTGTGTACAGTGTGGTTTTCCCTTAAAAGAACTCTAAAGGCGAATATTAGGTCAAGCTAAAGGTAGATTAATGCTCAAGAATTTCTAAGGCATTACTAATGGAGCAATTGAGGTAAATGTATGACAAGGTTTGAGGCTCCATTTGGGCATCCTACACTAGTCCGATGAGATAGAAACTTCTCATTATAATTTCGTCACTTGTACTCAACCACTGATAATAAAAAGATGACTGCATTGCATTATAACACAGATAAAAATGCTGCTTGTCTACTTCTATTCGATTCTCAAAAAAAAGAAAACTGTTACCCTTCACAACAATACAGTGGGTAGTCAAAAGGTCAATTCCACACCACCTGCACTCTCATGTTTTGGTAGTTTGTGTATTAACTAGTGCTATGCTTGTTTTCCTGGCTCACGAAGCTCGTAATAAAGGTGCGACCACATGCATGCGATATTCAAGCGACGTGATTGGTGGACCTTTGAAGAGTCTTGGAGCGTGCAAGATTTTCACCACCATCTTTGTCCTTGTAATCAGCATCTTCTCTCTGAACCCTTTCCTCTTCCCCCAGTGCCGAGTAGCAGGCCCAACCTGTCGGCTTTTCTCTCTCCCCCTGCTGTGGGAGAACTACGTACATCAAGGAAACATTTTTAAATGTAGCCACAAACTTTCATTGTTGCCTGAAAATAATAGCATTGCCGTAAAAAAATCTGATACATGCTGTGAAGCCAACATTTTAACCAGAAGGTACTAGATCTAGTTTAAATGGGCTGTCATAACCAGTAAAATTGCACTCCATGCCGCCAGTGGTAAATGATATGGTGCCACCTGACAGCTATGAATCAAAACACTTTTGTGGTTCTATGGCCTCCGAGGCTGTGCTGCACAGGTGGTCTTGAACGCTTTGTACTCGGTGTGAGATCAGACGAAGCTAAGGCTGATTTTACCGTTTATTCCTTGCTGTTACTTACGGAGGGGAGCAAGTGGCAAGATCGAATTCGGATCGAGGCATGTGCACTGGTTGCTGCTGTCGCACAATCGTGTAGAAACAGACAGGCTGCCACAAAGACTTCCAGATGACAAGCAAAATTTCTGCAAGCAGCAGAAAGTTCTGCATCCATGTGATGCCTTGGCATGCTGTCGGCAGTGTCATCGCTCAGTTTTTGGTCATGCTTTTGCGCATTACACAAGAAAAAAAAAAGGAAGAGAAAGAAATCATTGTGCTGGCTGTTGGATGACATTTTACTAACCGACAGCAGTAAAGAGTGGTAATGGCGTATGCAACATCACAAGTCCTTGCTCATGGGTGGGTGATTTTAATTGTGCTAGAGGAATGCAAACCATTCAGATGCGATTTTGTCTTAAACTGAGTCTTTTCTTGAAACAAATACTAGGCTGCATGGTTTGTGATATGTTATTTTAACAGTCCACGTTGACGTATATCTGCCTTTAGTGTCCCTTTAAACGTAAGTGCCAAATGTGTGAACATTTTTTCTGTCTGGCAAGTTTGCATACGTTTGAGTGACAGCAGGCCTTTCATAGCTAATACTATAGTACTGGCTCCTTTCTGTTAACTGGCACAATGCATTGCCACTGCTTCTATAACCTTTCCCAGCAACACAAAGTGTAACTTGAAATAAATAAAATATATCCTTCTTTCATAACTTGCAAATGGAGACCACACATCTGCGTAGTCTTCCTATTAAATCAGAAAAGCATACACGCACACTCACGTGTACATGCATGCACATGTGGATATGTCTCCGCAAACCTATGAGACCTTTTATTTTTCAGAGCTAGCAAGATGTTGAGCAGTGCTTTAAGTTGGACTTCTTGGTAGTTCATCATTACAGGGAAACAGTGCAGGAATCTGATGAAGACTTCATTCCGATTGATGTTTTTCTCGGATTCCTACGCTGTTTCCCTCTAATGATGAACAAGCTGTAATAGCAGTAGCCAAGGGGAACTTATGTTTCCTCCAATAAAGGCATTTCCACAAGCACTTCACAACATGTATACAGTAGAACCTCATTGATACGTTCCCATTATGTACGTTTGCCTACTCCAACGTTCGCAATCGAGAACATTCTTGTCACGCTCATTTTTCACCGGTTCATACATTCCTGGAAAACACTATTTTCTGGCATCAACATTCAGTACGTCGCCAAAATGTGATCATATGATACATTTTCTGGCTGCTAACAATCCCATGTAAACAAGAAAATGCGCGAGGCACATGCGATCGAGATCAGTATATAGGTACCCATCGCAACAGCTTCACTGCAGCACCCGCCCACCCGTGTCACTTAAAAACACGCACTCAGTTTCTCATTTTAGTATCAGCAAACCTCCACCCAGGTCGTCGCACGCCGCATTCACAGCTATTACCGCCAGAGCAATAAGCATCTTCACCTATCTGTTTTAGAGTGCGTGATGCGTAGTTACTTTGGTATACCGTACTGCACGCCTTCAGCAGGCAATAATTCAAACGCGCCGCCGTTGTTAAGAACTCGTCAACTCGCCTACGGTGCCTGGACGGCCGTTTCCATCACCTGGGTATCGGGGGAGGACCGAGTGTTTATAAACCGTTGTTGTGCAGCTGCTCAGAACACTCTCTCTCAAGCAGTCATGTTAGACTGATGCACTTTTCTAAGCAGTCATGCTAGACTGATGTAGATACTGTAAATAAACCCATATTTCTCGTTCTCGATGAGAAGCAGTCCTTCCCTTCATCAACGTCCTCAGTGTGGATAAGTTGGACAACAGCATGGGCCAGCTACCTTCTAATTCATGCCGGACTCCAATCTTGACAATGGGTTACGAGCGATGGGATTGAGCCCCAATCCTGACAACTGGCTGACAGCGGTGAGATGGACTTTGCGACATGGTGCTGTGTCTGCGGTGAGTGCCTGGTTCTTGCTTTGACTCTCTAGGCTTCATTTTGTGGTTGTTCTGTTTAGAACTGTAGGGAAGCTAGATTGTTGATTGTTAGCTAGGTTGTGTTTTCCTAGCTAGATTTAGCGAGCAGGACCAAGGCAGTAAAGCAGCAATCATGGAGTTAAGGAGACTGCTGAGAGACGAATTGTTGATTGTTGGTGAGGAGCTGGGCCTAGATGTACGCAAGGAAATGCTAAAATCGGAATTATTGCAGCTAATTTCCAAAAAAGCAAGTGAGGAAGAAATCGAAATGGGGTTTGAACTTCTGAAAAAGAGAGAAGAACGAGAGAGAAAAGAACAAGAGAGAGAGGAACGCGAGTTAAGAAGAAAGCAACTTGAACTTGAAAGCAAACGTTTGGAGTTGTCTCAAGGGAGTGAAGGCGCTCTGGGACGATCAAGTGAGGCAGAATTGTATCGCATCGACAGGCTATTAAAGCCATTTGAGGTCAGGACCGACATAGGCTTTTTCCTAAGCAATTTTGAAAGGGCTTGCGAGAAGATGAACTTCGGTCCGAGTACATGGCCACAGCGGTTGCTGTCTATGTTGCTGTGTGAGGCGGCGGAAGTAATCGCCAGACTGAGTGCACAGAATGCATATGATTATGCGAAAGTTAAGGCTAGTCTCCTGAAGAAATACTGCCTTTCAGCCAAAGCTTTTCGGCAAAGGTTTAGGAGCACAGGCAAGAAAGATAGCGAGGGATATCCGGAGTTTGCATATAGCTTAAAGGCCAACCTAGTCGAGTGGCTGAAAAGCGCGGAAGCATACGACAGCAGAGACATGATCATTGAATGCATGTGTCTAGAGCAGTTTTACAAAAGCATCCCCCAAGCTCTGAAACTGTGGGTGCAAGACAGAGGGAATGTAAACACTGTGGAAAGGGCGGCTGAATCAGCCGAACAGTACGCAACGCGTAGAAAATTGAACGCTGAGGACGGAAATTGGGATGGTCGAAATGGACCACGGAAACTGTTTCGTTTCAAAAAGGGTTCGCAGACTAGACGACCGGAGCCTGTAGAAGTGGAGGAAAAGCCCGCAGAAAAGAGCGAGGAGAAACCTAACAGGGAAACCGTACAAAAGAGCAGAAAAGAAAATTCGAATCTTTTGACCGATCCGCTGCTATAAGTGCCACAAACTGGGACAAAACGCTGTGAACTGCGGAAAGCCTAGCGTAGTTTTTTCCTACATGAATGAAAAAGACGAGAATGTGCAACTTTTAAGCCCCTATCTTCACGACCTGCAAGTTAATGGCAAACCATGCCGAGTGCTAAGAGACAGTGCTGCCATGATGGACATTGTCCATCCATCTTAGGTGACGGTAGATGACTTCACCGGAGAAGTAGCATGAATCAAACAGGTTGTAGAAGAACACAGCATGTGTCTGCCCATGGCCAAAATCAAAATCAGTGGACCATTTGGGGAGCTAGAGACTGAGGCTGCAGTTTCCAAATTTTTGTCACTGCAGTACCTTTACATCTTTTCGAATCGTTCGAATCAGTTACTGCGTGACAAAGGGCTTAAATTGGGAGAGGGCGTAGTACAGGCATTGACACGAGGCCAAGCTCGTAAGATCGCGTCACTTTCGGCCGAAAATGCACAAGCTGCTCCAGCGGAAACAGAAAGGGGGATAACTTCAATACCCGAATCCGAGCTAGGCCCGAGGGACAAAAAAAATACAGTTGAGGAGAGCCTGCCAGCTGACCAGCTCAATGAGAGCGAAGCACTAGAGGGTCAAAGTTCAAGCCTGCAGGAAGAGCAAGCTGACGCAATCGCAAGCGAGACAGGGTCATTATTATCACCGGCCTCAAAGAATTTTGATACGCTCTTACGTGTGGACAGAGAGGCACTGGCAATAGAGCAAAAGAAGGATGACAACTTAGCTAAATTACACCACACAGCTAAAGAAGGCATTGCTAGGCACAACATGACGATACAAGAGAGAGGAGGGTTGTTGTATCGACACTACAAAGATCGAAAGGGTAGGATTCTAGATCAATTAGTCGTACCTACTTAGTACAGGGAGGACCTTTTGAGTCTCTGTCATGGAAATGGGTGGTCCGGCCACCTAGGCATAAACAAATCAAAGGAAAGATTGCTTATGGAATGCTACTGGCCTGGCTGTTTCAAAGACGTAGAAAACTTTGTAACATCATGCGACGCCTGCCAGCGCTCGGGTAAACCAGGAGAGGCATGAAAAGCTCCACTAAAGGTAGTGCCCTTAATAACAGAACCTTTCAGATGACTTGTGATAGACACGGTAGGGCCTCTACCAAAAACAAAATCAGGTTACAGGTAGTTGTTTACCATGCTGTGTCCGGCTACAAAGTTTCCAGAAACAATCCCTCTGAAAGAGCTCAGCTCCACCGAAGTAGTAGACACACTTTTGACAGTGTTTGCACGAGTTGGGTTTTCAACCGAAATTCAGGCCAGTATTCAGTATTCACCAGTGCACTGACTTCCACATTCTTGCAAAAGTGCGGGGTAAAGTTAATACACAGTTCCGTCTATCACCCTCAGTCAAACAGTGTATAGAGGTGGCATTCAGTGCTTAAGAGAGTTTTGCGTGCGCTCTGTTACGAGCAAAAGGAGGACTGGGAGAACTGTCTGCCGGCAACTTTGTTTGCTTTGCGAACAGTTCCACATGAAGCGACAGGGTTCTCACCAGCAGAACTAGTGCATGGGAGGACACCCCGTTCTCCACTAAGGATGTTAAGAGAGATGTGGGAGGAAAGAGGAGAGAGTCCTACAGTGGTTGAATACGTGCTAAATCTTCTGGAACGGCTAAGCGGAACCCAAGAACTAGTCGGAAAGAGCATGGGAATAGCTCAAAAGAACGCCAAATTCTATTACGACAAGAATGCAAGGCTTCGTATGTTTAACGCCGGAGACCAGATAATGATCCTCAAACCTTCAAGAAAGAACAAGCTTGAAGTTCAATGGGACGGGCCCGTTAAAGTGTTGCACAAACTTTCAGATACTAACTATGCTCTGAAAATGCCCGATTGCAGGAAGGAAGTGATGTTATGAACTTCCAACCGGTGCCACCAGTGTTACGACACCCAACCGGTGCCACCAGTGTTACGACTTGTACCGCTGCACCACGATTACGGCTTTGTGGTCCCGTAGCGCTCGTCACCCGTTTCGTGACAGAGCGTTGGTAGCGAAGACTCCGAGCCTGGCGTCGATGAGAATAACAAAAGGGACTTTATACATTATATACAGGTTATCATACAGGACATGAACGGGTCGGCACTGGGGCCGAGTGCTCACAACAAACGCGACTGTTCTCGCACGACGACGTCCGGCGAAAACGCGTGACACATCTCACCCCAGTCGGGAGCGACACTCTCTCCCGGTGGGTTGGCGGATCCTGTTTTCGAGGCGGCCTGTCGCTGCTTTTATAATCCCCGACGACCATTGTCACTCAGACGGCCCAATACAAAGTCAGCACACGACGGTCGTCCGAGGGGTCCAACCAGCGACCGCGCTGGCCACCCGGTTCAAAGTTCGCGCGCGCGGTGACCTCCAGGCAAAGGGAGGTGCGGCGCCGGGCTGTCTGGCACACGCGGACACGTCCAAACACGCTGCTCGCCGAGGCTTCTCCCGCACGAAGGCGCAGCATCTTGACTTGTGAAGCGAGAATTATGGCGCTCGCAGGATAGATTCTGCATCTTGCAGATTCGGAATCCGGGCTTGTGGTAATGGCACAACAGCATCCCCGCCCTCAGATAAGGCGCCGGGAAGACGAGCTGCCTCCACGTGGCTCGGATGCCAGGCGCGCACGTTCGTCAGGCTCGTCCAAGTTCACGTCCATTGTCGGGACGCCAGGTAACTTCACGTGCCCAGGTCCGACTCGTCAGGACAGGAGCTCTGCTCACCACGTCGTCGCCAAGGCACCTTGACCAGCTCCGCTCGGGTCGTTCCTAAGACCTTGCTTCTCGCCACTGGTCCCGCTTGGTCGTTCTGCAGCTTGCAAAACCGACCGGCAAAAGGCAACACCCAACACGAACAAGTGCCCTCTGTCTCCCGTCAAACACCAGACAAGGCCATAATTCAAATCAACCTAACTAAATTGCTATCCCTCTTTTTGCTCCCGCTGCAACAAGAGGCAGGTGTGCGATCTAGTACACAAGGCTCAAACAACCAGTTTTCAAATTAACAACACAACAAAATAGAAACAATTATTAATCAGCAATAATAATTACAAATAGAATGGTCCCCTTGAAATCACTTGGACCGAAAACATACTTCTGAGGAAGCAAATGAGGTCATTCATTTTTCCCGGCGATATTTTCGCGGAATCCGAAGCTGCTTATATTTGCGACCCTGCTTATCCGTGTAGCGGCGGTACAATAAGCCAGATTCCTTGCCAAATGAAACCTCCTTTTTTTTTCACTCCCCGTTTGACGCTCTTCCTCAGATCGGCTAGTGAACAATCTTCCTGTTGTTCGCGAATCCGAGTTTCCCTTTCAACTGCAGCCTGTTCCTGCCAGCTGGCGGAAACCGGAGCGAGTGTGGAGCCCGCGTCGCCTAATTGCGGCGTCGAGTCTATATCGCGGCTAGCACTGCACGCGTCACTCCCACTCACTTCCAGGACCCGCTCGTCTAGGCCAGCGTCCGAGCTCTGCCTCTCCCGCGACTGCTCGCCATTCAAGTTACCTTGATCAGTCCGTGTGCCGCACCGCCTTTCGCTCACCGACGCTAAGTCAAGTTCCCTCGACAGCGGGCGCGCTTTGGATCGCGTGGGGGCCATGTACGCCACGTCGGCAAAGAATGATTTGCCCTGATCCCTCAGCAGCTGCTCCGAGCTATTTGAGAAGAGGTAGGAAAATTGCTCCGGGAGGGCGGCTGACACAGCGGCTTCGGTGTTAAGTTTTCCAAACTCTCCTTCAATGATAACCGTTGCGATCGGTAAACAGACACTCTCCTTCTCGGCCACTTGCCGTATCCTAACGCACTCTCCCGTAAAATCACTCGAGGAGACGAAAGACGGGTGAACAACGTCCATAGTTGCTGCAGAGTCCCGCAGTGCTCGGCACTTCTTGCCGTTTACCTTAATTTCCTGCACATAGGGCTCCAATAGACGTATGTTCTTGTGAGTTTCCTGTATCGTTGCAAAAGCAATTCTCTCTGGGCAGCTTGCAGCGATGTGCCCTTGCTTTTTGCAATTGTAGCAGGTTAACGGTTTCCGTTTTTCAAAAGAACGCGTCATTTCGTTTCGCTGTTTCGGACCATCGTCATCATTCTGAGATGCATTCTGTCCTTCCCTTACAGTTTCTTTGGGAAGGGACTCGTCGTCCCGAAACTCGCGACGCGTGATTTCCTTCCGTTCGTCGGGCTTCCCGTAAAACCCATCTCTTCTATCTGCTTTTTCTACACGCACTGCCTTGCTGTGTAAGCTGCGGCGGGTGTAATACTCTTCCGCTAACTCTGCTGCCTTGTTTAGCTTAACCTCCTTTAGCCTATCTTGCAGCCAGAGCCGGACATCCTCATCAATGCAACGGTAGAACTGCTCCAACGCGATGCATTCGACAATTTTGTCGCGGTCGTCGTAAACCTCTTCGCCCTTCAGCCATTCCACCAAGTCGGCTTTTAGACGAAACGCGAAGTCAACATTCGACTCCTTACCCTTTTTTGCATACCGGAACCTCTGCCGGAAAGCTTCGGGCGACAATTTGTACTTCCGCAGTAGCGCTTCCTTCGCATCACTGTAGCTCTCAAACGCCTCTTTCGATAAGCAAGTTATTACGTCTGATGCCTCCCCAGGAAGCAAGGCTAACAGATTCTGTGCCCAAAGGGATCGCTCAATGCTATTCCGTTCGCAGACGTGCTCAAATTTCACGAGGTATTTGGCCATATCCTCTCCGACGACAAAGGGTGGAAGTTGATCGCGTATTCTTGGAACGTTAGAAGTGAGACTAGGCGCTGGCGAGCTATTTCGGGTCTCCAACTCTTTCATTTTAAGCTCGTGCTCACGTCGCTCCCTCTCTCTCCTTTCCTCCTTTTCCTCCTCGCGACGTTGCTGTTCTCTCCTTTCCTCCTTTTCCTCCTCGCGACGTTGCTGTTCTCTCCTTTCCTGCTCGCAACGTTCCTTCTCCCTTTCCTCCCTTTCCCGACGTTCATTGATATCCGCCCAGGCCTCAGCGGCTTCCTCAGCCGTTACGTCCCCAGTCCTCATGACCTCAAGGATCGCATTCTTTCTTTTGGTTGAGCCCAACTCAATGCCCAACTCCTCACAAATTTCGAGAAGTTCCTTCACCTTGTACTTCTCCATCGTTCACACTGTCCTCCTGCTGTTTACCCTTTTTGAATATACCTGCCGTACGCTACTATAACACTACTAGTAAGACATATGCAAGTATTTCACACACTGCCCTGTCTACCCCCTCAGCATCCCCTGGTTTTCAAAACACTCTTACTAGGCTTGAAACACACAAGGTTATCACAATGCAACACCAAATCCTTCCCTAAGCTACTATAACCTGTGTCAGAGAAAGTCTGGTGTTTGAGGTAAACTTCAGGCACTCACCGCGCCGAGGTAGCTGATGCCGGTCAATCCCGTAGCTGCCATCCAGTGTTATGAACTTCCAACCGGTGCCACCAGTGTTACGACACCCAACCGGTGCCACCAGTGTTACGACTTGTACCGCTGCACCACGATTACGGCTTTGTGGTCCCGTAGCGCTCGTCACCCGTTTCGTGACAGAGCGTTGGTAGCGAAGACTCCGAGCCTGGCGTCGATGAGAATAACAAAAGGGACTTTATACATTATATACAGGTTATCATACAGGACATGAACGGGTCGGCACTGGGGCCGAGTGCTCACAACAAACGCGACTGTTCTCGCACGACGACGTCCGGCGAAAACGCGTGACACATCTCACCCCAGTCGGGAGCGACACTCTCTCCCGGTGGGTTGGCGGATCCTGTTTTCGAGGCGGCCTGTCGCTGCTTTTATAATCCCCGAGGACCATTGTCACTCAGACGGCCCAATACAAAGTCAGCACACGACGGTCGTCCGAGGGGTCCAACCAGCGACCGCGCTGGCCACCCGGTTCAAAGTTCGCGCGCGCGGTGACCTCCAGGCAAAGGGAGGTGCGGCGCCGGGCTGTCTGGCACACGCGGACACGTCCAAACACGCTGCTCGCCGAGGCTTCTCCCGCACGAAGGCGCAGCATCTTGACTTGTGAAGCGAGAATTATGGCGCTCGCAGGATAGATTCTGCATCTTGCAGATTCGGAATCCGGGCTTGTGGTAATGGCACAACAGTGAGGATATATCACTGCAATTTGATGGAGCCGTATGTAGAGCAGAGCGGAGTCGTTAACTATACCATCAAAGAGCAGGATGGCACTAGTATCAAGTTTAAGGAGTGTAGGGCGACCTCCGACTCTGAAATCAGCCTAGAAGAAGTAGCAAAACATTCAGTAAGCTCGCACGCTCTTAGACCCGAGCAGCTAGATGAGCTAAAAGGGGTGTTAGGGGAATATCTCGACAGATTCCGCAATCGGCCAGGTAGAACTGAACTAATAACGCACGAAATAGAGCTGACATCAACCGAACCCGTAAGATCAAAAGGATAGACAGTTGAGCGAGTTGGTACGGTAACGTGATCTTGGCTTCTAGCGCGAAGTAAAACACGGACACAGGAAGGAGCAGACGGTCCTGTGCTCGTCCTGTCTGCTCCTTTCTGTGTCCGTGTTTTACTTCGCACTAGAAGCCAAGATCATGTTACCGTAAAATCAAAGCCTTACAAGGTGTCTCCAACACAGAGAGAGATTATGGAGGCAGAGGTACAGCGCATGCTAGAGTTGGGAGTTATTGAGCCCGCTGAGAGTGACTACACGTCACCGCTAATACTGGTAGAAACCCCTAACAAGGACCCTCGTCCGTGTGTTGACTACAGGAAGTTAAATGCCATCTCTAGGGATCGGCTGTACCCGATACCCAACGTTGAGGAACGAATTGAAAGAGTTAGCGTTGCTAAATAAATTTCAACTATAGATCTCATGCGGGGGTACTGGCAAGTTCCCCTTTCAGAAAGTGCCAGCCGCTATGCCACATTCATCTCACCTGTAGGCACTTTTCGCCCTCTCGCACTCAGCTTCGAGCTGAAGAACGTGCCGTTTAGCTTCTCTAAATTAATGGATATTGTCCTAAAAGACTTGCAGGAGTTTGCCTTGTCTTATCTTGATGATGTGGCCATTTTTTCAGACAGCTGGGAACAACACGTATCGCACCTCAAACAGGTGTTCTCACGGTTGAGGGAAGCCGGCTTAACGATGTAAGCGGAAAAGTGTAGATTTGGGTGTTCACAGGTTACTTATCTGGGCCATGTTTTTGGCCAGGGCACGAGACGGCTGGCCGAGCTGAAAATAGCTACGATTGGAGAATTTTCTCAGCCGCACACGAAAACATACCTTCGTTCATTTTTGGGACTTGTTGGGTACTATCAACAGTACATTCCGAATGACTCGCAAATGGCAAGTCCATTAACGGACGCCCTCTGAAAGGGAGCACCACGTAGCGTACACTGGGATAAGGACAAAGGGAATGCTTTCCAAAGTTTGAAAACACTATTGGTTTCTCGTCCTGTGCTTCGTGTGCCAGACTACACAAAGGAATTCATAGTTCAATGCGACGCAAGCGACAGAGGTATGGGCGCGGTACTTATTCAGGTCGGCGACGATAACGAGGAGCATCTTATCCTCTATGCCAGCCGTAAACTTAATGTAAGAGAGGAAGCCTACAGCGCTTCAGAGAAGGAACGCGCTTGTTTAGTTTGGGCCGCCCAGAAGTTGTCGTGTTACTTGTACGGAGCAAAGTTCATCATCGAAACCGACCACTGCCCTATGACGTGGCTCAATTAAATGTCACACAAGAATGGCCGCTTGCTCCGATAAAGTCTCACTCTCCAAGAGTACAACTTCTCTGTTAGATATAAGAAGGGAAAGTTGCATAGCAATACGGATGGTTTCAGTACAATAATTTGAATTCTGCGTTTAAGGGTCCCGCCTAAATTTTAGAGCTACTAGCGTTAATGTTGTTAAGCCAAGAAGATCCCCTCTCATTTAGCAGGATTCCCTTCATGATTGCTGAATTTGTCAGCACAAAATTGCTTCAAAAATAGGCATAACGAAATGCAGCGTCTTTTGTTTCTGCACTTATGTTTTCTTCGAAGCCTAGCGGGTCTAAAGTGAGAGCCAAGGTACGTCATCCCGGCACAGAGCCATGTTGTGGGGTTCGTTTTGCAGTTGCCTGTCCTTGTTGAATGTTTAGGGGCAGTGACATCATTACACAAGTGGTCGCTGTGAGCCAAGGCATCAACCCCTGGCCACCAGCCGTTCTCATCCTGCTCAGTGGTTTACAGCGCTGGACAGTCGAGATTTTCCAGGCCATGGAGGCGCTGTTAAGAACGGCCCGATGACGTGCAAGTTTTGCCTGCCAGTTGCTACAGCAGCGGCAACCTTGTCTCGGGACGCCACCGTTACGCTCTAGCCTCGTCGCCATTGTGACTAAACGGGCTCAGCGGACCAACTATTGTTACTGAGCCCACGGGAACGTCTACTGAGACCCCTTCCCACGCGCCGACCAAGACGCAAGACAATGGGTTGCCGGCGGGCGCGCTGCGGGGGTCAGCTCTGGGAATAAAATGCCCCTACGGTGCCTGGTCGTCTCCCCTACGATGCCTCGTCAACTCGCCTACGGTGCCTTGTCTCCCCTACGGTGCCTCGTCAACTCACCTACGGTGCCTCATCAACTCGCCTATGGTGCCTGGACGGTCGTTTTCGTCACCCGGGTATCAGGGGAGGACCGAGTGTTTGTAAATCGCTGTTGTGCGGCTGCTCAGAACACTCTCTCTCAAGCAGTCATGTTAGGCTGATGCACTTTTCTAAGCAGTCATGCTAGACTGATGTAGATACTGTAAATAA
This sequence comes from Dermacentor albipictus, assembly GCF_038994185.2. Classification (NCBI taxonomy): domain Eukaryota; kingdom Metazoa; phylum Arthropoda; class Arachnida; order Ixodida; family Ixodidae; genus Dermacentor; species Dermacentor albipictus. The sequence continues at coordinate 3,692,166 of NC_091822.1, read as the reverse complement.
ACCCATATTTCTCGTTCTCGATGAGAAGCAGTCCTTCCCTTCATCAACGTCCTCAGCGTGGATAAGTTGGACGACGGCATGGGCCAGCTACCTTCTAATTCATGCCGGACTCCAATCTTGACAACAGGTTACGAGTGATGGGATTGAGCCCCAATCCTGACAACCTTCTCTGTGTGGGCAAGCTTGATGTGGGTATCACGTTTCGCTTCAGCGGCATCCGGCATCGCCCACTGGTTCGATTTCATTTCAGTTTTCCATCGCCCATTTAAAGCATCACGCAATACGAAAACAACAAAACAAATCATGCGCCACCAGTGCACCACCAGTGTAATGTGCATTGGTGTCTCGTGCCGTAATGATCCACATGACATTTCGCATTACAAAGATGTCAAGAATAGCTAAGCCTGTTGAATTTTTTATTTATTTCGGATCATACGTTTCCCCGGTTGCTACGTTTTATCTTGCAGTTTTTTCCAAACTGTATGAACAAGGTTCTACTGTATAAAATTTACAATATGTTGCACCCACATTACAGTTGAACATTGATGTAACTAACACAGATATAATGAAGTAGTGGGTAGGACAAAGAAAATCTAAATGTTTTCTCGACAATATTATAGTGTAATGAATTATGCATATAACAAATATTAGATAACACTGATTACCCTGACATTAAACCGTACAATGTGTAAAGCAACTTTCCCACTGGCATTTCCTCTGAGAAGCCTTTCAGGCTATATTCATCACGAGAAACGTATCTAGGAACACAGGAAAAATTGGCAGAGACACTTTAGACTGCTTACGTGTGGGAATGCGAAAGCATTGTAGTTGCTTTAGTGAAATCTTTTTGCTTTTCTTCACATTTCTTGTCCATGCAAGCTCTCACCTGCGTTCCAGCTGCGCCTCGGTAAGCCCAAATGAAAATGCACCAAGCATCTGAATTTGCTCGCTTGCCTGCGAGGAGTTCATAACTTGAAGGACCACTCATCAGCATTCAATTTGACATTAGTGCTTTTTATTTAATACACTCATTTTATGCACTCATGACGTGGTGCCACCTATTGGCTGCACCATCACGTGCCCAGTGGCGCAAGCTCTGGGCCACACATTTAGTCAGCCAGAACCGTGGAGCTGCCGTGGCATCAGGGAAGGGTGTTCGTCTCGCACCCCATATGCATGGGCTCAATTCCTACCCAGAAGGAAATTTACCTAATTTTCTTTTCAAAGGCATTAATTTACTTTGTTTACAGGAACCTCCCTGAGAAATTTGACATAAATTCGAGTATGTTTTTATGTGGTTTTACTCTTTTCTGTCACCAATTTTTGGTACCATCATCTGTTCACGCTACCGACTACAATGCCAGGTTTTTGCATAATGGGGCATGTAATGCTTTTGCACTAATAAATGTGCCTTTTCACTGTAACACATAGCATTCTAGTCTTTCCAGTGTAAGACTCGAGTCCTCTGCAAAGCACAACCAGTGTGGCACATCTCATTGCGCCTGCGTTTTCACTGTTGCATAATGTAGCACTCCAGTGCTTTCAGTGCTAGGCTCTAGTTCTCCATGATGAAAGCACAACATGGTGCAACTATACTGCGCATGTGTAGAGCTGCATAATGTGTCCTTTCTATTCTGTCACTTCGCTGGAACTGCTTTGGCGCTGTAGTTTGGGCACTTGGCTCACAAGAGAAAGGTTGCAAGTTAGAACCTCACTGGGCGACAGGGACTCACCTTTTTCTGCTCACTGACAACTGGCCAATAGGCGAACCAAACGAAGACCGATTTGTGATATGTAGAATGACTACCACCATGAAAACATTTCAGCGGGGTTATTTATACCAGGCACAGCATCATACAGGCACCACTCCACTCAATTGTGCAAGGTGTTAAATGGGGAGCTCCACAATGGAGTTGGAAGTGTATTTTTTTATTGTTGATGCGAACCCTGCTTTCTCACAAAACATTCAAAATCTTTTTTTGCTGGAGCTAGATTTTCACTGTGATGCCCTTTATCGTCAAACACATTTAATAATTTCGTCAAAAGGTGCCGCAGAGCTCCACTAGATGAGGTCGCATTGGTGTCGCACAGCTACCCGTCATGAAAGGGCGTTTTGCCAGTGCATCATGTCCACTTATCTTCCTCGACTGCTGAAAAGCACATTGTTGCTCTCACTGTGCATTAGTTCTAAGTGAATACCTAAACATAGTTTACAGTAAGTTCGCTTTCAGTTGTGATGGTCAATCACAGTGATTTGAGCTCAAGATAGCTGGCTCTGCATGAGTGTTTGATGCATGCCTTGCTTGCATATGCCAGCACTGCTTTAGTGGATCATTGTACACATCTGTTTCATTACCCCAGTCATACTTGTCAGACTGTTTGGCTTATAAAGCATTTCTCTTTGTTAATTTTGGTATCTTTCAATCACATCATTTTCAAACGTGCACCACCGACTTTCAAATGGCATGCTGATACACTTCCTGCCCCACTTCATTTGTATGACAGATTGCTAATATCTTACAATACACGAGCTAAGGAAAGGATATAACATGAAGTACTAGCATGTGTATTAGTGCACCATCCATCCTGCAGTCAGTAAGGTGACGCTTTTGTGTAACATTGATATATAACTGGGATCACAAGCTTGACTCGTGCATGTGTCTCTCCAAGATTTTACCAGAACTAAATCGCAGCTTCAAGTTGCCACCTTAGTGCTGTAATGTGTCTTCTTGTCCGTGTTCTCTTTTATCTAGTAAATTCTAAAGCTGTGTCCAACCAACTGACCCACATTAAGTTGCTGCTGAATTAATTAAATACAGCAGGACCTTGTTAAAATAAAGTTGCACCGAACACAAAATTATGTTTGTTATATCCAATATTTATTATAGTCATTAAAACACTTTATTTAAATACTGTAAGCCTTTTCAAGCTCGTACAGGAGGGGAAATCGAATACAGATCAGGCATGTCCCCAGGATTTTCTTTCGAGGGTGGGGCAATCCAAGGTAACCTTTCTATGCAAATGAGGGGGGGGGAGTACCTTTACTAGTACAAATGTGAATAACGCCGACCATTCGCCATAAATACACGTAGACCCACAAAAGAGAAATGAAATAAGGTGTATACAGGTACGCCTCTGCGATACACCTCTCCTTTACTTGGCAAACAAGGAACTACGTCAAGTGGAGTTGCGCAGGGAAGCAGCGCAGAAAGAACACTGCCAAGAACAAGTAAAGAAGCGAAAGTGTCAAATAAATATTTCTTCAGTGGAATAGAGCTTAAAAGAGCAGCAGTTGGCAACATTGGCACATGAACCGCACGGAGTTAGGCTACTGCGCCAGCCAATTACAGAAGCAAACAAAATAGTTGTCATGCGGCCTTTTCAAAATGGCGTCGTACTTGATACCTCCGGAGCATCTGCTGTTCTTGAAGAGTCTTTTCATCGGCGGAAGCAATGAGGTGTGCAACAGACATGGACAAAATGTATGGAGTCTGAGCATTGCACTCTGCAAAAGTCTGTGGTGCCGTTCATTTCACTGCTCAACCCGTTTTACTCATGAAACTTCGCTGCCAACTGAAGTGAAAATTCACAACAAATAGTTGTAGCGAAGCAAGCATGTTATTTCAGTTCAATAAAAAATTAGGCATTCGCCATTCCAATACAAGAGGCAAGGGAAAATGTATAAAGTTGCGCACCAATAATTTTATTTTTGTAGTTACCGCCTTATTTGGGTAACAGAAAAAGTTTGAAGTACGAATTATTTGCAGCCTTGCGGAGGAACAGTGGCTGGCGGTGATGAGGACGTGGACGGGGCTTCACTGCAGACTTAAGTTGTATACGACTATAGTAGCATTTTTTGAATTAGCTCTGGAAGAATTATACAGAAATATATATTTGCAAAACAATCACAGTTCTTTTGGATCCATCGTTTACTGCGCTAACAAGTGCCACAACTGACTCATATTGTTATTTGGGAATTTACATAACGATGCATGGCCGCCAGTCCCCTACAACTGCGTATGGCCACAGTGCCTGACCACCCTGCCTGGCATGCTGTGCAGGATGCAGGAGCTGGGCATCCGGCCTGATGACAGAGTCGTCTGCTTTGGCCAGCTGTTGGGAATGTGCGACCAGGTCAGCTTTCCTCTGGGTGAGTATTGCCATGTGTCATTGTTTTACTTTTTTGATAGTGTTTGTTTTCACCTGATTATCACCGTTATTACCATACAGTATCATTGTACAGCAGAACCTCGTTCATGCCTTTTGGAAAAAAGGAAGCGAGAAAAAAACGTACGAACTGAAAAAAAAACTTGCAATCAGGAGACACTAAAAAGAATTGACAGGCTCAACTGTAGCTGACATCTACTGAATGCAAATTGTTGCCTGAATCATTACAGCAAGAGACATCGAGCTGGCAGGGCTCGAGCGACCCAAGATGCGCGTTGTCATTTTTACGGCTTAGGCAAGTGTATGTTTGCCCTCCTCAAGTTCAGCCTGGGTCAGCAGCTTCTTCGAGCAGGGCATTTTGGTGGAAAGGTTTAATGTGTCCACTTGGCACGAATCAAATCATTGCGGCATGAGACACGGACACACATCTAGCTGGTAGGGCCCAAGCTACCCAAGACGCATGCTGCCATTTTCCTATTGCATAGTGTTTTAAAACTGCAGCAGGAAATGTGAACGGAATTTAGTTGGTGGGCAACACTGAAATAGGATGCCTACAATGTCACCAGAGCAATACATTGTGCTCCTTTTGCACTGCTTGCAGCAGCGATCGGTGGTGCATTCGAGTTAAAGCGTGCAGACTACTTTTCCAACCGCACTATGGCCCACACGCTGTGAAAGAAATAAGTGAAGATGCTTATTGCAATAAGGTTGGCAGCAATAGCCATGAATGCGGTGTGTGATGAACTGGGAGAATTGTTGGTACCGGAATTAGAAACTTAGCGTGCCAGCGTTTTCATGTGAGACTGGCAGGCTAGTATTGCGGGGAAGCTGCTGTGGCAGGTAGCTATTGTTTTCGATTGCGCGCGCCTAACACTTTTATTGCGGTAGCAATTGTATGGACACTCCAGGCACATTTCTGCCATCGTCATCATCGTGAGGTTCCGTATTAGGTCCGTATAAAATCACCACCGCGCACCGTATGCTGTATGTGTGAGTGAAAGCCAGTGATCGTGGCTCAATATTGTGCACATGAGGGAGGAAAGCGAGGAGGAAGTGCACTGTCCCTCATCGTGCGTAAGGCTCCAGGGAAAGGGTAGGAAGGCGGTGCGTTCTACTCCGGGCAGCCCGCACTGCTGCGCGCGCCCTCCCAGGCCACTGTATTTTGAACGCCATCTGCGACGGTGACAAAGTCCTCCGCACGCTGTGTTTTTGAGGCTTAGTTCTTGTTGGTGAGAGATGCAGCACGAAGATCAATTTGCTCGCTGCTCCTGCCGCACTTCCTCACTCCAGCGTTCTGGCAGCGAGTTTTCGCCGTCATCGAGTGAGATGTATTCGTGTTTGCTTGTGCGTGCATGGCACCATGCTTGTTAATTCAATTTGTGTGCCTATGTTTACAAGCTTATACAGCCAATAAAACTACTATCCTTACTTCTTAGAGCTGCTCGCTAATTTGCTATCGCAATCAATGCTTTGTCTTTCAAGCAAAACTGCAATTTCTTCTTGTTTACAAGGGATCTTGTGGCCAGAAAATATATCGTACGATCACACTTTGGCAATCTACTGAACGTTGGTGCTGAAAGATCGGGTTTTCCAGGAACTTATCACCTGGTAAAGAAATAAGCTTAACTGTAATGGGTAATTTTTTGCATTCTCAATTGCGAACTTTGCCACCGAGAACTCGTACGCAACAGTATCGTATCAACGAAGTTCTACTGTAGATTGCTCAGCACTAGGTGCACCTAATGTTTTGAAAATTTCTTGAATGTATGTGAACACTAGCAATTACTCTGGAATATACGGTGAGTCATGGATAAATAGCAGATGAACTCCACCTGTGAGATCAGATTCAACAACTGACAACTGTGCTCGCTGCCAACATTGTGATTTGAGTATTGCTTCTCTTCCTGGGAACGCGCTAGTCCAATAAACGAGAGGAATGGGGGTTAAGCGAGGGGCCCAATTTTTATTAATCATATCATAAGAAGCCAACTAACAAAGACACCAAGGACAACACCGGGGAAATTGCTTTTACTGACTAATTGAAATAAAGAAATTATAAATAATGGAATGGAAGGATGAAAAAACAACTTGCCGCAAGTGGGGAACGATTCCACATCTTTGCATTATGTGTGCGATGCTCTACCAATTGAACTACCTCGGCGCTGTCTTCCCATCCACTTTTTGGGGTATTTATGTGTTACTACTATAACTAACCGTGGGAGTGTTAGCCAGCACCACCACTCGCAAACCTTGGCGACAGATGTGGAACATCCTTTCTGCTGCAGGCGTCACAAGTATGTGATCTTTTTGGGTGAAACCAACTGATCAATAAACCCACATATGCTACCTGAAAGCATCAATGTTGCCAGATTCGAGACCCTTGTTATGTAGGTAGGTTCCTAATCCAATAAAGTGTTACATTCTTAATCCATACTTGTGGAATCGTTTAATACTCCACCACCAGAGTACAGTGGGACAGTATGCACCCTCTGCCAATCTCTCTGGTATCATTGTTTTATTTTGAACTTGGATTTCGTTATAAAGATCATGTGACTGTTGCCAAGGGATTTAAAAAGAACAGAACTGTTTCTTATGCAGACTTGTGCCATGAAAGCAAATCAACATTTAAGAGCACAGTGATGAGCACTTTTGGTGACCATTGAATCAAACCAGATTGTTTGAGGCCTTCTGTTATTTATACGTTCGTCATTTTGCATTCCAGAGCAGTCGATGTCACCTAGCTAGGTCGCTTTAAGAGTGTTCATGAATGGTCCAGTACAGCAAGTGCAACTTGTGCAAGAGCAATAACACAATAACAATGGTACTTTACTGAAAGCAATCACTGGCCAAAAGTAAACCAATGCTTTCGTTGCAGTAAGAGTGACACTACATAAGAAACACTTAATGAAGCTCAGAGATACATTGCTAATGTTGAAGCTTGGGCAAGAAATGAAGCATTTGCATCTGGAATTGAACATGCAGTGAAGTATGAATCCTGTTGCTACGGGGGAGGGCTTTGTGTGTGTGCACATACTTTCCTCCGTGCCTTATCGTTTTTGCTCCATCCCTCATAAAAATGAATGTTTCTGAGTCATGGACATCACCTGGACAAACAATTCACATCTTATAGAGAAGTAGCTTACTGTTATGACAGTAACTAGGTGGAAATAAGAACATCAATGCAGATAACTTATGCATTAGCAAAAGAAAACGAAATTCAAGACAAGCAGCGCACTTAAAGTTTATTGCAAGCAGTCTTAATCAAAGCAAACAAAATCAAGTAGATAAGCTTGAAGAAAAACAGTCTATGCATAAACTGCACATTATTGCTGCCACTCTTCCTTATATAATACTTTCTGTTATGACCATAGATGGCTCTGAAGAAGCAGAAGCCTTCACAAAGCTTCGCTTAGCTGAGGAAAATGAGGCTCTTTCATGCGTTTGTGGCTGTGCATGAAGTTTTACATTCTGCACAGAGGAGCAAGAAAGCAGCATCATATCTACTGATGAAACATTTCATAACAGATATGGAAGTTGTCTGCCTCGAGGTACATGTGCTTCTGGTTGGCCCGATTATCTATATCTGCAGGCTTAAGTGGACATCAGCTTTTGGATAAACCTCAAGGGTGTAGAGTTGCTACAGGATAGTGAATCCGCGGAATGTACTACCTGCTCACTGTGTTCAGAACCTGCTACATCCATGCCTGGTGCATTGCAGTGTTAAGAGATGCGCCACAGCATTGCCATGCCTAAGGATGTTTAATCAGTGCAACCCGGATTGACTATTGTGAACTTGGCAAACAGTTTGACCAAGGCAGTAGCTTGGTCTGGTTAGGTGTGTCACACTGGGAAATTGAGCGACGCAAGGACCGGCCATGTGCAGGGCTAAGTTTCTGAGCATGCCCAGAAGTTACCCAACTTTTGCTTGCAGGCCAGGCTGGCTACTCGGTGTACAAGTATGTCCCATATGGCCCCATCGATGAGGTAATGCCATACCTGTCCCGGCGGGCCATTGAGAACAACAGTCTGCTGCAGAAGCTCTCCAAAGAGTTGGGTCTGCTGAGGCACGAGATCATGCGCCGCCTGCTCGCTGGCCAGATCTGGTACACACCTCACGGCCACTACAAGCCTGTCTGACCTCCAGACCTTTGCTGAGACTGTGTCATCCGCATCACCATTGCACCAGCTACAGATGTCTCCCTCCAGGTGTAACACATCTGCTTGGCTGACGTGACCACCAAGAATTCTTCCCTCCGATGTGGAGAATTAGCTCGGTGATGACAAACATTTGACGCGCCCCACTATATTGCAGCTTGAAGCTGAACAGCTGCATCAAATCAACTTGACAGCATTTTACAGGAGCAGATATGTGGAAAGAACACGCAGGCTTACTTTGTATATATAGTTGGGTATCATCGTCTTAAGTATTTAAATTCTGGCCTCACCATGGCCAGAGGTACCCATTGATGCGCTTATAATGCCACAGCAGTTATATGCAGTTATGATGGTGGTGACATAGACGTTCAAAGAGGACGTATGCGCATACACCACTGCTGATGTGCGGCATACGCATGCCACCAGAGCTCATGCCCCCACAAGATGGTCTGCAGACGTGATTTTCTTTGAGTTTATCTGCGTTTGTTAACTGTGCCACGGAATTTAAACACAGCTCATGAGCAATGTATGGTGCACTTAGCTGCACCGTTGATTTAAAGATAAGACCATGTTGTCAGTTTTAAGCAAGCTCGTCTATTTTGACAGTCTGATTTTGTTACTATGTGTATTGATCTGAACGTGCAGCAGCCATTCTATTTTCTGGAATGACTATATGCTGATCTGACTGGCCAATGGTGCTTTGTTTGTGACTCCATCTGCAGTCAACTTTAAATTTTTTTTTTATGGCTGTTACTTTGTGCTTTTGTATTTGCATTTGCATTTGTCTGCTATGGCCATATAGGAAATGTTTCACTGTTGGGACAAGAGAAACTTGAATGAGGTGACCATACTGATTTCTTTTGTAGGTACCCTAGAATGGAGGCAGGTCATTTTCATGTATTGATAAGGCGAAAAGCCTTGTAGCCACTATTGCTGCCACCGTAAATATCCTGTTAAAATAGGGAAGGGTGCAGAAAATGCCCTTAATTGACGACATTGGCTACCCATGCTATGGCTATTCTGGTGCTGCCATTCACAACAGCCACCAGCTTTGATGCTTTAAACACCCATGGCACGTCCTATGCTGCCCTGAGGCTATCTTTGCCTTAGCATTCATTGAGTGGCTACCATGGCTGGCCATTAAACTGTTCCTGCACGTGGCTCGTGGTATAAGCTCACAGTGCCACTGTTTCAAGCAACTTTATGTGTGCTTGCTTGTCGCTGTGCCTGTACTTTTTAGGCACATTCTTGTTTGCTCGGTGAAACTCGTTCATGCGGCCTTGAAGCTATTATTGTGGCACGCATTACACTCTTCAGAGCATTTCTGGACAATCTAGAACTGTCAACCTAGAATTCTAAGGTGAGCCGGTCGCATGACACTGACCTAACTTCATCTCTTTTGCCAACAAACCATTGTAGTGCATGAAATGGAAGTCGGTGAAGCCATTTCCAGCTGGTGAAGCATTGCTTGACAGCATTTTGCAGCCAACATTTAGGAAAAAGAGAGATATCACAGATCTGTATTCTTGATTGATCACTTTCATGGGTACTTGCACTTTTTTTGCATAATGTCTCACTATAGCAGCGGGCAGACTGCTTGCTCGATCATCCACTAAAAGTGATGTCCACGAAAGTGGTCCGTCGAGAGCACCTCAAAGGCATTGCTCCAGGAATACTACCAGCATGTGCCTGTGATTTTCCTGCCCTGAGCAAAAGCAGCAGTCGTAGTGGCAACAGTGTGGCAGTGATCGTTACCCGATTGACATCAGATCACTGCTGGTGCAATTTGCCAGGCGGGCGCCATTCATGCTCGGCAAGCGTGCTTAACGTTTGCTGTTGAGCTCAGGTCTGCAAAGAGCATGCTTTGCTTCCGTTGATTCTTTCAGAGGGCACGAATGATGGCCAGAATAATCACCAGCTCCATCTATTGTTTTGGGTGAAGGCAGTACATGGCACCTGAAGTGATTAACATGATGGAGAAGCCTGGCTTGATCCAGTGGCTGGTGCTCAGTGGCAGGTGTTGTCTTGCCAGCATTTTGCTCAATCTTATTTTAGCATTTTTTGCATAGCGTTAGTTAGGAATCTCTTTTATTCCCTTTGGTAGTGCCACTTGTTGATGTGGGAATCTTGACTGCATTTTGTTGACTCTCCTTTGGAAGAAGAAACTTTGTAAACAAAAAATGCAGGCATGCTGTTCTGAAGTCTTCATTACGGTCTTGTGCCAGCTGAAACTGTGATGCTAATAAAATAATAGCTGTGCTCACCAGTACTAGTTGCTGTCAGTTATTTAGCCACTTTTTCTTCCTGTTCAGCTCCCACCAGACAAGGCATATTGTTTTACTAAGCATTGAACTGCATGAATGGCCTTGATCACACCAATAACAATAGTTGGCATCTGGTTTAGCTGAGGTGCGTGTGAAATTGCTCACTATCAGGGCAGCAACAGGCAGTATTTATTCAATCAATTTAATGATGAATGTTGGTCCGTCTCATAAGTTACAGAGCCTCGTGTTGAAGTAAAAAAAATTAATATTCAATTAAATTAATAATTGGATTACTTTTATTTTTAGGACAATAGATAATATTTTGAAGAAATGCCTCATATTTGGCTGTTTATTTGCCCGAACTTCACAAATGATGATCGGAGGTAGTGCCACCATCTGAGCTCCATTCATCATCATTAAATGCTTCGTCATGTCCTCGAAGAAGGCTGAGTGAGGGTAAAAGCCTAGAGCGGTGTATAGCAAAGAGACGAGTTGCATTTAGCGGTGGCTGTGGGGGGATTTGTGCTTTAAATGACACTTGACATGTTCAATCTTGATTGTAGACCAACCTTGTTTGGCCACGATTGAGAGTCAGCCCCTGCCCCTATTTCACACAATGTCTGTCGAAAAATAAGGTTGGCCTGTAATGATATAAACAAGGCAGTTGCTTTCAATGCTTCCCATGACAGCTCCTCAGAGGACGGAGGGAGGATTCGGTGGAGGCAGGAAGGCGCCAGTGCCCAGTGTGTACAGTCAACTGCGAAAGTTTACAGATCACGGGATCTGAGAAAATTTTAGAACTAGTTTGCCACCATAGCCACTAAAGCAGTACAGCACCATGTTGTTCATATATATATACCACTGCAATCTAGAAATCCAAATGACAGGCTCTGTTCTGAGGCTGCTATGACATTCAGCTTCTTTACAGATACCACAGTCTGTAAACTTTTGTGGCTGACTGTACAAGTGAGAGAGTGACGTGCAGGTAAGTTGCTCGAGCTTTTTAAAACTTAGCGTTCATGAGTTCCTCCAGGATGAATGGAACTTAATTACTAGAATACCACAAGAAAAAAGAGCCCATGCAGGGGGGGTATCAAGTAAGGGAAATATTGGTGAATAACAATGAAAATAAATGATCATGATGGGCAAAATAAAGCTAAACAAACAGAAATGCTATCTAGAAATGCTCTCTACGAATAAACTTCATGGCTCACACGCTTTGCAATGTAACAAGTCAGAATTTAGTTTGCCCATTTGAGTCAGTGCTGTTAAAACTGTTCCATTTATTAAATGTGTTAGTTGGTGCTAAAATGATTTAACAAATCATCAGGACGATCTTGTTAGCAACAATCTCAGTGGCATCAGGTATGATTTGGGTATGTTCAGGTGTGGCTCTGAACATGCCCTGAATATGCCACACCTATCATTTTCAGCAAGCGGTAAGAAAGCTTAACATGCAAGAAGCCTTATCTTGTGGGTTCCCATCAGAATACATGGAAACGATAAAATAATTTTTTCGCAACAATTGCACCAAATTTGAGGAGGTGTGTTGCAGTTAAAGAAAAGCAATATCTAGTGTCTGTAAGAAGTGGACTATTTATTTATTTCATAAGTCTTTTAACAGTAATTGTTGAAAACTGCATAATTGAACAAACTAGGTCATCACATCTACAACTCATCAGTATATAAAATTATATCAGAATTCTATGAACTGCACGTAACAACACATCTAAAGCAGGCAAAATTGATGTTTAATACACTGTTCTGAAATATAGTGGAATGCATTTGTCATGAAGTGCTTCGAGCGTCCGAAATAATTTGTCATACAGGTATTCTAAGTGTCGTGTACTGCAGAGCTCGCAGTGGAACCAGGACAGAATTGTTCCTTTGTTTTACAAGTCATTTCATTGTAGAGGTACTCTACTGTATGCCACTAATTTGTGAGTAGGACTGTTGCAATATCTTTGTAAACTTTGGAATATCTTTAAGTAAGCTCTCAGATTTGTCCAATTTATATACTCTAACAGATACAGTTCGGAGAATTTGTTTTAACTGTCTGAAATCATCTTTAGGCATATTACAACATTTTGTTGTTACTCGGTGGCTGGCAAGATGGCTTTTTGCCATTGCAGAGGTAGGGCATCATGGTGTGATGCAGAGATGTCCCAAGTTTTTGCTAGCATGGCGTGTATGCATACTGCCACTATGCATGGATTGGCTGGTATATGTGGCACAAGCAAGGTTCGTCGAGTGGAGGTAGTCGCAGCACACAACACTTCTGTGTGCTGTCTACATTGTAATGGAACACATTGCGGTGGAGTCAGAACTGGGAAAAATTTCCTGCAGCTTGAAAAGCAAATGGTGCAGGATTCTTGTTTTCTGTTTTTCCTTTTTCTTGAAATATTTTAGCGGTAAACTAAAACTGCCTATTGCTATTCAAGTGTGGTAACACTATATCTCTGTAGCTTTGTCACTATAGCTATACACTATAGCTCTGCCTGATTGTGGGTAGCTGTGCTACTGCCAAGTATCGTATAGTCAAACACCTTTGTAATGAAGTGCTTGGAGCCTCCAGTTTCACTTGTTATAAAGGTCGCACACAGTAACGCTCGCAATAGAACTGGGAAAGAATTAATCCTTCGTTACACAGGTCATTTCATTGTAGACGTATTCACTGTAGAGGTGTATATTCCTTGAGCACTCTGCATTTCATGTCACTGTACATAAGGTGTTTCAGCGAACACTTTCAAAAACTGTTTTAATGGGACACTAAAGCGAAAGAATAAATCAGTTTAGACTAATGAAGCATTGTTTGAGAACCCTGCAAGCAGTAACTCAAAAAAATAGTTTATTAGTTGAGAAAATGAAGGTCCAAGTATCAGTATTTGAATTTCGTGCCGAAACCCCGACGCTGCTACGTCAGTGTGACGTCTGGGATTCCAAAGTATGTTTTCGCATTTGGGCCGTGTTGGCTGAATAAGGGTTCCCGAAACTTGCCGTGTTTAATATTTGGTTCCTTTAGAACACAATGTAGTCAACCTGTACCACTATATATAATTAGTAGACCCTAGAAGATGCCTCAAAATTCAAGACGTCACAGCCCCCAGGTGTGGGAACTCGAGTAGGCGTCACCACCTGTATTTCGTTCTTGCACTTTTTCTGGCTTACCAAACGTCTTATCGTTGTAAGAGTGGAGTTTTTGGTGTTCTAGAATGATAATTTACTGATGCAGAAGAAATCATTTTTCCCTTTAGTGTCCCTTTAAGGCTGCCTTGGCAGATAGGACAATTCTAGTTCGTGAGTTGGTCAACTCGAAGTAGCAGACACTACTTGTACCACAAATTGAAATACGTAATCAACGAATAAACAAAAATTAACTAATTACCTTATGGCCCATATTGTAATTTACAAATTCCAGCTGTGGAGTTCACGAGGCGGATCCACTTCAAACGAATTCTCAGGGGGACACCAGTTTCGATATAGAGATTCCGAAAGTTTGCGGAGAAATACATTAGTGTTCCAGTTACTTTTGTGCTTCCATGCATAAAATGACATTTTGTTAAGAAAGTAACTGGAACGCCGATGCATTTCTGCACAACATTCAGGAATTAATATTGCCATGGGCTATAAATAGTTAAGTGAAGGTATATTTACAGGTTTTTAAAAATTACAGCAATGCTGCATACACAAGATGACTGCCCGAAACAGTCGCACGCTCGCTTCGTCAAATAATCGTCATTGTTCACACTAACACTATGCCCCACTGCTCCATAACATGATGCCCAAGTTGGAAAGCCGCCGTCTTGGCGCTTGCTAGGAGCGAACTTGTGGTGGCATAAGGCTTCTACCTAGACACGTGGACAATATCGGTGGGAACAGGGGCCAGGGGATCAATAGTCACGCAGGGAGACTTCGTAGTTCACATCGCTGAGCTGGCATAGGATGTGTAGCATGTGTGTAGCATGTGTAGAGCGGGAGAAGTTTTTTGGAAAATCCGATGCGACGGCATGGTGTCCAAAGAAGAACTAAAGGCCCAGGGAAGAATTAATGTCCGAGTGGTGGCTGTCATACCTCGTCTTCTGTGCAACCTATGAGGCAGTGAGCTGTGAGCGGGCAATCTCGTGAGTTTTGTGAGCCCTGGCGAAGATGTCACAGCCATACTCAGTTGGAATGTTGGTCGAAGTGTGTGTCAAAGGGCAAAGTTGGGTGGCGGCCGAACGGCAGATAAAATCGAGAAAAATCAGTGGTCTCTCGTGATGGGACAAGTTATATGCAAATGCTATATGCACACTAATGTGTAATCTCAGTTTCTGTGATCCAGAGAAATGTACATGGATAGCATCTCCGTCGACGTGAGGTTGCACTGCTCAGTTAGTCCATTAGTCTGCGGGTGATATGCGGTGCATGGCAGAACGAGGAAGACCTTCGAGAACATGGGATCAGAAGGTGCAGCCGCGATCAGTGAGCAGCTGCCTCGGTACGCTGTGATATAGAATGATGTCATACAGAAGGAAATCTTCAATGTCCGTAGCGCAGCTTTTTGGCAATGTTCGCATGATGGAGTAACACACCGTGTAGTCAGTCACAACAGCGACCCACTTCCTGCTGGTTTTAGACGTTGGAAAAGGGACTAGGAGATAGGCGCCGGCACAAAAGGATGGTTCAGCAGGGACATTGATGGGGCGCAGACGTCCAGCGGGTAATGCGGAAGGTCGTTTGCAGAGCTGACAAAGCGGGCATCCAGCAACGTAGCGGCACACAGAGTGGTACAGGCCGGGCCAGTAAAAGCAGCATCGTACGTGATCGTAGGTATGAGAGACACCGAGGTGGCCAGCGGTTGTTGCATCATTGACCTTGACTTTGCTCCCCCCTTATGTAATACCTTCGGGCCTTTAAGGGAAAAAATAAATGAAATGAAATGTAGCTGCTCAAGAACTGCTGCTCGACGATGACTTGGTAGGATGAGCAAAAGTTCCAGGCCATCAGAGGGAAAATTGCGTTGGTGCAGAATGCCGTTGCAGATTACGAATGTGCTGACAGCGGGGTTAGGATGTACAGAAGCTACGCGATTGATGAAGACATGTAAAGAGTCATCACGGCATTGTGCATTGCGAATGTCATGCAAGTTTGAAATGGCCAGGACACAAGCATCAGTATCGTGGGCATCATAGTCTGGACTGTCGACCGGGTGACGGGATAGACAGTCGATGTCCTTGTGTAAATGGCCAGATTTGTGTAAAACAGTAAAAGTGCATTCTTGTAGCCACAGTGCCCACCAACCCGTCCAGTCGAATCTTTGAGCAATGAGAGCCAGCACAGGGTATGGTGATCAATGATAACGAAAAGTGGGTGACCAAATAACGAAGGGCAGAGCTTCGCTACTGCCCAAACCAACGCCAGGCGATCGCATTCCATGATAGGAAGCTTTCATTCTGTAGGCGAGAAAAAGCGGCTAGCATATACAATTACGTGCTGTGCATTGTTCTGATGTTGAACAAGAACAGCTCCTATTCCGTGGCCACTAGCATCTGTGTGAATTTCAGTAGCAGCAGATGGGTCGTAGTGAGCAAGCAAGTGGACGAGGGTGACGCAGGCTTCGGCTTGCGCAGGGCCCCATGAGAACGAAACAGCTTTTTTTTTAGTAGGTCAGTGAGCGGGCGGGCGGTGTCAATAAAGTTATTGATGATGCAATAGAAGTAAGAGGCACAGTCCAACAAAACTTCCAACATCTTCGATGGATGCAGCACAGGAAGGTTTTGAACAGCGCAAAT
This sequence comes from Dermacentor albipictus, assembly GCF_038994185.2. Lineage (NCBI taxonomy): Eukaryota > Metazoa > Arthropoda > Arachnida > Ixodida > Ixodidae > Dermacentor > Dermacentor albipictus. The sequence continues at coordinate 3,675,809 of NC_091822.1, read as the reverse complement.
CTTGTCAGGGTCGGGTTGAACTCCTGCGGCACTGACAAGGTGGCTGAGAACAATAATCTGGCAACATCCAAAGTGGCACCTGGATGAGTTGAGTTGCGAGCCGGCACATCGGAAAATGTCAAGAATGGCTGACAGACTCGTCAGGTGATTCGCAAACTTGGGTGAAAAAACTATCGCATCGTCTAAATAACAGACAAGTGGACCATTTATAGCCGCCCATTAGAGAAACTATCATTTGCTCAAAAGTTGTTGGGGCCTTACAAAGGCTGAATGGCATAACCTTGAGTTGATAAAGGCTGTCCGGTGTTACCAAAGTGGTCTTTTTGTGGTCCATGTTATCTACAGAGACCTGCCAATACCCAGAGCGAAGGTCTATGGACGAGAAGTTCTTGGCTCCTTGCAGGCAAACCAAGGTGTCATCAATACATGGCAGCAGGTAGACATCTTTGCGCACAATCTTATACAGGTGTTTGTAATAGATGCAAAAGTGCCAGCTGCCATCCTTCTTCTTAACAAAGACAACTGGGGATGCCCATGCACTACACAAATGTTCGATGATATTTGTAGTCAGCATTTTGTCCACCTCATGCTATATAACATGACTTTTGGCATGTGAAACGCATTACGGACGTCTGCGTATGGGATTGATATCTCCGGTATATATTCTGTGAGCGACCACTGACGTCTGGCCTAAAGGATGGCCATCAAAATAAACAATGTCGCGATAAGCCTCTAAGACCTCATGTCAGCAGCTTGTACAGGAAGGAGGTCAGGTGCAGTCATCTTGCTTAGGCCATCTGGCGTAGGATCGGATTGATGGAACTGCGGATGATGGTGGAACTTCCATGTCTTATAGAAATATCTCTATTGGCGAGATATCGGCCAATGACATGCTTCTCGGGATAACCTGTGCAAAGCAGTTCCATTTAAGAAGGAATGCGGTCCGATTGTCAGCCACGGTGAGTAGGGTGTGTGGAAAGGTGACGTTCCTTTCAAGCATTACATGAGCAGTTGGACACCACATAGATGCTGTCAGGAACAGGTGGAAATGAAGTCCCGGTAATGTACTTGGTGGCTTGCAGTGGCAGGCAGATGTCATCGAGGGAACATAAGCACAGTTGTGCCTCCTGTGGAATGCCGCAGCTATGGGGCAGTTGAAGTTTAATCACACCAGACTCACAGGCAAAGAGGGCAGAATGAGATGGTAAGAAGTCTAATCTTAGGATAATGTCGTGAGGGCAGCATTTGAAAACTGCAAACAAAATAGTGGTAAGGTGCCCTGCGATGCTGACACGAGCAGTGCACATTCCGAGCACGGTGGACGTTCCTCCATCGGCGATGCAGAGGGTTCATGATGCGACAGGTGTGAGCACTTTGTTTGAGCGGCACCGCAGTTGGGCACTCATCACAGATACACCATTGACTCTAATATCAATCAAGTTTTGTCTGGTCAGTAATGTGAGCAGAGAATTTTTAGGTTGAGTCGCCAGTGCAGCATCACCTCTGGGAGCTGCAGCAGTTAGTTTTCCGGGGAAGGGCGTTGGAGGCTCATTAAGGAAGGCAGACGATGAGCCTGAGGCGATAGCTAGGGACGACGGCCAACGAGGTGGTGGCAGGCAGGACTGGTGATGCTAGAATGACAATGAGGAACTGTACCATGTAGCATTACCATCAGTGTTGCGTGGTACCTTGTCAAATGAAGGCTAGAGATAGCGTGGGCTCTGTCTGGAACAGTAGCAACCATAGGTCAGTCGCAGAAATGAAGCAGTGATATGGTTGTTGTAGCAAGCATGTAGCAAGCAGCACCGCCACGCTGTGGAGCGTCCATCTAACGGAGGGTGCCCTGAGCCCTCCCTTGTTCATGAACCCGGGTGGATCGTGACAGTTGTGGCAATGGCAGGCAATGTGACCGATTCAACGGCAGGCAAAACAGACCAGTCGATCATCGGCAGCTCGGCATTTGGCAGGGTTTTGATAATCTGGATCATACTGCTGGCTAGGTGAAGGATAAGGTCCATCAGCGAGTCGTGGGTTTGCAATAGAGCAAATGGAATGAACTCTGAAATTTGAGTTCTTCGTGGACTGTTGCTTGAACAAGTGGGCAGACTATTGAGATCACCGATGCGTGGACAAAGGGTTGCTTCAATTGGACATTGCTTCAATTTCGTGCCGAGCGGTTTCTGTCGCGTCTTCTGAAGTCGGTGGTCACTGCGTTCTGCTGTCCTCGGATGAGGAAGTCGGGGCTGTGTTCAGCAACCAGGCGAATAACGTTGGCAATGTTGCGATGCGGTGGCTCTTTGCCTGCTCAAAGTGTTGGCACTCCGGGACAGTATCGCCGATTGTCACACAATTCTTGCACGTAAGCAAATTGAAAGCATTGTCAGCGATGCCCTTCAGAACATGTCCGACTTTTTCCCACTCACATAGGTCACTCCAAGCCACGGAGGAAGAATATGTAGGAGTTGAAACTCCCATGAGCGAGGGCGCGCGCGGGTGACCAGATAAAGTCACAAAAATGGCATATGCCAACAAGGGCGCATGTAGTGCAGCGCGTCTCGAAGTTTAGGGGCTTTAGGCGCGTCATGCAAGCCGTAGCGGGGACAAAAAAAGGCCGGCGCTGGGTGCACGCGCGTGGCAGCAGACGACCCCAAGTGGAATGAATGAAAACTTTATTGTTCCACCGAGCTGGGGTGCCCGCCTCTTAACCTACACGCAGCTAGGGGAGGAGGACGAAGCAGTCCCCGCGCGTTGAGGACGGTGAGTCTTCACGGCCTCAACGGCCAGGCGGATTGCTCGACGCTGGTCGTCTTCAGCCTCGCTCTGGAGCAAGGCCTCCCAGGCTTCTCTACTGACAATGTTTTCCTTGGCCCCTGGGGAGCCAGCACACTCCCATATTATACGGTCTAGCGTACCTTTTTGCTTACAAATTTTGCAGAGGGCGTCGTTATAGTCCCTCGTCTGTGTTAAGTAGATCCAATGTGGCGATGTGTAATTGTTTCCCTGGAGGCGTCGCCAAATGCGAGCGTCCTCCAGAGAGAGAGACCGATGCGGAGGCGGAAAGATTCTTCTTTCGGCTTTGTAGTGATCGACAATTTCCCTGTACGTGATCAGGCTATCTTTTATCCCTGGAACTGGCTGCTCTAAAGTTGCCCGGTGGTAGAGTGCTCGGGCGAGCTCATGAGCGGCTTCGTTGCCTGGGACTTCTTCATGGGCTGGTACCCAAATAAAAGTTATGTCCCTCCTGGGAGGGTTCTTGAGTAGAATGTGGAGGGCTTCTTCCGAGATTCTCCCTTTGTTAAAATTTCGGATAGCCAATTTGTTATCGCATAATATTACTCCCGCTTTTGTTCCCGCACAAGCGAGCGCTACTGCAACCTCCTCGGCTGTACAGGCGTCCGTCGTGCACGTGGAGCACGCTATCTTAACGCACCCGTCGCCATCAACCATCGTCGATACCGCAGCCCCGTCTCTGCCGCAAGCGGCGTCCACGTACGCTACGTTATGCGCCGGTGAGTCTTTAAGTTTATTTACTAGAGCCTTAGCCCTGTGAGCTCTCCTCTCTTTGTTGTAGATAGGATGCATATTTTTAGGTAGGGGCGCGATTCGGAAGCGCTTACGCACGTCCAACGGAATGTCTTTCTTGTCAGTCGGGGCACCCCTGTCACATTGAATTCCTACCCATTCCATGATTTGTCTCCCTGTTTTAGACTGGCATAATCTTTCCAACTGAGACACTCGTACTGCCTCAGTGAGTTCAACTAGCGTGTTGTGTACCCCCATTTTGAGGATGAGGTCTGTCGAGGTCGAGTCTGGGAGCCCTAGGGCTTTCTTAACGCTCTTCCTAATGATGGCATCTATTTTATCCTTTTCTTCTCGTCTAAACACAAGATACGGTGGGGCATACGCTATACGGCTGGTAATGAAGGCGTGCATGAGTCTGAGGAGGCTGTTCTCTTTGAGGCCCCTGCCTTTGAGTGAAATTCTCCGAAAGATCCCCGTTACCTGCACCGCGTATCCTTCTAGCTTTTTGATTGTCGTGAGGTTGCATCCATTTCTCTGGATATACATGCCCAGAATTCTTATTTCCTCCACCTTGGGAACCTCATTTCCGTTTACGAAAACAGTGATGGGTCTGCTGCTTCCAGCGTGTCTCCTTTGATGTTTTGGCTCAATGATTAACAGCTCCGATTTCTGTGGCGAGCACGCCAAGCCTCTGCTGGCCGCGTACTCTTCCACCATATTAGCCGCTATCTGTAGTTTAAGCTCGATGGCTGCGTCACTCCCACTGTTAACCCAGGTGTTGATATCATCCGCGTACATATGCTAAATTTAATCGATTTAATCTTATTGAGTTCCGCTGGGAGACCCCTCATCGCTATGTTGAATAGGAAGGGCGAGAGCACTGACCCTTGCGGGGTTCCCTTGCTCCCAAGTGTGATGGGAGGGGATTTTACATCCAGAAATTTTATATTGGCCTCCCTCTGTGACAGAAAGTCTTTGACGTATGCATATACCCTGTGTCTCACACCTACCTCTTTGAGGCCTACCAAGATAGCCTTATGGCTAACGTTGTCAAATGTCTTGGTTAGGTCGAGACTTAGGATCGCCCTGGTGTCAGTTGAGTCGTATCGGTCTAGGATATCATGCTTAAGTCTGAGCATGACGTCTTGTGTACTGAGCCCTGGCCTGAATCCAACCCATTCATGCGGCCAGAGATCATTCTCCTCCATGTACCTGGTCAGCCTCGTTTGAACAACATGCTCCATCAATTTCCCTACACACGAGGTGAGGGAGATTGGTCGCATGTTGTTCAAGCCGGGTACTTTGCCTGGCTTGGGAATAAAGACTACGTCCGCCTGTTTCCATGTTTTTGGGAGTTCTCCTTTCTCCCACACCTGGTTCATAAATTTGGTTAATGCAATGATAGACTCATCGTCTAGATTCCTAAGAGCTGTGTTTGTTATCCCGTCCGGGCCGGGGGCCGATCTCTTTCTGAGGTTATTAATCTCTGCTCTAACCTCTGTCGTGGTGATGGGAGCATCGAGATCTGGATTGGGAGGTCCCTCGTGGTCCCTAAACACCTCGTTCTCTGCTTTTCCAAGATATGTCTCTTGGAGCTCGCTAATGAGCTCGTCATCTGTGCCAACAAAGCCATGCCTCGCTCTCACCTGGTTTGTACTAGCTTGCATTTTTGATTTACTAGGGTCGATTAGATGTCTGAGAAGGCTCCATGTTTTGGAGAGACTCATATTGGTTTCCATCTCATCGCACTTGTTGTACCAATTTTGCTCGTTGAGCTTAATCGCATATGTTTCTATTTCTTTGTTGAGTCTGGCTAGTTCGCGCCGGATATTCCTGTTCCATCTTTGTGCCTTGAGTCTTTTCTCCAGATTACTCTTTCTGCTCCACATGTTCAGCAGTTTGCTGTCTAGTGCTGGGGGTGCGTCGTCATCCTCTATAGTTGTAGTCGCTTCCTCTATATGCGTTTTAAGAAGGTGTGTCCACTCGTCGATATTGTAGATATCGTCCGGCAGTGAGGCCTCCTTTCTTATCTCTGAATTTATCCCACTCCGTTAATTTCGGTTGTTTGATGAGGCGTGCTTTGACGCCTTTTCCTAGCGTGAGCGAAATAATAAAGTGGTCGCTGCCTAGATTTTGTCCTGTGCTTTTCCATGTTACTGTTCCCGCCATATGACTTATCGTGAGGTCGGGTGCTGTGTCCCTGGTTATACCTCGTGATCATGACCATGTGACCCATGACCACTGAACTCGAGCCCTCCTCACTCTCATTAACGTAGCAGGTGCCTTCGATATCTCCTTATTTGGTAACGTTTCATCCGAGCCACCCTCCCCCGCATCCACATAGGGGCTTATAAATACCGCAACATTTTCGTCTCATTTGATTTCGCCATGACGACGCCACGGATGCATGGACCCAAATGTGTTGGAGATTTCGGACATCCTCGGGGACCCTGCCGCGGAAGAGGCCTTTCTGCGTGGAGTCGGGCTGGTGCCGACGCCGACAGTTCGACCTCAGAGGACCGGAACCCGTCAAGGCCGTCCACCGACGTCCGACTTCTGGGGCGTCTGCAAGGATCTAGGGTTCAATCCCAGCGAGCCGGGATGCGAGGGAGAAGTCGTCACATACCATCGCCGGTGCAGAAAAGGTACCAGACCTAGCTTCAAATGCAACCGCTGCAGGAAGCAGGTTTCACAGCTCCGCGGTTCCGATGCATTGCACGGGCAGCCAGGGCAGGGCTCATTTTTTGCTTGTACCAGACGTACTGGGACGCCCCATCGTGAAACTCTCACCAAAGGAAATAATCTGGTTGACGTACGCCTTGGCTAATGGGCTCTCCTCCAGGAGCACTAAAAAGCTGGTGCAGAATGTATTTAAAATGAGCAATAGCACCCGCACTGACTGGAGAAATTATGTTAGGGAGGTGGCGCTGGCCGAGCTTTTAGAACAGTCGCCGATGGGAGGTGTAGGCCAGGTTGTTCAGATCGACGAGTGCCTAATGAGAGGCAGACGCAAATCGAACCGAGGTCGCCTCCTCGCTGGAGAGAACGTTCCTCCCAGGCGCCGTAACAACTACGGCGGTGTAGCGGACCGGGGTCCATGGATTTTTGGAATGCTCTGCGTTCAGACAAAAGAGCTGAGGCTCTTCGAAGTTGGCAGGAGGGACGCCGCTACCCTCGGCCCCCTAATCGCCAAGAATGTCCTCCCAGGCACCACAGTTCACAGCGACGAATGGGCTGCGTATCAGTGTATACCCACTCTTGCGGACGCCAATGGAGCGCCATTGAACCTGGACTAGCACACCGTGAATCACAGCGTAAACTTTGTTGACCCTGTAACAGGGGCAAACACGCAACGCATAGAGCGAGTGGCAGAAGGCGAAGCGCCGACTCGTTCGAAACGGTAACAAAACCTCGCCAGCTCTGCTGCGCTCGCACCTTGCTGGGCCTGGTGGATGTCGGTGAACGGGCGACCAAGGATCACAGACTGCTTCCTTCGGCTGATGGAGGCAATCGCCCGCCGCTACCCCTTCTAAGACAACCTCGTGCGCAGCTGCTTGCATGGATGGCCTTGCTGTCACAAATCCTCCTTCGTATGAGTGTTTTTCTCTTCACAAACGGCTCTTTTCAGAGCCACTCCAATGGTGCATCGGCAGGGCTGAGAAACCTCACGCTGCTCCGGCCGTGACCCTCTCCAACCGAGAAATACCTCGAGCTGCAATACTTGCATTCACTGCAGCATTCAACCGGATTCACAGAATATTTAAAAACATTTCGCAGCTGTGACGACTGAAAGTTCTGAAAACGTATGGGCTGCAGCCCTTGCTTGGTGACAGACAAGAAGCAGAAAAATGCAGGTAAAAATAACTTGCAGGTACGTAGCGATCGATCCGCGCCGGCGCGCGACACATTTGCGGCGGAAACCGCGCGCGTAGCCAGAAAAAAAAAAATTAACCCGGAGGTTTTGCGTCGCGTTTCAGAAAAATTCTTTACGCAGATAAAGGCACAGCAAGTTGCAGCGATCGCGATCGCAGCGAATTAAAGCGCCCCAAGTGTTATGCGACACGTGTCAGTTTCAGAAAAGTATTTATTGCGAGCAGCGTAATCCTCAGGAGACTATACTTGTGCAAAGAAAGGCGATGCAACCCTTTTCTAACGTTGTAGCGAGAACGCGCAGCGATATATCGTGCACCAAGAGTTACGCGACGCGTGTCAGTTTCAGAAAAAGTCTTTATTGCGAGCAGCGTAATCCCCAGGAGACTATACTTGTGCAAAGAAAGGCGATGCAACCCTTTTCTAACGTTGTAGCGAGCACGACCTACTGGAACTCCAGACCTGCACAGATATCCGGCTTCTATGGGAGCAGCTTGCGCCCACTTTCGTTCAACCGACTGCCGTAGGTGGCGCTTTTATAACCTGTTCGTCTGCTACGCGGTGGGCAGTTGTGCGGCGTTGTAAGTAGTACGGCAGCTGTTGTGTTGCGACGAACTGCTTCTCTAGTTGACGATTTTTGCTAACACAGTGACAGAGATGTCACAAGGCTTTGATCGGTCACTTGGCTCCAAAAGTTGACTCCCCGAACCTAAAAAATGTCAAAGCGTGTAGTCCGCTGCTCTCTAAAATAGCGTTAAATAGCCACTCCCACTGCCTTCTTCAAGGAGATTATTATAGATCGCAGAGTTCGCAACGTAACCAACAGTTTCATTGTACACGTTGTAAAATTGGCGTCTGCGCTCTTTAGAAACTTGAAGCCACCGTAATGTTCGACGACAGAACGATTACCACTCATTTTAACTCTTAAAAGTTGTCCGTGAATGCGTCACGAGTTCAAAAAGTGAATTACGCACACAGCTTCACTGCGTGCGTATCTTCAGCACCACCGTTATGCTGCCGCCGTACTACGCAGAAAAGCTAGCTTTACAGTTTGAAAAGAGTTCCGTGACACGATTTTTAAGGCCTGCACTGCAGCACGTTTTAAAGCACTTAATATTTTGCAAGCTTTCTACTGAGCTAGATATCCAACGATATTAAAAACAAGATATGCTCACCTTCCCTTGAAACAGAATCGATCAGACTATTGCACATATCGGGTGGAGGACTTACTAGTGAATACTTTTACTATACTTTTACCAGATCATCTTCCTTTCACTACGGCACACAGTAGTAAATCCTAATGTCATCTACGACATTAGGCTGTCTGTAACCAACTAAAGAAAGCTAGATTATCCTATGAATATTTTTAAACAATTTTTCCACTCTCTTAAGGAGGCTAGGAAAGGGAAATTTATGCCGTTGATCTAGCATTGCAGCGGCCACTTATGCTCGTTGTTTACATTTCTTGCACCGCTCATCCTCTTCTAGTTTCACTATTCAAACGCAAAGCATTCGCAAATATGTCTTCTTTTGTATATTTGTGAATTTATTCATTTACCGCCAAAACAAGCGCTTTGTGCCTGCCGAAATGGCAAGACAAGCGCTGAACAGATCGCAGAAGCAGACGACAGCGAACAGGTTATGACTAGCGCCACTCTGCTTGTACGTTCTTTCCCTAGCGGCAAAAGGGGCGAACTAGACCAGGCGTGCTGGAGGAGGGAGATCTGTGCAGGTCTGTAGTTCAGTAGGTCGTGGTAGCGAGAACGCGCAGCGATATATCGTGCACCAAGAGTTATTCGCAACTCCAGCAATTCATGCGACACCTAGCGGCAGTAGGGAGAAACGAAATACAGAGGTCCAGTCGCCGTGTGTGCCGTGGAGGCTGCTGTCGCGGACGGAAGAATGAAGCTGCTAGCAAAGAAAAAGCGAACGGCCAAGCAGTTCTGCTGTGTTCCTCGGTGCGTGCCAGCGAGATGGAAGGACCGCGATATTTCCGTTCACGCACTTCCCTCCGAGTGGAAAGGCTGAAGCCGCAGAACCAGGTGGATCGCTAACCTCCGCATCGGCAAGGCTGTGACGCTTACAGTGACTGTTTGCTCACGGCATTTTGCACGGGATAATTTCTCCTTACCAGGTGAGACACTATTGTGAACTTGTGAACTCGACCCTAATGCATGACCATTGTGCGTGGCCATTATACATGTCACTGTGTCACCTTATGTAAACACGTTTCGCATTGCGGGCACTGGCGATTGGGATATGCATTATTTGCTGCATATGTTAGCCGCAACGCGAAATTCGAGCACAGGTTCGAGACCTGTCACAGCGGTTTCTCCGAGGAACGTCTCTTCTACACTCGTTAACCACATTGGCTGTAATTAGAGCTCATGTTCGACGCTTCACAGCGGTTTCTGCGAGCAACGTCACCTCTGCGCTCGTTGGCTACACCCGGCTGTAACTCGGGAGGCTTTTGATGCCCAGCACGTCTCGCGCAACTTATACGGGCGTCGGAGATTCAAATGTTTACGAATGATGTACTAGCAAGTTCGGGAAGTGTTGAGTGTAAACGTGCCACGTATGTGGCATGCTAAAGCGGAATAAATATCATGCGTGGTGCGGATGAACTTGCAGCACAGGCGCACTGCACGCGGGCACTTCCCAGCGCGACTGATTACGAATTTGCCACTTGCACTTGAGAATCTCCGACGTGCTCAAGAGTGGCCATATGACACTGGTATTTCGCACCGACGGCGAGCCTATCGCGTTCATTGCAGAAGTTTGCCACTTACGCGGCAGCCACATGTCAATTTTACACGCGTTTGCTAGTTTCGAGGAAAATTTACGGCGTCCGCCGTCTACTGACGTGTCGCATATGTATGTGCAGTATTAGTACCTAAGCTAGCTTTATCTGTGTTATTAAATCATCCCCAACTCAGTGGCATAACTACTCCGGTCATGTGGTGGTGTTTGCACCTGTGTACTTTGTGTTATGAGCAGCTTTCAACTACGTTTTGCAGATGCTACATTCGGTGTACATCGTTGCATAGCCTTGCACACTCAAACCGTGCTTCATTTCCTTGCAAATGCTTTTTTATAAATATTGTAGCTTTGTTTCTGAGGTAAAAAGAAAAAAAATTCTGGCTGCAGCCCATATTGAGGCACAACAAAGCATAAACAATTCATTTATTTTTTCAGATGTAGCATGTCAAAGACAGCGGCTGAAAAAAATGCAATACCAACTGAAAACCTGCCAAGGACGTCATGTTATGATGAGAACAAGGATGCTCATATGAAAGAGCTTTCACTGGCAAGACTTCGCCGACGTGTGTATCGGTCAGCCAGAGTAAGTTAATTTGACTACATGGTGCAGCACTTATATGCTTATGGTACATACACCATGTCTACAAGCATGCAATAGATGTCAACACCTTTTAATGCATTACAGAATGAATCAAGCAAAGAAACTGTTGCCTCCCCATTAGAAGCAAAGGTGTTGCCCCATGCACCTGTCAGCACGACCACCATGGTAAATTGGCTGCCTGCAACTTGTGCACACATTGCTTCACCACTAATTCCTTGGGATTAAACTCTGACATTGCAGGACGATCTCCCATCCCCTGACCGCAACAGCATGGACCAAATAAGTGACAAAGGAAATATGGTAATTTCTTTTTGTATATGTATGTGTTGTGGTAGCTGTCTTTACCTAGACGGTGGCATGCTTTCTGGATTTACATCGTAAAAGCATTGTAGCACGTGGTGTGTGATGGGTGCACATTAATTGCAACTTGTGCACACATTGCTTAACCACTGGTTTCTTGAACTGAACTCTATCTGACATTGCAGGACGATTTCCCATCCCCTAACAGCATTGACCAAAGCCTTGCAAACACCATAAGGGACAAGGACATAGCAAATATGGCAATTTATTTTTTCTATATATTTGTGATGTGGTAGCTGTCTTTACCTAGCCGGCAGCATGTTTTCTGGATTAATTCGTGAAAGGATTGTGGTGTGTGATGGGTGCAAATTAACTGATGCAAAAAGCTTGGCTTTCCTACTTCCAACATTGAATTTAATACACTGACGTGCATTATTGGAATGACAAAAAGAAGCTGCATTTCGCGTCAGATATGTCAGACATTACAACTCTTGCTTTTGTTTTGTGACAGGAATGTGCTTGCCAACCTGGCCTCCAGACATTAATGGCAGAGTACTCAAGAGAAGAAAAAGACGTGGCAAATTTCCTACTAGAAATGGCTTCACGGACAAGGCTTACAGAAAGCAAGGCTGCCCAAGTGACATCGGGTACTTTTCCACAGAAGTTTGTGAACACGATAAATAGTAGCGACGTAAACACATTCACAGGCCTGCCATCATTCGATGTTCTGAATGTTCGTGTGACGTGCTACACAAAAATTCATCCACTTTCAGGACGGCACCAGTTATGTGTAAAAACAATTGCATTGACATTGGTGAAATTGAAGCATATTTCCACTGCATTCTTGAGTCACCTTTTTAACTGTTCTCTAACTACATGTAGCAACATAATTGCAGAGACTGCTCAGTTGATGTGTGAAATTTTAAAAGTAACTGTGGCTGTGCCACCAAAAGATGAATTCCAGTGGCGCGTTTGCATATTCGGCATTAGGTGATTCACCTGAAGTCGTGCCATGGCTGGCGATATTGCAAGTAGCCTGTATTGCATAGAGGCATTTGTGCGTGTGACCTTGGCTCCATCAAAGCGTGGCGGCCTTGAGAGTAAGTGCAGTCTTCTGTTTGGAAATCCAGCATTTTTTATGCCACTCAGCCACTTCATACTTTTCAGACACGGTCGTTGCCATGTGATCTACATGCTGCACTTGTTTGCATTGGCCAAACCTGCAGACTTCAACTTCAACACACTTTTTGTAAATTAGCAATGCACATTCTTTTGCAACTTGTATTCTTCATTGAAGTGCTGATTTACACTACGCATTCTGATGCAAGTTTTCATCTTATGGTATTCCGAGATATTTGCAGTTCACTTATGATCTGTGTGCATAGAGTTGTGGTTATTCTTCAATGGCGGTTTGTTGTCCCTTTCCTTACTTGTATTTTTTCACAAAATAAACCACATGCACTCAATATTTTGTTCACTGTACTTGCCTCATACGTTTTACTCAAGCCCATTTTTGTTGCACTTTTTAGCATATGAGGGTATATCTGGCCAAACAGAACATGAGAAGTAACATGGAACAGTGTCAAACCTGCATACGATGAGTATTTAAAAAGTTTGGCCACCAGAGTTGAGTACTCTGAAAGAATGGTTTGATTCAAATGACCCCAGCTGGTATATGTACCATAATTTATGCTTCTTCCCAGTTTGTTGAATACAGTGCAAATGGCTGTCCTGGGAAGCATAACTAAACCACTGGTAATACAACATGGGGAGACACTTGTGCAGACTTAACATCAGTGAATGATAATTATTGACCTCCAGAGAGCATATAGAGCTGTCCTTACTATCAACATATCAATAAATGGAAAGTAAGTGACATAAAAGTTTAACATGCACTTAAAGCACTTAACAAACACTTAAAGGGGCACTGAAACACTTCCAACTGATCATAGTTACCTCACTACAAAAGGACACCGCCTGCTGCAAAAATTTTTCGAATCATTGAACTGTAAGCGGAATTAGTAGTTATTGCACTGATGCATTGCTTTCTCCTTTCGCCTCAGCTAGTGTGCTGGAAGCTACACGGTGCATGGCAAGGTAGCAAGGTCCTGGTCAAGTTTTTTTTTTTACACATTGCTACTTGTGGTTCAGGCATGTGTGGCACTCTCTAAACGCGAGATGGACGCCTGGAGCTACATCACTTACTGAGACCAATAAATACACACGGCTGTCTGATCGTCCTGCGAACAGAGCTTGTGGTGGTCGTGGTATCTATATCATGCGGCATGCCAGTTTCAGGGCCCCTTTAAGAAGGGCACTAACAAAGACAACAAAAGTTGGTTTCATGAGTTCTGCCTGAGTCGCCACTGATATCACGCAGTTGCTCGAGCACAAATTGTGAAACAATAGCGTATGAGCCATAGGAAACGAACAGTCATGTCGGCAAAAAAAAGAAAAAGAAAAAAGCAGGATATGTATTGTGATAGGTAACCCCAAGCGCCACAGCACAAGGTGAAGCTAAGTTGCAGTTCGGCACATAATAGGATCTCTTCTGCTTACAACGGTGCACGCACATGAACATTCCACTTTACTACGATCTTTGCACTATGAACAGCATTGAAACGCAATGTAGAGACGAAACGTTAAAGGGACTGACAACTACACCAAATGTTCCAGGATAAGGTGCCAGGAGAAACAGCCGAGATGTGCTTGCACTTTTGCGACAATCCAGCAGTGCACGAACACTTTGCCTCCACGATCGATGGGTCCCGGAATGCGTCGGCGATTCTCACCACAATCTCGTGCGGGTCCGCTGTCACGCCGTAGGTTTGCACACACGCGCGACCACTTCTACTTAATTACTCTTTGTACCACTGGTGCCGACTAAAATGAGGTGCTCGACGTCCACTACCCGTTCTCCCCCCACAAAACAGCGCGAATTAACATCGCAGTGCAACAAACTTAATGTTTTCACCAAGGAAAGCGTACGCGGGGACCTCCGTAAAGCCGCCATACTGCACAGTGTAGCCAGACCGGGTCAGGCTCCGCAGCGCCCCCTAATGTTGATTTGAGTTGCCATATTCGCAACTCCAGCAATTCATGCGACACCTAGCGGCAGTAGGGAGAAACGAAATACAGAGGTCCAGTCGCCGTGTGTGCCGTGGAGGCTGCTGTCGCGGACGGAAGAATGAAGCTGCTAGCAAAGAAAAAGCGAACGGCCAAGCAGTTCTGCTGTGTTCCTCGGTGCGTGCCAGCGAGATGGAAGGACCGCGATATTTCCGTTCACGCACTTCCCTCCGAGTGGAAAGGCTGAAGCCGCAGAACCAGGTGGATCGCTAACCTCCGCATCGGCAAGGCTGTGACGCTTACAGTGACTGTTTGCTCACGGCATTTTGCACGGGATAATTTCTCCTTACCAGGTGAGACACTATTGTGAACTTGTGAACTCGACCCTAATGCATGACCATTGTGCGTGGCCATTATACATGTCACTGTGTCACCTTATGTAAACACGTTTCGCATTGCGGGCACTGGCGATTGGGATATGCATTATTTGCTGCATATGTTAGCCGCAACGCGAAATTCGAGCACAGGTTCGAGACCTGTCACAGCGGTTTCTCCGAGGAACGTCTCTTCTACACTCGTTAACCACATTGGCTGTAATTAGAGCTCATGTTCGACGCTTCACAGCGGTTTCTGCGAGCAACGTCACCTCTGCGCTCGTTGGCTACACCCGGCTGTAACTCGGGAGGCTTTTGATGCCCAGCACGTCTCGCGCAACTTATACGGGCGTCGGAGATTCAAATGTTTACGAATGATGTACTAGCAAGTTCGGGAAGTGTTGAGTGTAAACGTGCCACGTATGTGGCATGCTAAAGCGGAATAAATATCATGCGTGGTGCGGATGAACTTGCAGCACAGGCGCACTGCACGCGGGCACTTCCCAGCGCGACTGATTACGAATTTGCCACTTGCACTTGAGAATCTCCGACGTGCTCAAGAGTGGCCATATGACACTGGTATTTCGCACCGACGGCGAGCCTATCGCGTTCATTGCAGAAGTTTGCCACTTACGCGGCAGCCACATGTCAATTTTACACGCGTTTGCTAGTTTCGAGGAAAATTTACGGCGTCCGCCGTCTACTGACGTGTCGCATATGTATGTGCAGTATTAGTACCTAAGCTAGCTTTATCTGTGTTATTAAATCATCCCCAACTCAGTGGCATAACTACTCCGGTCATGTGGTGGTGTTTGCACCTGTGTACTTTGTGTTATGAGCAGCTTTCAACTACGTTTTGCAGATGCTACATTCGGTGTACATCGTTGCATAGCCTTGCACACTCAAACCGTGCTTCATTTCCTTGCAAATGCTTTTTTATAAATATTGTAGCTTTGTTTCTGAGGTAAAAAGAAAAAAAATTCTGGCTGCAGCCCATATTGAGGCACAACAAAGCATAAACAATTCATTTATTTTTTCAGATGTAGCATGTCAAAGACAGCGGCTGAAAAAAATGCAATACCAACTGAAAACCTGCCAAGGACGTCATGTTATGATGAGAACAAGGATGCTCATATGAAAGAGCTTTCACTGGCAAGACTTCGCCGACGTGTGTATCGGTCAGCCAGAGTAAGTTAATTTGACTACATGGTGCAGCACTTATATGCTTATGGTACATACACCATGTCTACAAGCATGCAATAGATGTCAACACCTTTTAATGCATTACAGAATGAATCAAGCAAAGAAACTGTTGCCTCCCCATTAGAAGCAAAGGTGTTGCCCCATGCACCTGTCAGCACGACCACCATGGTAAATTGGCTGCCTGCAACTTGTGCACACATTGCTTCACCACTAATTCCTTGGGATTAAACTCTGACATTGCAGGACGATCTCCCATCCCCTGACCGCAACAGCATGGACCAAATAAGTGACAAAGGAAATATGGTAATTTCTTTTTGTATATGTATGTGTTGTGGTAGCTGTCTTTACCTAGACGGTGGCATGCTTTCTGGATTTACATCGTAAAAGCATTGTAGCACGTGGTGTGTGATGGGTGCACATTAATTGCAACTTGTGCACACATTGCTTAACCACTGGTTTCTTGAACTGAACTCTATCTGACATTGCAGGACGATTTCCCATCCCCTAACAGCATTGACCAAAGCCTTGCAAACACCATAAGGGACAAGGACATAGCAAATATGGCAATTTATTTTTTCTATATATTTGTGATGTGGTAGCTGTCTTTACCTAGCCGGCAGCATGTTTTCTGGATTAATTCGTGAAAGGATTGTGGTGTGTGATGGGTGCAAATTAACTGATGCAAAAAGCTTGGCTTTCCTACTTCCAACATTGAATTTAATACACTGACGTGCATTATTGGAATGACAAAAAGAAGCTGCATTTCGCGTCAGATATGTCAGACATTACAACTCTTGCTTTTGTTTTGTGACAGGAATGTGCTTGCCAACCTGGCCTCCAGACATTAATGGCAGAGTACTCAAGAGAAGAAAAAGACGTGGCAAATTTCCTACTAGAAATGGCTTCACGGACAAGGCTTACAGAAAGCAAGGCTGCCCAAGTGACATCGGGTACTTTTCCACAGAAGTTTGTGAACACGATAAATAGTAGCGACGTAAACACATTCACAGGCCTGCCATCATTCGATGTTCTGAATGTTCGTGTGACGTGCTACACAAAAATTCATCCACTTTCAGGACGGCACCAGTTATGTGTAAAAACAATTGCATTGACATTGGTGAAATTGAAGCATATTTCCACTGCATTCTTGAGTCACCTTTTTAACTGTTCTCTAACTACATGTAGCAACATAATTGCAGAGACTGCTCAGTTGATGTGTGAAATTTTAAAAGTAACTGTGGCTGTGCCACCAAAAGATGAATTCCAGTGGCGCGTTTGCATATTCGGCATTAGGTGATTCACCTGAAGTCGTGCCATGGCTGGCGATATTGCAAGTAGCCTGTATTGCATAGAGGCATTTGTGCGTGTGACCTTGGCTCCATCAAAGCGTGGCGGCCTTGAGAGTAAGTGCAGTCTTCTGTTTGGAAATCCAGCATTTTTTATGCCACTCAGCCACTTCATACTTTTCAGACACGGTCGTTGCCATGTGATCTACATGCTGCACTTGTTTGCATTGGCCAAACCTGCAGACTTCAACTTCAACACACTTTTTGTAAATTAGCAATGCACATTCTTTTGCAACTTGTATTCTTCATTGAAGTGCTGATTTACACTACGCATTCTGATGCAAGTTTTCATCTTATGGTATTCCGAGATATTTGCAGTTCACTTATGATCTGTGTGCATAGAGTTGTGGTTATTCTTCAATGGCGGTTTGTTGTCCCTTTCCTTACTTGTATTTTTTCACAAAATAAACCACATGCACTCAATATTTTGTTCACTGTACTTGCCTCATACGTTTTACTCAAGCCCATTTTTGTTGCACTTTTTAGCATATGAGGGTATATCTGGCCAAACAGAACATGAGAAGTAACATGGAACAGTGTCAAACCTGCATACGATGAGTATTTAAAAAGTTTGGCCACCAGAGTTGAGTACTCTGAAAGAATGGTTTGATTCAAATGACCCCAGCTGGTATATGTACCATAATTTATGCTTCTTCCCAGTTTGTTGAATACAGTGCAAATGGCTGTCCTGGGAAGCATAACTAAACCACTGGTAATACAACATGGGGAGACACTTGTGCAGACTTAACATCAGTGAATGATAATTATTGACCTCCAGAGAGCATATAGAGCTGTCCTTACTATCAACATATCAATAAATGGAAAGTAAGTGACATAAAAGTTTAACATGCACTTAAAGCACTTAACAAACACTTAAAGGGGCACTGAAACACTTCCAACTGATCATAGTTACCTCACTACAAAAGGACACCGCCTGCTGCAAAAATTTTTCGAATCATTGAACTGTAAGCGGAATTAGTAGTTATTGCACTGATGCATTGCTTTCTCCTTTCGCCTCAGCTAGTGTGCTGGAAGCTACACGGTGCATGGCAAGGTAGCAAGGTCCTGGTCAAGTTTTTTTTTTTACACATTGCTACTTGTGGTTCAGGCATGTGTGGCACTCTCTAAACGCGAGATGGACGCCTGGAGCTACATCACTTACTGAGACCAATAAATACACACGGCTGTCTGATCGTCCTGCGAACAGAGCTTGTGGTGGTCGTGGTATCTATATCATGCGGCATGCCAGTTTCAGGGCCCCTTTAAGAAGGGCACTAACAAAGACAACAAAAGTTGGTTTCATGAGTTCTGCCTGAGTCGCCACTGATATCACGCAGTTGCTCGAGCACAAATTGTGAAACAATAGCGTATGAGCCATAGGAAACGAACAGTCATGTCGGCAAAAAAAAGAAAAAGAAAAAAGCAGGATATGTATTGTGATAGGTAACCCCAAGCGCCACAGCACAAGGTGAAGCTAAGTTGCAGTTCGGCACATAATAGGATCTCTTCTGCTTACAACGGTGCACGCACATGAACATTCCACTTTACTACGATCTTTGCACTATGAACAGCATTGAAACGCAATGTAGAGACGAAACGTTAAAGGGACTGACAACTACACCAAATGTTCCAGGATAAGGTGCCAGGAGAAACAGCCGAGATGTGCTTGCACTTTTGCGACAATCCAGCAGTGCACGAACACTTTGCCTCCACGATCGATGGGTCCCGGAATGCGTCGGCGATTCTCACCATAATCTCGTGCGGGTCCGCTGTCACGCCGTAGGTTTGCACACACGCGCGACCACTTCTACTTAATTACTCTTTGTACCACTGGTGCCGACTAAAATGAGGTGCTCGACGTCCACTACCCGTTCTCCCCCCACAAAACAGCGCGAATTAACATCGCAGTGCAACAAACTTAATGTTTTCACCAAGGAAAGCGTACGCGGGGACCTCCGTAAAGCCGCCATACTGCACAGTGTAGCCAGACCGGGTCAGGCTCCGCAGCGCCCCCTAATGTTGATTTGAGTTGCCAATGCGACGCGTGTCAGTTGCACATATCGGGCGGATGACTTACTCGTGAATGCTTTTACTATACTTTTACCAGATCATCTGCCTTTCACTACGGCACACAGCAATAAATAGAATATTTGTAATCAAATAAAAAAACCTAGGTTATCCTATGAACCTTTTTAAACATTTTTTCCAGTCTCTTGCGTAGGCTAGGAAATGGAAGTTTATGCCGTTGATCTAGCATTGCAGCTGCCCTCTATGCTCGTTGTTTACATTTTTTTACACCGCTTCTCCTCTTCCAGTTTCACTATTTAAACGCAAAGCATTCACAAATATGTTTTCTTTTGTATATTTGTGAATTTATTCATTTACCGCCAATACAAGCGTTTTGTGTCTGCCGAAATGGCAAGACAAGCGCTGAACAGATCGCAGAAGCACACGATAGTGAACAGGTTATAACTAGCGCGACTCTTCTCATACGTTCTTTCCCTTGCGGCAAAAGGGGCAAACTAGACCAGGCGTGCTGGAGGAGGGTGATCTGTGCAGGTCTGGAGTTCAGTAGGTCGTGGAGCAGACATATTGTTGCAGCCAACCTCTAGCCAATCTAAGCCAATCCTACCCCATGTAGCGCGCTTGCCCGCTTGCTGTCGTTGGCCAGGTCGCACAGCGGTCGTCGCGAACACCTTGGACGTATTGCCGTTGTCGAAATCTGAGACGCGTCGACTGTCCTTGGCCCGAGAGGCAAAACGAGTCTCCACGGGGTTTGTATTTGCCATTCTTTGTGAGGTCAGAGGTACGGCGGGACAGTAACCATGGCGCTCGTGACCGGTGCCGAGCTGCGGCGTCTGCTGCATCCGCACTACCTGGTAAACCTGCTTCTGGCGGCATGTTTCCCCGTGCTTCGGTTGGTGCGGCCATTCTGTGATGTGCTGTTTCCGGGCGGCGATTGCCAGCTTGACTTTCGTGAGACCGAGATCCTCACGTTCGTGGCCGTGGTGGTGCTCTTCCGAACGCGCAAGACGGGCGTGGTGCGCCTGCTACCTTATCTGAGTACGGCATGTATGTATGCCAAGGTAGGACACGTTCATCGTGCTTTCATGCCCCTAGCGTTGGTGCAAAATGATGGATATGCATCTGGCGAGTGCAGCAGCGTAGCCACAGCACGTCACGAAGACCCCAGTGGCGCTCAAACAGCACGCTACGCTCTGCATGAAAGTCTCTGCAGGGTCTCGTTTTTTTAGCATTATTTCTCTAAAGATGCAGCTATTTTTAGATGCAGTATGTTCAACGTCAGGAGGAGTCGATTTGAGCGGGCAATTGCTTCCGTAATTGATGCATTCGATAGTGACACATTTGTTCCTGGATGCCTGCTGAATTCGGTAGTTCTGGGTGGATGAAGCGGTTGCACCTGTTTACAGGTGGCCGGCCTGCTGCTCTTCTTCTACTGGGACCCGCGGCTGGGCCTGGTGTACGGCGCTCTGTGCCTGCTCCAGCTGCTGGTGCTACCCGAGCCGCCGGCGTACGGCGGGCCGGACCCTGTCCTGTACCTGGACGCCGAGAGCTTCGGCGAGCAGGTGCAGCGCGGCGACCGGCGCGTCTGCTGGCTCGTCGCCTTTTACGCCCTGTGGAGCCCCGCCTGCGTCCAGATGGCGCCGGCGTTCGCCCAGCTGGCGGCGCGTTACGCGCTCGACAACCTGCGCTTCGCCAAGCTGGACGTGACCCGCTTCCCCGACCTGGCGCACGCGCACCACATCAGCACGGCCGCGCTGAGCCGCCAGCTGCCCACGGTGCTGCTGTTCCGGGGCGGTCGCGTGGTGGCGCGTCGGCCCGATGCCCAGGGCGGCAAGCTCGCGCCGTTCGCCTTCACCGAGGACAACATGGCGGCGGCGTTCGACCTCAACAACCTGCACCAGGAGTGCCGCCAGAACCCGATCCGCAAGAAGCCGGCCGGGAAGCAGAGCTGAGCTCGCACTGTGCCAAGTGGACTGCCTTGTGGGACCAGCCGCGAGCAGTTTGCCAAGTGCAGAATTGGTGAACCACTGTCTGCGCATGATGCTTGCAGGGACAGTGACTATTGGGGCAGAGCCTAGAAAATACACAATTCTATTAAGTGTGTACCATGCATGCCAGAGAACGGATCGTGGTCTGCAACATGCTAGTCAGTAGGTAGCAGGTTGAAAACATTGCACGGGTTTTGGACGCTAAGTTTGAAATGTAGGAGGCCATTCATTCCAGTATTGTATGGAGTACCATTTTGCACATATGAGACCACATACTGGAAATTTATACTTGCCATTTGATGTTGAATTCCAATGGCAGATCGCGAGCGCTCGGCCGGATCACGAACGGAGCGCGTCACCCCGACGAGATCGCTCTCATCTGCTCACACCATATCTGCGAAGGGAATGCGTGCGCTCCCGCGGGGGCACTTAGTACAGGAAAATCAAGTGAGAGGGCGCGAGAAAAGAGAGAGGAACAAGCGCTTGGAAGCGCAACCCACCACCCCATTTCACTGGCCGTGTCAGAAGAATCATCACTCGACTTGGAAATCGTACTGTCTGAGTCGGACCTGTCTAGGAGCGCGAACAAAATCGCACGGTGCGAAGCAGCGTCCACGTTTCCCATGTCGTCCATAGCTGCCTGCGACCGGAAACAGGCGACCGTGACAGGAAGCAGAGACGGGTGAAGGAAATATGTCACGAGGACTTGCGGTCACATCTGCCGATTTCGGCGGAGCAAATATTTTTGCTCCACAGAGCAATCCGGGATCAGCGGCTGGTCCCAATCTGCCATTGGAACACACAGCTCACGCTCCCATTCTGCCATTGGAATAGGATTGCTCCACACAGAGCAGACAAACTTGATCTAGATCTGCCATTGGAATTCAACTTGAGATGAGCTTGCTCTGGACACTGGACAAAGTACTGGATCATTATCTACACTAAGGTTGAGATTTAGAGAGAACAACTAATTAGTATTATAGCACTGATTAGCACTACAATTAAACATAGAGGGCTGGAGGCTACTTCATAGATTATTTGCGGTATTGGCCACCTTGGTTCAAGGAACCATGGAATGTACAGCTAAATTTTTATTCGGTGTTTACAGAAGTTCTCATCTGCTCTACATATCCATGCATGAAGACTTCTCTGTATAAAATGAATTTGTTGTTGTTGCATTATTGTCTATTACAAATCAAAGACATCAAAAAGAGTAGGCAAACAGTTCAACATGTGAAAGGCTGTGGTGATTTTGCCTGTTTCTGCATATGAAAAATTACTTAAAATCTAATTCCTTCAAACAGGCATTCACTGTGGACTAAGTCTAAGTTCCCACACCGCCCAAATGCATTCATAGAGAGGGGTCACTGTAGCCCCTCCCTGTCCCAAAATTTACGCAAGATTTGAATGTTGTGCCATTTGTACATTAAAGTGTTGCCAAGAAAAAAAAAGACAAAGACAAGCACTACACGAAAGAACAGTGTTTTTATTGTTGAGGAATATTTTAAAATTAATAAAAGTTTGGCAGCTGCAGTTTGCAATTTTCGTGCAAGATATGGTCAGAATAGTGATTTTATCTGTGAAGAGATTGGGGTTATTTGAAGTCTACGGTTCATTCCAACAAGCCCATGATCACCCATGCCTTGGAGGAGATTGAGTGCTGTATCAACAAAATTCAGCCACACTTATGCAAAACAGCCATGGAAAATTTCGACAAAAGAGTGTGTATGTGCCAGCAAAGCCGTGGAGGCCATTTACATGACATGCTATTCCGTACATAACCCTATGCTGTGTACTTTATGAATCAATGAAGAAGTTACAATATTTAATTATAAACATGTTTTCTGTCAACAATACTGCTTGCATGAACTTTGGGACACCCTATATGATTGGGCATTTGAAGGTTCAAGTGTAGCATCTGCCTCAGCTTATGCAAACTAGCTCCCAGACTTTCTTGTTTCAAGAAACACCACCACCAAAAGCCTACAAGGCATCCCACTTTCTTGCTTCAACAATAGAAATAAAACAAAATGTATGTAAACAAGCAGTTGCTCATGGAATGCCTGGGCTTTAAAGTTGCCATGTTGGCATTTAGTGCGCAGAAAGCCAAAATGGTTCATAATCATTATGCCACAAAGGTGTCCTGTAATATATATTTAAATAAATAAATCAGCATAAGCATGAGTGAGTGATCAGGGCAATTGCATTGATGAAAATTCAACAGGGTTAAGAAATGTGAATCCCAGAAAGCTGTCTTGAGACTCGGGGGGTTTCCATGCAACCAAGTTTATTGCCTCGCAGTTTACAAGAATGTCTAGCTGAGTAGCATTTTTTAGTGTGAAATGCTCCTTTCCAACCAGTTTTTTGCAGGGAGTATCCGCAATCCAATCTAGGTAGCTTGAAATCCACTGCAAGCCGTTAGAGGTGGGATCAAACCCTGGCTCCATTGTGCAGCTGTAGGTAATATGCCAATGTGCTAGTGACTGAGCTTATTGGCCAGGTGCATGCCACTATGCTTTGCTTGTCATGTGATGCGAATGCAAACACTGGCTCGGAAGAGTAGTTGCTTGTGCGTGTCGTGCAGGCAAGACCAAATAGAAGCAAAAGAGAGTCCTAGGGAGAACGTTGCCACATAGACAACAAACTGAAGTGGCCCCGAGCCAGAATGGCACCCATCAGAACGAGTCCTTCCAGCAAGGTCACCCATGTTTCCTGCATTGTCACAAAGATCGCAGAGGAGGTGCCATCCTGACGAGATTGCTTGTGCCGGTGCTCTGGCATTGGGTGTGACTGCAGTCTAGGCTGTTTTCAGTGTACTCCCAGTGCTGAACACCTGGTAAGGGAGAACTGCTTGTTGGGTCAGTTTGTGCCCCAGAGGCAAAGCAACACTTGGATGACAACAGCAATGGCAAGCACAGCCAGTGATTCTTCAAGTTAGATTGTCCTACTCAAGAATTCATCTGTTATTTATACACACATTTTTATCATACATTCCATAGCAGTTGGTGGTTGTACAGATTCCACTTAGGATGGCGAGTTGGTCTAAGTTCACAATGGCAGCATAAAGCACTAAAGTGCTTTGCACTTGTGCATGTAGCTCTTTCCGCTAACCACACACATATCTTCCTGGAATTCGGTGCTTTGCGATGCACTCACGCTGTGCACATGTACTGCACTATTTGCATTGCACACACGATCAGATCAGGCAGGCCTGTCCAAATGTTGAATTAGCATCAACCTTTTCCGATAAAGCAAGTATGCCTTGTGTGAAGGCGATAACATAATCCTGATAATTTTGTCAGAGAAATCACCAGCAAGAAATAAAACAATGCTAGTCTGTTGCTGCACTCATGCTTTGTGTGCCGCATACTACATGCAAATGATATGTGTGCTGATCAAGAATAGAATACTGGGCAAGTCGGAATAGGATTCATGAAGCGGTGTTCACACGTGGGACTTCTGCCGAGGATATTGGGTTGGGCCATCCATGATGTTTCCAGCGAGCCTCCTCTCCCTGCCTCGCGAGTACCAAAGTAGTGCACCCCATCGCTGAGCAGATGCACACGCGAAGGCTGGATGCATCTCTGGGGATAGGGGAGCATTTGTAGCTCTCGAGCAAGTGTTCCCCTCGTCCCTGTGAGGAGCTCCAAGGGGCCATCTGATGAAGGTGTGATGTTGCGGTGACATGGTGCACTCTCCTTGCAGGGTAGTGGCAGATTTCTCCTCATAATGTACAGTGCAGAAAAGACACTGACAAGCCTATGTCGCAGCGCCAGTCCTGTCTCTTAATGTTTTCCTGCATGTTTATGTGCTGTAACAGTACGAAGAATGCTCCACAAACTAGCCCACCAGCTAATATTATTGCAGTTGTGTGTAATATTCGAAACATCATAGTGTGTTGTAAGTTGTCACCGGGGTTGCTTGCACCCACGCAGTGGAGCGTGAATCTGCTTTTTGAACTGTGGATGCCCAGATTCCTTTCTTAATATTAGTGTTTTATGTCTAGCAGAAGCTGCTAAATGGCTAATTTGCTGCTTACCATTATGCACTTAATGCAATCTTGACCTGATCGAAAAAGCACCAGCAGCTGAAATACTCAATGAAAAAAACAGAAAGGAAAAGAAAATGGCATTTGTCAAAGGCTCACATGCTCAAGCCGACTTGACAGCCAGTCTAGTAATGGGACTCTTCTTTGATCTTCATCAATTTTTCTGCTGGATAGCTGAATAAACTCTGTGCAGTCATTACCGTACAGCGATCTAAAATATGTTTGTTCCGTGACAGGTGGTTTTGTTGTGAGGCCTAGAGTGCAGGCTGCCTTAATTCATCTTGGGGATATAGTGAAAACAAGAGAAGTATGTAATATTTGTGCCTGCCCAGTGCCTTTTTTTAATAATGGTTTGTGCCCTTTCCTGAAAACCAACCTACAAACTTAGCCAACCATGTGTAAGACCACTTTGTTCTGGCGTACCAGCACTGGGCTGATGTAATGTAATAAGTCCATTCCAATTATTTTTCACTCCACACTGTCATTAGTCTTCCTATGTTACAACCAGGATTGGTCACTCATAAGCAGTGTAAAGGAATAGAAGTCGGCAATAAAGAACGATTACATTGTGTAGACCATGGCCTTTAGACTTCGCTGTAGCTGTGCAATTTTCATTTTAATAAAAAGTCTCGGCTTGATTCTTTGTGGCTTCATCACTGTGATCATGAAATGGTCAGCACTAGCATCACACCTTTTGCAAAGACTGGCAAGACTACTCACTTCCAGCCTTGGCTATGCTTTGCAAAGACACGATTCTGTAACATAGGGCACAAGGTTTATGCATTAAAATTCATGCTGAGCAGCTGTGCACCAAATGGCCTGCACCATCAGCCTTACACCTTTTCCACGGCATACACCCTGCATGCAGATAGCAGCTGTATGAATGTTAATGTGTAGCATGAGGGCATTGTGCAGTCTATGACATGCCGAGTAAAGGGTGCATGTCACAGATTTATTGCATTCCTAAGTTTGAAGGCCACAAGAGAATATTTAGATAGCTTGCCAGATTGCTCTGTTACAGACCTGCTAGCCTTATAATTAAAAAAACGCTGCACTGATAGCCAAGAAACAGCAAAATTTAAAAAAACCACTAATATTTCTTTGATTATTCAATATGTTGACTGTTGATGTAAGGTTTGCAGACTTTGTTCTGTACAGGTGCTGTGAACAGCCACTTTTATCTATGTGGGGTGTTTTATTAACATAATTTCTTTTTTATATCACTCGTGATATGCAGCACAATTTTACTTCTTGAGCTAGATACTCTCAGAGGCAGATGTTATGTGCGCAAAAAATTAGAAATGAATATTTGTCTAATTAACAAAGATTTGCTAATTTCAAAACTTATGACGTTACAACACATTTTGCATTTTAGAAATGTAGACAGTGGCTTTTAAAGGCATACCCAGTTTCAAACAATTCTGAGGATGGCACAAGTTTCAAAATATGCATTCCCGAAGTTTGCAATGCTTGCATTGCAAACTTTGGGTGTCTCAGTATCATTTATGTCATTTGTCCCAGTATCATATCATTGGTGTGCCAGTAACATTTCAGCTTCAATGCATAAAAATGCATTTTGTTAAAGAAGTGGAACAACATTCAATTTTTTTGGCAAGTTGGACTGTGCTTATCCCTAAATTGGTGCCAGTTCCAAATTCTTTCCAAGTGGATGTGCCTTGTGAAATCACTGGATTTTGTGTATAGCAATATGTGTGCTAAATTAATTGGTTGAAATCTTAATTATTCAATTTGTATTAATTAGCAAATTATACATATTAGTTTCTAGTGTAAGTAATATATAACTTGAGTCAGCTCAATACGTACATTTGTGTTAAATGCCACAAGCAATTAAAAAATTCTGTTCACATTAAAATAAAATACCCGGTATAGTCGAAGCAACAATGATCTGCACTGCAGACAAGCAGAAGTGTTTATAAAGTTAATAATGAACTACAGTAAAACCTCGTTAAGTTGAAGTCATCGGGACCGCAGGTGGTGGGTGGTGGTAAAAACTAATTCGTCAACAGAAAATGATTTATGAGATTAGATGTGGGAAGTCATGATGGCTTCATGAGGCGGCCGTCAGACCGTGTCTTACAGCGACTTCTAAAGCCCAGATCACGGCCCGCAGCCTCCCACTGCTCCCGGTTGGATAGCTGCCATTCAGCTCTAGGTTTGAGCTCAGGGCATCCGTGCAAGATGTGTGCTGAATCGGCTTTGTCGGCCTCGCATAGCGTACATTCAGGGGAGTGTATCCCTGGGTAGACTATAGATAGTTTGTACGGTTTGGGGAAGGTGTGTGTTTGTAGATGCCTCCACGTCGCCTGCTGGTTTTTGGTTAAGGAATTGTCAGGGAGTGGGTATTCGAGTCTTTCGTTTTTATAGTATTGCGTAATTTCATGTTCGGTTATCATGCGCTCTTTTGCTCCTTGCAGGATCGGTTGGCTCACTGCCCGGTTGACGAGTCCTCGGGCAAAATTGTGAGCCGCTTCGTTCCCAAGATAGGACAAGTGCGCAGGGATCCAGATGGTTTTGATCTAGCGGGGCGTGAAATGCACTTTCTTTAGAATTGGTAGCGCCGGTTCGTGGGTTCTGCCTTTGGCAAAATTACCCACTGCCATCTTGGAGTCGCAGAAAATTATTTTGGCTGCGGTATTTGTGATAGCTATTGCTATCGCGGCTTCTTCCGCATGCCTTCCAAAAATGGTTACCGCGGTGGTTGGTTTGAGGTCGTTTCCTACTACCCCTGCGAAGAAAGCGTCACGTTCTCCGAGTTCGGCTACGTCTATGTAAACCGCCTCCTCGTGGTTTGCGTAGTGTTTCTGGAGTGCTTTGACCCGGGCCTGTCTCCATTTGGTGTGATATCGGGACCGCAAAAAATCTTCGAATTAAGCGGGTTTTCGAATTAACTGAACACACAAAAACGCAACCCCGGCAAAAAATTTCACAGCAGGTATGCGCTACCTTTATTCAGCAATCTTTGGATTACTTAAAGTAATCAGACGTGCTGGTTTGCCGCGTCCTATAGTTTGAGGCTCCAAGGGTCATGTTTTCTAGTTGGCCAACTACGTGCAGCATTTAAGAATTTCTACCGTGGCACTCAACAAAACTGTGGATAACGTTCAGCGATTCCCTAACTTCCCCGAGAGCGGGTGGCGTTTTTACAATTGCTAGTAGCTCCAGCGGGGCGTGGCGCTTTTCACGGCGCTCGACGTTTGTGCGCAGGCGCGAATAAGAGCGAGTGCGAGAGAGAAAATCTGGGGGGTTTGCTCTTTAACGGGCCCCTGAAACGGTTCGCACAAAATTTGTAGACAGTGAGGGTATAGCTTAAGTAGGACATTCGCACCACAATTTAAGTGAAGCACTTCATATTAATGGAGCTACAAGCGATTACAAGTTACCCTCCTCCCTAGCCATGCTTTTCCTCCTCAACTCGTTCGCCGAGCAATCAGGGCTAAGCTTCGCCTTCACTGGTTCTGCGTCATGATGCGACATCACATTGTTCACTTGCGGTTGTTTTGGAGCCCGCCCACGCGAAACCTCTCCGCTAGCCGCTTGGCCATCGACCCCAAGCGAGAGCTATCGAAGGTGCGTGCGTTGAGAGCATTCTGTGGTAGCGCCGAACGTGTCTGGTATTCCGGTAATCACACACTAGCTGAACGTTTTGACGGAACGGTGGAGGCATAAACTCAAGCTGATGAAGGAACTTTAGCGTAGACGTACGTGAGCTGCCTGATGGGTCTCCACGGTCCAGCCACCCGTTGCCGCAGAGCTTAACCAGCCAAAGAAAGCTAATATTGCTCTAACAAAGTGCAATACATTTTAAACATTTACAAAAACAATGTCTTGACGATTACACTCCTGCAAAAAATTTACACCAGCAGCAAAGAACAATACATTTTGTTACTGTGTGTGGTTGAGCTCTATGCCACCAGGTGGCTGCACTGTGCAGACCCTTTACATTTGCGCTTATGTTCCTCCCTTGAAACGACACGCAAGGGGACACCATAGAATAAAGAACCAACTTAGAGAAGGGAAACTGTACCTTTCGCAGTGGTTCGAAAATAAGCAGCGGCAGCGCATGGAACTTACTTAAGTGGACGCCAGATGACGTTGCTCAATCTGGAAGCGGAAGTACACTTTTTTTTTAGAACAAAATCCAATATGGCCGCTTTTCGCCGGTCGCGTACGCTGGTACGCGCCGTGCTTGTCCTGCCGGCTATGCGGCATGCCTCAATGCCTTCGGTGCCGCGTAGCTGCTGCGTTCTAATTGCCAAGAGCCTCTACAGACGTCCATACAAACAAGCCACAAGTGAGTGAACAGGACGTGCGACTTTATTGGCAGAAGACAAGCAGTGTACATTCTCGTGCAATGGTATGGTATGGTATGGTATGGTAAAACTTTATTAAAGTCCTGCAGATCGTGAGTCTTCACGAAGCGGGCCGCTCCCACGTGGGAACCGGAAGGCCGAGCCTCTCGGCCGCATCGTGGGCCTGCTGGACAGCCCAGAGTTGGTCAGCCAGAAGAGGGCTGCGGAGAACCGCCTCCCATCTGGCCGAGCTGTTAGCGATTATAGAGCGTGACCGAGCACACCGCCAGAGCATATGGTCTAACGTGGCTATATCTCCACAATCGTGGCAGGTAGCGTTGGTGTAAGTATCCGGATAGATTTTATTTAAGAGCGATGGATTCGGATAGGTATTTGTTTGTAGTAGACGGAGCGTTAATGCTTGAGCTCTATTGAGGCGCGGATGAGGAACAAAGTAGGTTCTACGGCTGAGATAGTAGTGTTTAGTTATCTCGTTGTAGGTGGAGGGCGTGTCCCTGTTCTCTAGTGAGTCTGCTTCCGATTGGTCGAGGGTAGCGCGGTGGGCAAGTTCACGCGCAGCCCCGTGAGCCGACTCATTGAGGTTGGGAGGAGCACCCTTTATCTGACCCTGATGTGCCGGAAACCAATAAATGAAGTGGTGCGTGATTGCCTTGCCCCCAAGAAGTCTGAGGGCCTGTTTGGAAATGGTGCCTTTTTCAAATGCTCTGACTGCAGATCTTGAATCACTATAGATGGCATCCCGTGAGCTATCCAGCAGGGCTAGTACAATAGCCATTTGTTCAGCTATTTCGGAGTCCCTCGTCCGAACCGAGGCAGCATTGGTGATTCCTTGGCGACCATCAACAGTGACGATGGTGAACGCCTGACGTCCCTTACAAGAAGCGGCATCCACAAAGCTGACCTGTCGCTGATCATTGTGTATTTGCCTAAGGAGGTTGGCCGCCCTTGCCCTCCTTCTACCGCGATTATGATCGGGGTGCATGTTCCTAGGTATTGGCGCGACCGTAATGTTCTCACGAATCGACGGAGGAACGTCAGAGAACTCCTCTGCTACTCTATCGGGGTGATATCCGAGTTCCTGCAAGATAGATCTCCCTGCCTTCGTTGTTGTGAGGCGAGATAGCTGTGCGCGCTCCTGAGCCTCTGCGATCTCTTCAAGAGTGTTATGAATGCCAAGCTGCAATAATCGCTCTGTACAAGTGTATACGGGTAACCCGAGAACCCGTTTGGTAATCTTCCTAAGCTGTGCATTCAGTTTATCCCTCTCTGCCCGTTTCCATCGATGCATGGCTGCCACGTATCTAAAGTGGCACAGAACGAAGGCATGCATTAGTCGAATGAGGTTATCCTCCTTGAGTCCATGATGCCGATTTGATACTCTCCGGACTAAACGAACAGCACTTTCAGTTTTAGTAATTAGCTTGCGTATAGTCTTGCCATTTGTACCCCCTGACTCAACGATCATGCCCAAGACCTTGATTGAATCGACTTTGGGTATACGACAACCGGATTTTGTACATAAGTTAATATCTTTGTCTTCTAACGATGTCCATCCCTTGGGCCTTGGACCGCGTTTCTTGGGACTATACAACAAAAGTTCCGACTTCAAGGGGGAGCATCTGAGACCGGTGGGCTCTAGATAGGTTTCAATAGTGTCTATTGCCTCCTGTAAGGCGCCCTCAACCTGACCGTCATTGCCTCCTGTGCACCATATAGTTATATCGTCAGCATACATAGTGTGTTTGATGCCTTCAATCTCGAGAAGCTTTCTGCTTAGGTCAACCATGGCTATATTGAATAAACAGGGGGAAATGACGGACCCCTGTGGGGTGCCCCTCTCGCCAAGTTCCAGTAATTGGGATTCGAGATCGGCCACCCGGATGGTAGCCTTCCTATCCGAGAGGAACGATCTAACATAGTTATAAAATCTCTCACCCAGATTGAGCCGAGATATCGAGGCTAGGATATGCGAATGTAGAACGCTATCGAAGGCCTTTTCAAGATCAAGTCCCAAAATGGCTCGAGTGTCGCTAGAGTCGTTGTCTATGATTTGATTCTTAATCAGTTTCATGGTATCTTGTGTGGATAGGCCTGGTCTGAATCCTATCATACTATGAGGGTAAACTTCGTTATTCTCCAGGAACCGGGAGAGTCGATTCAGGACCGCGTGCTCCGCTACCTTACCCACACAGGATGTAAGCGAGATGGGCCTCAAGTTGTCAACGCTAGGTGTTTTTCCAGGTTTGGGTATGAGTACTGCGAGGGCAGTCTTCCAAGGTAATGGGACGGTTCCACTCCTCCAAATTTCATTAATGTCCTCTGTGAGGTATACGATTGATTTTTCATCCAGATTTCGCAACGCCTTGTTGGAGATGCCATCCAGCCCTGGTGCGGATCTACCATTGAGTCCATGTAGAACACTTCGAATCTCCTCAACGCCAAACTCTGCATCCAGGTAGGAATTGGCCTGGCCCTGGTAATCGAGATGTACAGGAGACCGCCCTGAGCCGACTGGGAGATATTTGTTGGCAAGCGTGCGGATTAGTTCGTCCTCAGAGGTCATTCGTGCAGCCTCATGTATGGTTCTAGCAATGACATGCCTCTGATTGGACTTAGTATTGGTCTCGTTAAGCAGATGCTTAAGCAAGTTCCAAGTTTTACCATTGCGCATTTGGCCGTCTATCGAATTGCAAACCTCGTCCCACTGCTGTTTAGAGAGGGTTGCACACAATAAAATTTGCATGTCGAGATACGCTGGAATCATTGACGCGACCTCGTAAACGGCTCACCGTCGTCGTCGCACGTGGTGGTCAGGTTAACGAGCGACAACCAGCAGTGGAAACAGATTGGACAGTGTGCCACCTGTTTGCAGCGACAGCCGCCGTTAAAAATGCCCAAATTGCATTGCGAAGCAATCGGGTGACGCAGGCATCTGTGTACGCAGCCTACACAGCGACATGGACTAGCCCGGATTTTAGCCGTTCACTCCTTTCCAACCTGCATGTTTCTTTTTTTTCGGAGGCCGCTAATGTGTGGCTCACACTTGGTGTCCCACATTGTCTCAATATGGACAAGTCGCTTTCGTGGGCACCACCTTCATCAGCCACTTTTGCGGGCCTTTCCACCCAATTTCATGCACGTCCGACCGTGTAAGCACGTATTTTGGTCTCCGTCCGTGCTTAATTGCAGCCGAGAAAGGCCAGAGGCACAATTTGCCCATGGCTGCAGCAGGAAAGTTTGAACGAGCAGCACAAATCACAGTGTGTGTAAATTGGGAGTTTATGTCGCGGTGCAGGCTGCAGGAGCAAATGCTTACTCCGAGAGACTGCTTCCCAGTGCAACCGACCAGGCCGTAATATTCAAAAAAGATAACACTGCAACCGTAACCAAGTGACATAACAGCAAAATTAAACAGCAGTCACCGGATGAGGTTCAGACAATACATTATACATTGGCTACAAACCATCTTACAGGCATAATGCTTGCCTTTGTCGCATGTGGTGGTCTGGTAACGTGCAACAACCAGCGGTACAAACAGATTGGGCAGAGCCTTGCACCTATTTGAACGAGCAGTTGCCATTGAAGATGAGCAACTTCCATTGCAAAGCAATCAGGTGACGCAGGCATCTGCTGCCACAATCAACACAGCGGCATGGACTACCCGGCATTTTAGCGTTAACTCTTTTCCAACCTGCACATTTATTTTCTTTCGAGGGCCGCTAATGTGTGGCGCACACTTTGTGTCCCACTTTGTCTCAATGTGGACAAGTCGCTTAATTAATTTTGTGGGCATCACCTTCGGCAGCCATTTTAGCGGGCCTTTCCACCCATACGGCTATCAACTTCATACACTTCGAACCATGTAAGCACATATGCTGGTCTCCGTTTTGAGCAAATCATGGCCCAGGTAGACCACAAGCACAATTTTCCCATGGCTGCAGCTGGCAAGAACGAACGGGGAGCACCAGTTACGGTGTGTGTATACTGGGAGTCTACGTCGCTTTGCGGACTGCAGCAGCAAATGCTTACCTCGAGGGACTGCTGACCAATGCAACTGACCAGGCACGCACATTCGAGAAACGTAACACAGTTACCACAACCAAGTGGGGCAGCAAAACCAGATTCTGCAATCAATCACTTCAGTTTAGCTTGCGCAAAGACCCAGGCTATTGAGGAAGAAGAGCAAACATCAACGAGACCTAGTAATATGGAAAATGAGAAAGCTTGCACTCAAGAGAGAAGCCACTCTGCCCTGCAGGCATTTAAGGCTAAAAACATAAAGAAAAGTAAAATGGTGCATAGGCTAATGCAAGACACATGCCGATGCTGCATCAGCTATTTCAGGAGAGGAATTGTGCATGACAACATACACTAGAAGATACTGCTACAGATATGTTAGGTTACTAGACAGTAACTGGTATTAAGTATCAGCGAAGAATCGGTTGACCTTTATGTTTGGATGAGGATGAATGATCTCTAACAAAAATGGGCAATGAAAAAGCTTGCATTTATAGAAGAAAAAATACACATGGCACAAACAGAATTGACATGGCTAGGAAACTGATTAAGGGCAAACTGACAGAATTCGATCTTTTGGCCAGCGTCGTCCGTGCTTGGTCGGATGTTGCAGGTGCATCTGAAGACGAAGAATTTCTAGAAAGTCCTTTTTGAGTTACCTGGATGACTCAGCCAAATGTCCGTGCTGGTGGAATGGTGGCTGAAGCTCTTTTCAGTCTTAACACAGTCCTCTGCAGACTTGATATCTCATCCATATTCTTCTGCATGCGCTTCTTTGTTCGTGGTGTAAAAGCCTTGCAAATTCGGCTCCAGCCCCTTCCTGTTGGTGCAGATAGGAGCTCCTGTGATGACCAGGATGTGCTTGGCATAGACTCTGTTGGGGCAGAACAGTGACAGCACAGATTAGCCAAACTCATGTGTGTTTTATTTTATGTTCGAACCAACTATACTGAACCATAAATATGAACAAACATTCCTATCTGCTGCAAACAGCAAACCAATACAGCATATATCAAACATATTTATTTCTGAACCACGTGTTGTTTACCTTGTAGTAGTAGCCAACGTCCACACAACGACCTTGTTGTAGCAGGCAGCAGCTTCTGTTTAGTGCGTGGAGTGTGTTGCTTTATACTGGTGCCGTCCTCATTAGTGCATGTCTGCAACAGAAATTTTGACTGAATCAAAAATTGAAAAAGCAAAATTTTGCAATATGAAATGCAAAAAGGTGTCACATATATATTGTAATGGTTTGCGACTACAGAACACATGCAAATGTACACTGTCTGTTCTAGGGTGCCTAAGCAGCATGCTAAATAAATATTGCTATTGTCCATAAAATAGATGTCTGCCTAACTACAATGCATGTCAACAGCCTAAGTATTATTAAGATCACAAATGAGAACATTTGTGCGTTCATTTATACACTAGTGGCGTAGAGGTAGAACACCCGCCTCGCGTGCAAGAGGTCCGTGGTTCGAATCCCGGTGCCGGCAATTTTCCACCGGATTTAAAAAAAAGAAATCCGCGTGTTGATAAAATTGCACAAACAGGCCTGGAGTGTGGCCTGATCCCGGTGACCAGAACCGGTAACGCACTCCCTCACCAGAGCAGGATTGGCCACCCTGGTGCAGTACTTGGCCACAACCTCCTATGAACACAACAATCAAACCCCGGCCCTCAGTCCCCAGCAGCTGCAAAGCAACTGACCACGGCGGCGGTCCGACCTGCGACGCAGCAGAGGGTGCTAAGAACCACTGGCTCCGGACAGGCCGCTATTGGAATATGAACCTGGCAACGCTTAACGCTAGAACGTTATCTAGTGAGGCGAGTCTAGCAGTGCTATTGGAGGAATTAGAGGGCAGTAAATGGGATATAATAGGTCTCAGTGAAGTTAGGAGGCCAAAAGAAGCATATACAGTGCTAAAAAGCGGGCACGTCCTGTGCTACCGGGGCTTAGCGGAGAGAAGAGAACTGGGAGTCGGATTCCTGGTTAATAAGAATATAGCTGGTAACATACAGGAATTCTATAGCATTAACGAGAGGGCGGCAGGCCTTGTTGTGAAACTTAATAAGATGTACAAAAGGAAGATTTTACAGGTCTACGCCCCTACATCCAGTCATGATGACCAGGAAGTCGAAAGCTTCTATGAAGACGTGGAATCGGCGATGGGTAGAGTGAAAACTAAATACACTATACTAATGGGCGACTTTAACGCCAAGGTAGGCAAGAAGCAGGCTGGAGACAAGGCAGTGGGCGAATATGGCATAGGCACTAGGAATATCAGGGGAGAGTTATTAGCAGAGTTTGCGGAACAGAATAATATGAGGATAATGAATACCTTCTTCCGCAAGCGGGATAGCCGAAAGTGGACGTGGAGGAGCCCGAACGGCGAGACTAGAAATGAAATAGACTTCATACTCTGCGCTAACCCTGGCATCATACAAGATGTGGACGTGCTCGGCAAGGTGCGCTGCAGTGACCACAGGATGGTAAGAACTCGAATTAGCCTAGACCTGAGGAGGGAACGGAAGAATCTGGTACATAAGAAGCCGATTAATGAGTTAGCGGTAAGAGGGAAAATAGAGGAATTCCAGATCAAGCTACAGAACAGGTATTCAGCTTTAAACTCAGGAAGAGGACCTTAGTGTTGAAGCAATGAACGACAATCTTGTGGGCATCATTAAGGAGTGTGCAATGGAATTCGGTGGTAACTCCGTTAGGCAGGGTACCAGCAAACTATCGCTGGAGACGAAAGATCTGATCAAGAAACGCCAATGTATGAAAGCATCTAACCCTACAGCTAGAATAGAACTGGCAGAACTTTCGAAGTTAATCAACAAGCGTAAGACAGCTGACACAAGGAAGTATAATATGGATAGAATTGAACATGCTCTCAGGAACGGAGGAAGCCTAAAAACAGTGAAGAAGAAACTAGGAATTGGCAAGAATCAGATGTATGCGTTAAGAGACAAAGCCGGCAATATCATTACCAATATGGATGAGATAGTTCAAGTGGCTGAGGAGTTCTATAGATATTTATACAGTACCAGTGGCACCCACGACGATAATGGAAGAGAATATAGTTTAGAGGAATTCGAAATCCCGAAGGTAACGCCGGAAGAAGTAAAGAAAGCCTTAGGATATATGCAAAGGGGGAAGGCAGCTGGGGAGGATCAGGTAACAGCAGATTTGTTGAAGGATGGTGGACAGATTGTTCTAGAGAAACTGGCCACCCTGTATACGCAATGCCTCATGACCTCGAGCGTACCGGAATCATGGAAGAACGCTAACATAATCCTAATCCATAAGAAAGGGGACGCCAAAGACTTGAAAAATTATAGACCGATCAGCTTACTGTCCGTTGCCTACAAAGTATTTACTAAGGTAATTGCAAATAGAATCAGGAACACCTTAGACCTCTGTCAACCAAAGGACCAGGCAGGATTCCGTAAAGGCTACTCAACAATAGACCATATTCACACTATCAATCAAGTGATAGAGAAATGTGCAAAATATAACGAACCCTTATATATAGCTCTCATTGATTACGAGAAAGCGTTTGATTCAGTCGAAACCTCAGCAGTCATGCAGGCATTACGGAATCAGGGTGTAGACGAGCCGTATCGAAAAATACTGAAAGGTATCTATAGCGGCTCCACAGCCACCGTAGTCCTCCATAAAGCAAGCAACAAAATCCCAATAAAGAAAGGTGTCAGGCAGGAAGATACAATCTCTCCAATGCTATTCACAGCGTGTTTACAGGAGGTATTCAGAGACCTGGATTGGGAAGAATTGGGGATAAAAGTTAATGGAGAATACCTTAGTAACTTGCGATTCGCTGATGATATTGCCTTGCTTAGTAACTCAGGGGACCAATTGCAATGCATGCTCACTGACCTGGAGAGGCAAAGCAGAAGAGTGGGTCTAAAAGTTAATCTGCAGAAAACTAAAGTAATGCTTAACAGTCTCGGCAGAGAACAGCAATTTACAATAGGCAGCGAGGAACTGGAAGTCGTAAGGGAATACATCTACTTAGGGCAGGTAGTGACGGCGGATCCGGATCATGAGACGGAAATAATCAGAAGAATAAGAATGGGCTGGGGTGCCTTTGGCAGGCATTCCCAAATCATGAACAGCAGGTTGCCATTATCCCTCAAGAGAAAAGTATATAATAGCTGTGTGTTACCAGTACTCCCCTACAGGGCAGAAACCTGGAGGCTTACGAAAAGGGTTCTACTCAAATTGAGGACGACACAACGAGCTATGGAAAGAAGAATGATAGGTGTAACGTTAAGGGATAAGAAAAGAGCAGATTGGGTGAGGGAACAAACGCGAGTTAATGACATCTTAGTTGAAATCAAGAAAAAGAAATGGGCATGGGCAGGACATGTAATGAGGAGGGAAGATAACCGATGGTCATTAAGGGTTACGGACTGGATCCCAAGGGAAGGGAAGCGTAGCAGGGGGCGGCAGAAAGTTAGGTGGGCGGATGAGATTAAGAAGTTTGCAGGCACGGCATGGCCACAATTAGTACATGACCGGGGTTGTTGGAGAAGCATGGGAGAGGCCTTTGCCCTGCAGTGGGCGCAACCAGGCTGATGATGATGATTATACACTAGAAGAGATCACATTGCTGGTTCCACAAGCAAATGCACGAAAGTGATGAAGCTATTAGAACTGATGCATTATTTTTCTGCACGAACGTGATGCACCGCTTCACTACTGCGAAAAGAAATGCCCTACGGTAAACCAAACTGAACAGCAAGGACATTTGGAACCAACAAGTACGAAATATGGGTGAATTATCATGCTTGCAACTGTTTAATACATTAAATTCTGTACTTTCACTTCATTTTACCAAAGGATTATTAGGTTTTGTGGACGAAAGAAGTTGCCGGCGGACTCGAAAAAAAAGTTTAATATGTATATTGATAAGGCTACTCAGTCACCTACGACCACGGCTACAATAAGTTGAAAAATGAGAAGCACGTTCCGATATCGCTCTTTCTTTCCTGCTTGCGTGTGTATAACGACAGCCTCGCAAGTAAAGGTTTATTTAGGAAACAGCAACTGAGATCCTGACTGCCAATATGTAATGCAGGATCTAGTTCGTTAACTTGTGCCCGCCTGGAAGGTAATGAGATTCAAGCAACGGTGTTAAACGACTCACCGTTATTGCCGTTGTCAGCCGCAGCAAAATCCAGCTCCCGTTTCGATTGCAGACGTGTTCCCAATGGCTCACGACCGAAACCCAACTTCCGGGCTTACATGTCCACTTGCAAACAAGTAACTTCACTCCAAGTTAAATAACGTGAGACATCGAAGCGCAAGAAACTAGTTTTAGAAACAAAGAAGCAACAGACGAACGAATGAATCCGTGCCGCCGTGCACTCGAAAATACCGGGAAAAATTTTAAATCCAGGCCAGAGGTCACGTGAAAGATCGATAATGCTGAACGCTATTTGCGTTTATAATGACGAAGAAACAATAAACTTACTAACAAAAAATACAATATCTAATTAGCAATGATAATTTTGCCCTGTTTCTTATGTAACAAAAATGCTTTGGTAATTGTAAGAAAAAGTTTGTAAGATAAAATTGCGCTTATTACGACGCCTCTATCAGGAAATGTTGGAACTAACGAAAGCATCCCGAAGTGATGCTACTACGCTGGCTTTGTTAGCAGCGGCGCGCGGTCGATTTTTTCGCCCTCTGTGGCCATTTGTTGAACTTGAGAGTGTGCTACCCCTGGGGACACGGCCAGGCCCTGTCCTATTGCACTTGCGTTTACCCTAATACCGGACTCGCGAGCGTAAGTAATCTTCCGGTGTAAAGTGACGGCCACAATCGCGCAAATCCTGGCGCCGATCGGATAGCGGCAGTTCGATACGCTGCAGCCAGTCCGCTCGTCTGCTTGCTTGCAGTCGCCACGTTTGCAGTCCACAACGCAACAAAGTCGAATCATAGCGCTCGCGAAAAGACGGACCGACACTGACGGCGGAGCTCTCGTCAAAGACGGAGCACATTGTAACACAAGCAGACGACACTTGCTGTGCGCCGGAGGTACTTAATTTTACTGAAAGATTGCTCTTGTGCATTTTCATTATGTTACTTTCTTTTTATGAAAACAAATTAACTAATATTCCAACTATCACGACCATCATTTGTTTACTATAAAGTTGGAAAAATTATCGATCACGCGCCCTGGTCAGCCAAACGGATAGCTCGCGCCACTGTTGTTATATGGGTGATTTCCCTCATAAGGGCAAAGTGTCTGCGTTCACCCGGTCGACGGAACGCAGGCGTTAGGTTCACCCAAACGTCACGTCCGGGATGTCGCATTCATTCTTTGTTTTTCGCGTCCGTGATGTCACATCCGTCTTTGGTTTTGGCGGCAGAATGGCAAGCTCGAAGGTGCTACGCTCAAACAACTGGACAAAGATGTGGATCGTTTATTTTTGGGGGCTTGTGCTAGCGTAAGCTATCGTAAGTACTTCACCTATCCATTCTATGTGCCTCTACTATGCAAACCTACGCTTTCGGCTGCCTAATACTTAATTTCCAGGTTCCTTACCAGCTTATTTTCCTTGTGACGCATCCCGCGGACCACCGCACCGATCAGCCAGTGCTACAGTGTACTGGTAGGAGCCTTTTTCACAATAACTTGAACGTAACATTACCTGGTTACGGTGCTGCTACACGGCAGAATGTGTAAATGGCAGATGACCCAAGTGCGGCATGTGCGCGCACTTGT
This sequence comes from Dermacentor albipictus, assembly GCF_038994185.2. Classification (NCBI taxonomy): domain Eukaryota; kingdom Metazoa; phylum Arthropoda; class Arachnida; order Ixodida; family Ixodidae; genus Dermacentor; species Dermacentor albipictus. The sequence goes on along the minus strand of NC_091822.1, from coordinate 3,635,600 downwards.
TTAGAGAAAATAAAGAGTATTCATCATTTATCTCGCAATGTAAACGCACATTCCTGACACATGGGTCAGGTCTGCCGTCCGCCGACTAAGGGCGGTAGTGAATGAAGTCGCTAAATGAGTGCTTTCCGGCGTCATTGCACGCGCGGGAAACAGCGTTCGTTTACATAGTAGTATGAGCCTTTACATAGCAATATCGCTGCGCTGTCAACAGCCATTCTCTGGTAACCTTTCTCCGCAGCGTAACGCTCGAGTGCTTTGTGCAGATGTGACAAAGGTTGTGTGTGCGGTCGGTATTTGTGATTTTCTAGAAAGAAGCTTCATTACAAAGTGCATGATCAGGCTGCGTGGTCGTCCATTCTACTAGAGCGGGACAATCAATAAACGATACAAGCATGGACATACACATGCTGTTGCCAAATAACCCTTAGGTGGGACCATTTAATACTGGTGATTTAATCGTGGATGAAGACTGGGATGTTCTCTTTATGTGCTTGCTTCAAAGTAGGATAAATCGAAACTTGGCCAACAAATTTTACTTGTGTTATAAGGTTTTGTGAGAAAGGGTGTTGTGTATTGCTTTGTAACGAGTGACTTTTAAAAGTGTGACATTGTCTCCCATCGCACGTGTATATCCCGGCTGGAAGTTATGTTCATGTGCTCAACAGTGCTTCAGGAACCCTCTGAGCGCTTACACGTTGATATTACAGCCACTTGTGAATTCTGGTCCTAATGGAAGCATTAAGGGGTTTTAGCACACATCTTAGTGATAACCTTAGACGTTAATTCTATAGTGTATATTGTTAACTGACAAGCTGGGTCTGGAAAGTTTTACATCTTGACACTTAAGAACCTGTGGCATGATCAGTTTGCGCAAAAGAACAGTGCAGGTGCCATCATATATACATTCATTGTCATTCACGCACACTATTGGAGGGACTCTAATCTACAATAAGTACAGCGTAATCGGCGCCAGTACCAGTGGTTGCTCAATGTGTGGTTTGGAATTTACGTCAGTGCAATAATCAGTACCGTCTTCAATCACGCACTGACTGGACAGCGTTATGTGAACGATATCCTTGAAGGAGTGGTTGATGAGTTTCTCAGCAAAGTCTAGCTGTCACATCTTCCACTTCTGCTGTATCAGCAAGATGGGCCACCTGCATGCAGCAGCAGCCGAGCACGAAACTGGTTGGGTACTACTTTTCAAATAGATTGGAAGGCACGAGCCTGTAAATAGGCCGGCTAGGTCACCTGACCTCTCTCCGTTAAGTTTCTTTCTTCGGGGTTATGTGAAAGATTGTGCCGGACGTCAGATTAGACGGACGTCAGATTAGTTCAAGGTGAGGATAATGGATGTCTGCCATAGAATTCTGGCATCGGTCATCAAGAAAGCCACTAAAGGTGTGATAAAATATACAGTACTGCGTAGCTGCAAAAGGAGACCTATTTGAACACGTCCTCTAGACTGATGTTCAACGGGGCTTACGAATTAATAGATAGTAAGAGCACACAGTTTTTTTTGTCTGTGTGTGCGTGTGTGCCGACATTCTGATTGCCAGTTTGGCTCATAGAGGTGGTATATTAAATTTCGTGAATGCATTGGTTTTGCCTTTTCTCTACATGTTGGTCGCTTTCCAGTGTGTTTATTTCGCTTTTATTTGTTAACACGAACCTGTTTTTGCAGCACGTATACACTTTCATGAAAAATAACACGCTCACTTTATATTGGCTTTGGTCCGAAGCAAGTTTCTGGTGTGAAATATAACTTCGCTCGCACTCTTTCGATGCGGTGCGAGCAAAGTCTGGATTTTGAAACATTCTGTGCCTATTACATTGCTCTTCACATTTCGTGTGTGGTCAGAGCTGCACTTTGGCTGCGTTATCAAGGTGCTTTTGTTATCATTTATCAGTCGGCCTTGAGAGAGAGATAATAAGTGTGACGTAGAGAGAAAGGAGTAGCTGTGAAGCTGCGAAACCTGCTGTTGGGGCTCCTTCCGTACCATTATCAAGGTGGTGCGCTGTCTATTCAGGTTTGCGATAGGCAATGCAGTTACTTTCAATCAGCTTATTTGAGGGCACTGCTTTATGATGCGGGTGAGAGTTCACTCACATGTCATTTTTCATAGTTCGTGAGGTTATTTTCCAGTCGGTAAAATTGTACGCAATTAGTATGTGGCTGAAAACACTGCAATTAGATGTCATTTTGGGATGCCAAGAAATGCCTCATTGACACTTTGAAAATTATGAGAGTACTTCTCGAGTTAGATAATTGTAATTACCAAATTAAATCTCAGTAACGAAAGAATTATTGGCTACTACTCCACTTTACTGGAAACAATATGCACTAGGTTTTCTTCGAATAACGGAACTGTTTTTTTTTAAATCTTAGTGCATGATAGCTGTGGAACACTCTCTCTCTTCATCCCTACACCCCTTTCCCCAGTGCAGGGTAGAAAAACGGACATACGTCTGGTTAACCTCTCTGCCTTTCCTCTCTTCTATTTCTCTCTCTCTATAATTCACTCAGTAACCATAATGAGGCCAAGCCAGATTCACTCGAAATCAATCAACAGCAGTCATGTGCGGCAGCACTTATGCTCGGACTAGCAGAAAAAAAAGAGAGAGGCTGCAGTTTTGCAGAAAGGCGAAGCAGTGTTAATGATAGCCAAGTATGCGACAATTACACGAAGGAAGATTACACCAGCAAGGGGGCTCAGGCTGTGAAATTGAACTGTCTCCTACTATGTGGACTTGTATATACTTAGCGCCGTCACTTCAGTGCTCAAGTCTTCGAGGTCAAGCGAAGTTTCTTGAAGTGCAAGAAATATATATATATATATATATATATATATATGTGTGTGTATCGTAAGGAACCGCTTTATTTCAGCCAAGCTCGGACTACTACCTCGAGGATTAAACTGTGCTGCTGGTGATGATATATGCAGATGGAAAAGATGTGCAGATGATGAAGTTGAAAGTCAGGCATGTGTTGTGCCCATGCTAATTCTCTCTTGCTGTGGAAGCGGCCGCCTGGCAGCGCGTAAGTACTATAAAATGCGTCAAGTATTTGGTTTTAAGCGGGAGACATGCACTATCTCTGTGCCACAGCAACGGGAATCGGGGGGCGTTCTAACAAGCGAGACATGGTAATTGACAGGTGATGTCTGCTCAATGACCGTGGAAAGTCGAATAAAACAGGATAAATTTTTTGCGTAAGCCAGGAACGCACACAGGAGTCCAAAGAACTTCGTCACCAGGAGAAAAAGTCACAGCACAGTGGGTCGAGTCGTAACGAAACTTGCGAGTGTCCTGGGAGACGCCGGTGTTAGGCGGGGCGAGGCGTCTGCACTCTGCGAGGCGAGACACAAACTGTTCCAAGAAAGGAACTGATGGGGGTACAGGAGTCGAAAGGAATGATACATCAAGAATGAAACTTGGTGAACAGCCATAGATGAAGAAAAAATGTTAAAAGCCAGTAGTACGTTGCGTAGCCATGTTATAGGCGAATGTCATGAACGGCAGAATTGCATCCTCGTTCGTGTGGCCAGGGAGGATGTACGTACATCGCAATCATGTCAGAGAGGGTATGGTGAAAACACTCCGTCAACCTGTTGGTCTGCGGATGGTAACTGGAAGTCGTCTTGTAAATTGTGTTAGAGGCGCACAGAACTTCGGTAAGGATAGAAGAGAGGAAGACTGCTGCGGTCACTGAGGAAAACGCGCGGAGTGCAGCGGTGTAAGATAATGTTGTGTAGAAAGAAATCGGCGATTTCAGCAGCAGTCCCGGATGGCAGAGATGCTGTCTCCGCATAGCGTGTTGGATGGTCTATGGCCATTGCAATCCAACAATTTCCATGTAAGGCCATGGGAAGAGGACCGTACAAGTCTATTCCAACTACTTCAAAAGGCGAAGCGGGACAAGGCAGAGGTTGTAAAGAGCCAGAAGGAGCTGTTGGGTTTGCTTTGACAATGAACGCAGGGTGCAACATACTTCGCAACGGCTGAAGATGGGCCAGGCCAGGAGCAGCGATTTCATATTCTGTTGTAAGTCTTGTGGTAGCCTAGATGACCAGTCGTCGCATGATCGTGAAAGGCTTCAAGCACCTCACATTGCAGAGAACATGGTATGACCGGGACCCATTTGTTGCCATCGATCTGATAAATGTTGCGATGTAAAACCCCATTGTGCAGCTTGAATTGATTAAGTTGTCAACGAAGTCAGGCATTTGGAGGTGACGAAGAATCTTCCATGCGTTGGAGAATAGTTCAGCAGTATGGGTCGATGCGTTAGTGGGACACAAGGACAGATGGGCTGTCGTGTCTTAGCCATTCGAGGGTTACAATGGGTAAAGCCGTTGAAGAGGACTCAGGACGTACACAATCACGGAGAGGTTATGGTGAATCGTCATGATTCGGCAGAGGGTAGCAAAAGAGAGCATTGGTGTCTTGATGCTTCTTTGCAGCCCTGTAGGTGACATTGAAATTGTACTCCTGTAGGTGAAGCACACAGCAACCCAGGTGACCTGATAAATTCTTTAGCGATGAAAGCCAGCACAGTGTGTTATGGTCAGTAACGACTGTGAAATGGCGGCCATGAAGACATGGGTGAAATTTTCGCACTGCCCAACAGCAAGGCACTCCTGCTTGGTTATGGTGTAGTAATTTTCTGCACTGGTTAGTGCACGACTACCATAAGCAATTACTCGTTCGCGGAATGTGTTGTCACATTGCAGTAGAATGGCACCGAGACTGACTGCTAGCGTTGGTGTGAAAGATGGTGGGCGCGGTAGGATCAAAGTGGCACAGTACTGGGTCTGACGTCAGGGCATGTTGCAAAAGCAGGAAAGCATGTTCACATTCGTCGGACGAAACAAAGGGCGCATTACTGGCGAGGAGTTGATGGAGCGGGGACGTAAACGTAGCGAAGTTGCATATGAAGTGCCGGAAGAAGCAAGTCCAAGAAAACTGTGCATGTCTTTTTGACGCAGTGGACACGAAATTCGAAGATGGCAGTAAGCTTCTCAGGGTCCGGTCGAATACCTTCTTTGCTGACTATGTGCCCCAGAACTTTGATGGCCTTGCTGGCCAAACTGCATTTGTGTGTGTGTGCGCGCGCACGTGTGCGTGTGTTGAGCTGCAAACCAGCATTTGCAAGACAGGCAAGGACTTCATCAAGATGTTGCAAATGTTGTGAGAACATGGTTGAGAACACAATGTCGTCGAGATAGCACAGACAGGTTTTCCATTTCTAGCCACACAAGACTTATCGATCATGCGTTCGAATGTGGCAGGCACATTGCAGAGTCCAAAAGGCATCGCACTGAACTCGTAGAGCCCACCAGGAGTAGCAAATGTCGTTTTTGCTTCGTCGGATTTGGACATCGGTATTCGCCAGTAGCCTGGTCTACAGTCAAGGCTAGAAAAATATTCAGCACCGTGGAGTGAATCTAGTGCATCATCCATCTGTGACACGGGGTAAACATCTTTGCGCACGATTTTGTTCAGCGCACGGTAATAGGCGCAAGAACACACTGAGCTGTCTTCATGACAATTGCAACGACATGAGTGTCAACAGCTCAAGTGAGAGTTGATCCACGAGGCAACAGTTGGGGTTCGATTTGGTTTATTGCAGTAAGCAATGACCCCTCAGAGAAGCGAATAAGGCCAGGGGTAATCAGAATTGCTCGAGATAGGGTATGGTCATAGGGTAGAATGAATACGCCGCCATCCACAATGTTACAAGTGTTGACACCTATAATCTCTTCTCTAGGTGGCCAAAGAACGTAATCGGAAGAGGTGACGAGACGAACGCGTTCTTCGAGGTTAGGAAGAGAATTGCCAGTGGCATCCAGTTGTGTGAGGCGCTGACGACAAGAGATAGAAGCGAATGCCAAAGATAAGAAGTCCCACCCCAAGATGAGTTCATGGGTCACTCACGAAATACCGCAAAAGCAATGTGGTGAAGAATTTAGTCTATGGACACACGAACAGTACACGGTGCGATTGGACGAATAATAACGTTGGCCGCTGCACAAAGAGAAAGGCCGGAGTAAGGCAATTCTTGTGTTTTATAGAGTCCCGAACAGTCACATGGCAATAATCGCCAAGCGTCTTGTAACATGGAGCCACCTCAAAATTGCACCAAACAAAGATGATGGATGCAGCCAGTCTTGCCAGATAACTACATTTTGACTATTCTGTATTGTTTGCATTTTTTGTGCAAAAGGAATTCTTGCAGAGAGTTTTATCTTCAGTGGCCTTCAGTAGACGTCATCTGCTACAACTAGCACATAAGTTAACTCCATAGCACCACTAGGATGGAGACATTGTGTCGTGGGATGCTTCCTTAAAAGTGGACAAGAAGATTCTAAAGGAAAAGTGTGAGATGGTCACAGTAATAACCAAGGCATTTGGCATGGGAATGACCCAGCTATGAAGGTATTATCAGATGTGGACAAGCATATAATACTAAATGGCGCCTTGCACGAGCCCGAAGTGTCAAATGTAATGAGTATTGTGCATTGAAAGGGCCAAAAATGTTTTGTACATGCAAGGGAACACTATGGGCATTTGATAGCAGTTGCTTACATGGACTACATTAACAGGAACAAAACAAACTCCCTTAGACATAAGCATGCAGCAAATTCAAGCACTAGATGAAGCTTCAAAGAAGTAACTGCATTTCATGTAGGATAGGTGTGAATGACCTTTGTGCATGAGATCAGTGACAAAAACACTAAATGAATGCAGTACAGTGTCTGTATCATATCTTGTGCAGACCAAACTAGCCTGGAGTTCCAGCGTTCCTTGTCAGTTCATTTAAATAGGCACTACATTGTTCGAAGTGCAGTATTGTTCTACAAAACAATATGCAAAATGTAGCATGCTAACCCTCGTGGCTCAACAACTACTGAACCGAAACCTCAATGAGCAGTGAAGCATCCTTGTAATTTTCATCGTCACCATACTTTTGCTCTTGAAAGTGAACCTCTTTAGTGAATTTGCTTGTGTATTAATTTTTGTTTAGGCAAGTATTTTTTATACATGTTAATGTCTCAATCCTGCTTTCTCTTTTCGGAGCTAAACAAAATGCCTCTTATTTCAATTTGATCTTTTGACCTAGGAAGCCATCATCTGGTGCTGTGTACAGCAAGCAAGGGGGGTGGGAGGGAGCCAGCACCATATCTACATCAGCAAGAACCTCGGCGCTCAAAATAAACATTTTCTGTGCAAATAACTGTCTTTTTATATTTCCAGCATGAATTAATAAGTTTCTTTTGCCTTCGCATGCAGGAAGGTTTATAGGAATAAATAGTGACTGTTGAATGCCCAGGAAAAGCCTTGAAGCCATTTTACTTGTACAGTGATAAAGTACATGTGTACTTGAACTTGATAGTACAGAAACAAAAGGCAAAGTAACAGGCAAAATGCTTGGGGCAGCAGTCGTATAAATGGTAGATCAACACAGCTAATTGTGCTGTCAAGTTTCATTCAGTTTGACCAAGTGTTGCAAGAATTGCCTTCAATATGAATCATTCAGTTTAGCCAGCTAAAATCGAACTCGTACAAACTTTGGAATGTCTGCTGAGAATTTTAGCATAAATGGTATGTGTGCATCCTTCAGCAGCACTACAAGCCCAATAAGGTTTTTGCGTTACTGTCCCCCCTCCCTTGAGGTTATTGCAGTGTCTACTTCAAGTGCTTGAGGGTATAATGGAGAATGACTCTAATTTGCTATAAATATGTGCAGTGTTGATGCAGAAATGAGAAGGCTATATAAATATGCAGGACAAGAGCTGGTAGGCCTGGTTATAAGCATGAATTAGAAATTTATAGACCAAAGGCAATATGAATACAATATGTTAAATTACATCCAAATGTGGGAACTGCCCACATGAAAGGAAAGAAAGTGCAATACTTGCAACCTACTAACAGAAACATCAGTCTAGGGAAGGATTCTATAAGGATCCACTAAGTGGACTATTTCAGCACACATTGATTAGGTAGAGCTCTAAGCTGGTAGAGAAAGTGGCAATTGTCACTGTGGGCTCTTGTGCTCTATTCATTCAGCGTGTATTGGAATGGACAGTCCACTTAGTCAACACTTACAGACTAGCCCCCTAGGGCTGTGGAAGCACGCAGTATATTAAGCTTAAGTCTGTAGTGCTGCCTCCTACTTATGTGGCAAGTCCTCCTGTTTACCTGTTCCTTTCAACTGAGAGCTGAGCACCGCCTAGGTTAAGTCAGAAAAAGCAACCAGCATCCACAGAATTCAAACTATTACTATTTGCCCTATAAAAGGGGACAGTGGAGCCTAAAATGACACTTGACTTGGGCCATATTTTTCGCGATATGCCGAGAATAGAATTTCCAATCAATTTTACCCTTCCTACATCACATAACGAACAACCTGAAAACTTAACACTGTTGCGCAGAGCGATGAAGGGTCAGGATTTGAGCGAGAAAATAACACACGACACCTGAGCGCAAACTATGAACTGGTTTATTTTTCTGCAAGTGAAGCGTACATAAAGCCTACACGCATGCACAGGAGTCCTCTTCCCGGTCTACCTACACCCTCTATTGTAAGCGATTATGCTAATCTCTTTATTGCTGAGTGAAATAGACGGCGGGCTGACACATGAGCCCTGTGGGTCCACCTTGAGGTTGTATGCTTCCACGACATCTCTTTTCCTTTGGTTCCTGCTTTTCAGCAGAATCATTGTCTTGTGATAATCACCAGTTGATAGTTTGTGCTCAGGTGTCGTGTGTTGTTTTCTCACTCAAGTCCTGTCCCTTCGTCACTCCACACAAGAGTGTTAAGTATGTCGAACCAACTAGCCCACTGCACAATTTTCCTGAACTTGAAAACAATTGTAAACTAAAGTCCGTGAGAAACGAAGTGTTCTGCCATAACATACAGATTTATGCATGATCACTTTGCTATATAAAAATACAATTTTAGCCGATGTTAACGAAGAGCTTCACTTTTGGAGTTCACTTAAATAATGTCTGTGATGCATTGTGACAGTACGAGGTCCTGGAGATGCTACTGTGGAGATATGTCACCATTGAGCCTATTCCTGTTTAATCTATGGATAGATGCCTTCACGAAGAGTTGGAGAAACTGCACAATACAATGTTTTATATCAGATGTAATAATTATGCTGTGATGAAGTGTACACGCTGAGTTTAATGTTTTAGAAAAGCTCAAGTAAAGGCTCCAGAATAGGTATGATGGATAGGCAACCTTTTATTTGGCTCTCTTCATAGTGAAGTCCAGACGCATCACCTCAGCCACACTTGGTAAAATTTGTGGGCTCGTACTGCCCATGCCTTTACTGCACAAGTTGCCTTGGTGCTCCCAGTCTTGACAGGTAACACTTAAGCACCCTCTCATGCACATGTTTGTTCCAAAGCTACAGTTGCTAACTAAAGTAACTCCCACATGCGATTCTGTAACTCTAGACCTAACTGCAAAAACGCATGCAGTACTACGAGTTTGGCATGGAGTCCACATGACATGTGCACAACTTAAATTTCGTATAGGCAACAGATAACTGGTAACCTGTTAGAGTAACAAAATGGATGCCAAAGAAAATTCACCCAAAGCCTTAGGCAGGAAAATGAGGTGTTGTGATAAGATAAATAGCAATCACATTTGATCGACTTACTAAAAGCTGGCAGGGGTATTGCATTTGACATGATTGAAATGAGCTGCAGCATGGCATGGTAACTGTGGCAGCCTTTACAATGCCGCGCTCTCTGAATTACACTTGTGTGCACCCATATGCTGCAGCGACCAACTGTTTTTATTCAAGAAAGCCAGGTTTGTGGTTCAGCACACATCATACGCTGGCAAACTCACTGATGAGTCAACTCCCTCAGATCCTCCCATGAGTCTGAGTGAGCCCAGCTGAGCAGTATTTTTGCGAGTTTGAGCCCGAGTGAGCTCGGCTGAGTAGTATATTCTTATGAGTTCAAGTGAGCAGCTAAGTATAATTTTGGCGAGTCTAAATAGTGAGTTCCGATTATTTTGCCAACATATATATGGTGCGTGTACTTTCAGGTACGACACTTGTGCATAGGTTGGAAATTAAGCTTCTCGCCAAGTGACTACTGCAGAAATGATCACAGAGCTAGAGAAGAACGATACGCCCTAATGATGCAGCGTGCCGTGCGGGATCCATGTGTGCAGCGTGCCAGTGGATGGGTGCGTGTTTGGGAAATTAGGGGGTTTCGACCCATCCACAGATAATTTCCATAATACCTTTCTCCATAGTGTATTATTGCGATAGCAATTTTTGGACACCTCAAGCGAATTTTCGCCATCGCCCTGATGTTTGGTTTAAAGTCCAAGTGTGACAAAAATTATAGTGCCCCATTGCATCCCACATGCTGGGGTTAATTGCGAATGAAAGGGTGTGAGGGTGAGCCGAGAAGGATGGCAGCTTTATGCGCGCTGTCCATGTCCCGTGATCAAGTGCGCGCTAGGGTAGGAGAGCGCGCGACGTCTCTTGCCCGGCCGTGCCCGTGCATATGGCTGTCCGCGCACAGCAGAGTGCATATACACGGCCCGCGCCTGCCACATTTTTTAAAAGTAATTTGCGGCCGGTGTAAAGGCGGCAAGCCGACGTGGGTGCTGGTTTCACGAGTGTTGGAAGTAGCGATATCTAAGTTTCGGACAAAACTTAGAGAACAGTGACTTAAAGCAGGGGTCAAAATTTTAGGGCGTATGAGCGGCACGTATAGTAGAATGCAGTGTTCCATTGTAAAAAAGAATTTTGATGTAACAAAGTAGAGTGCTGAGTGTTAGGTCTTTGTTACATCAAGGTTCAACAAAAATTAAGTGCTGGAAATCAGCGCTGGACGCATATGCAACTCCTTACTCCACACTGAAAACATTTGAGAAAACATTTTTAAAAAATACTTTGTACATTTGTATAAATCCCCACCTGCAGATATTCCTCTGGTTTAGCCTAATTATGTGCTGCCTACTTAACTTACTGTCGCAGCATACGTATCATTGCGAAATTTATAATTTTTTGCTTTTAGAAAAAGCATCGAGCTATTGAATTTTGCGAACAGAAAAAAAAATGCAACTTTCAATATAGCGCGCTTCCTAGGCTATTAAATAGCTAGAATGTTCAAGGAACGTACTGTTTCCATGAGTGCACCTCATGCAGTAAGATGTACTGCTCCTACACCTTGTAATAAAAAAATGGCTGTGGCTTAGCTAAGGTTAAACCCAGGATGCGAAGCATACTAGCCTTTATTTTAGTTGTTGAACCACTGTTTAGCCTGGTGAACTTCTGCTGCTTGGCTATATTTGGTTCGGCTAGACGAAGAAACAACTCATGGGTTACTCTGCTTCGCCTTCAAGAGTGGAACGCGAGAGCGTTCCCGTCGACCCGCCAAGGGATGTAAGACAATATGGGCTACGGCGCAGCGACTACGCGCCCCGCATCGGACGCGGTGAGCGTCGAGCAACGCAGCGTTCGGCGCGGCAACGAAATGTGCGCCTGAGCAAGCGGCGCACGCCTGAGCCTTAGAAACAGCTCGTTTCTAAGGCAACACCACCTTCACTAGAGGCGCTTTTGTACCGCTTTGAAGCATCGTACTCGTGGCTCAGTGGTAGCGTCTCCGTCTCACACTCCGGAGACCCTGGTTCGATTCCCACCCAGCCCATCTTGCAAGAGTTGAGCCAAAGCCACCTAGAAAATCAGTCTCTGTAGCACGCCGCAACCTTCGCTTCTCATTCCAACGAGCAGCTCTGTCTCCAGGAGGCGTCTCACCTCGTGAGTGTCTAGCAGAGGCAAGCGCAGCTGCTCTGCTAGACGCTCACGCCGCCTATAGACACAATCGCCGCCTATATAAACACTCTCTCGACTTTCCCCGTTTCGACTGTGTAAGCAAATTTCCTTCACTGCGTTCTCCCATACCGGAGCCGAGGGGTCGCGCGGCGGGTATACCCTGCCGTCTTCTTTTTTTCACCGGCACACTTCCGGTGACGGTGTCGCGCGAGCTCTTGCGCTTGTCTCGTTTCCTGTAGCGGACGATAATGCGCACTCTACACGAGAACACGTGATTAGCGGTATAAGTCAGTGCCCCAGCACTGAGGCAAACGCGAGAGGATGAAAGAGCATGATGGCAATGCTGGAACACAGTAGACAATGACGTATAGTTTCGTTCTCTGCGCGCGTGCAAACGTCGGAAAAAGGAGACGAAACGGAAATTCATCTCTCTTGCTACAGTGCGAAGTAAAACAAACGCACCCAGACATTCGGGTTGTATTTTTCATTATTTCTCTAAACTTTAATTAGTCCACTGAGCAACAGATTCAACAAATAACTGATGCTGCCTTGAATCTAAGTCACGTGTTACTCTGAGTGCCATCACAGCACAGCCTGTGCTCCTATGCAGCAGCAAAGTTACGGGCATTCATCTGCTTGCTGCTGCGATAACATTATGACACTTGAACTCAGAGGTACGATTTTTGTTGTGTGAGGTTATACATAGCCAGTAGGCTACTTGTCTGATGTTAAATGCTATGACCCACTGGCAATCCACGATGCACTCAATGAAAACGCTTTTATGCTGTGTGCGGCGTGACTCACCAGTGACCCACACGCAAGAATTCTCGCTCTTGTGTTGCCATCTGAGGTTTGAAATTGCAACTAATATATCTTTTTACTGCATTGGACATGGGGTGGCATGTTTGTATCGGATAGTGGAGTGGCGGCACATTTCTCAGTTGGGTTTCTTGCAAACTTTTCGCCGCAGTTTTTGAAATACGTGCCGTTGGAATAAGTACCTGCATTTTTCTTGCTACTCCCAAACTTTTCAGCGTGTCTCATAGATAGATCCTCATGCCCCTTATGGATGAAAAAAAAGCACAATGCAGAGGAAACAAATAAACTTCGTTTTGGGCCAGAAGAATGCACCAGCAACTTCGCGATCACCAGCGGATGAGTCAAGTGCTTCAATGTCAGATGTTCAGCAGTGGACAGACAGTGAAATCAGTGAGAAAGATAGTGTTTACGAACCATCACAGACCTCAGCCAGCATGTCGAATGGAGAGTCAGACCTGACTGATGATTCTGAGGTGAATGATTCAGGATACGATGCTCTCATTTCTCTCAGCCCATCTCTAGAGAAATGGACACCGGCAACAACCACTTCGCCTAGTGTGACACCACACTCTAGGCCGCCCACTATCGTTCAGTTGCCATCTAGCCGTTGTGCCCCATCTTTATGTTCATTGTTTATTACGGATGACATTTGGCAAATGATGGTCAATGAAACAAACAGGTTCACACAACAAGTGTTGAAGTCAACTACTCCTAAATCTAAATCACGGTTGAAAAATTGGACGGAAACCAATGCCAAAGAAATTAAAGCATTTATTCGAATACTGATTTGTATTGGTCTCCTCTGTCTTCTTACTCCCAAATCTAAATCAAAGTTGAAAAATTGGATGGAAACCAATCTCCAACAAACGAAAGCGTTTGTTGGAATACCAATTTGTATTAATCTCGTCCATCTTCCTATCTGAGTCACTACTGGGCAAAAAGTAACCTGCATGGTGTTGAACTCATTCGTCAAAATATGAGCCGTGACCACCTTTTCCCTACTTTTGAGGTTCCGGAATTTTGCGGACAATTAACTAGTTGCAGAGTTGCAGGATCATGTCTTTAAGATCCATCCTCTGGTAGAGAAATTGAACCAAAATATTTGCCACTGTGCTTGAGCCGGGAAAGGAGGTTGTAATAGATGAAACAATAGTGCCATGGCGTGGCAGACTTTCGTTCTCACAGAGTAAGGCTGTTCAAGGCATGCACCAAAGACGGTTACAGGCTAAAGGTTTATGCATATGCCGGAAAGTGTGACTGAACAGTTGGCATCGGACATGCCGAAGATGTATGCTTGAAACTCCTGCAAAATTACAAGGAAGTCGTATGCCCGCTGTACGTAGACAACTTCTACATGAGCTTGCCGCTCACTCTTCGCCTTATAAAGGAAGACACTTTCATTCGTGGCACAGTTCGCTCAGTGAGGAAAGGGCTGCCAAAAGATCTCACTGAAGTAAAGGTTGCAAATGGCAGTGTTACCGGACTTCAGTCCAAAAATGGAGTGAAGGCACTGAAGTGGATGGACAAGAGGCCTGTTCTGATACTCACATCTGTCGCCAAATATGAAGCAACTTTGGTGGACAGTGGGAAGAAAACAAGGGACGGTGCACCAATCATGAAACATCAGGCCGGTCTCGATTACAATGCAGCCAAAAAGGGCGTCGACTATAGTGACCAAATGACGTTATACCACAACTGCCTTAGAAAAGGACTCAAGTGGTACAGAAAGGTAGCTGTTGAGTTGCTTGTTGGAAGTGCCATTATAAATGCGTGGAACATTCGTGGCATGCTTGAAGGAAACTCTACGCCAATTATAACATTTCAAGATGAACTGGCTCATTCACTGTTCGGCCCTCGTCAAGACAACATCGAAGAAACTCGTGGGAGAAGTGTCCATATGCTAAGAAAAACTGGCACATCGGCACACGACACTCAGTGGCACTGCACTGGCTGCTGTGCGGCCAACAGTACCAGCAGTAGCCCAAACACTACGGTGAGAGTGAGAAAAGTGACCACTTTCTGTGAATAACGCTTCGGCAAGCCATTCATCTGTTTGTTGTGCTTTAATTCTAAGCACAAGTAACCTGAGAAGCCAGCTAGCTTCAACTGTAAAATGAGTAGGATGAAAACTTCAAGACATGGCTGATGTTCATACTAAATTTTAGCCTTTCTCTAACTAATAAATATTTCTAACACCGAAACTGACTTCTTGTCTTTTCTAATGGCAAGCACTTTGTAGTTCAACATAGGTTTCTAGCATCTTGAATCCATTTAGGGGCTACAGAATGTATTAAAGAAAGATAAAAATGCATAATGTTGTGCTGAATGTGATCAAGACACATGTACAAGAAACTATAGTTATTAGTTCGATGAGGACAGTAATGTGCTTTAGCAAGTTAGAAATTTGTTACCAACTTGCCCACATTCACACCTTAACAGATTTAACAATGTTTCCACTAAGTGGAGAACCTTGATCTACAGTGCTTTTATCATTCTGAAGGAGGTTGGTGTTCCTGTTATAACACGTGTAATTAAGAAGCTCAATCTCTCAGGATTTCATGTTGTTTTACTTGACATAAGCTTACGAGGCTTACAGATTACGTGCTCGTATCTCAACGTAAACACTAACTTCCTTTTCAATGATTTTCATTTCTGTAAAAGCACAGTAAATTTTGTCAGACGAGAAGTGCAAATGCGTTTTTTATTCTTTCATACTTGGTGCTTGTTATTATACAACTTACTTATATTACAACTTGCTTCTTTAGAAAACTCATAAAAAACACTCCCCCACCTTTTTTTTTCTTCTTTTACTTTCCATTGACTCTGACTTTCATTATGTTAATAAACTTCAGAAGAGCTTGCTCTTAGGCTAGTTTGTACACACTGCTAAGAATAAAAAAATGGAGAGAAAACGGGACAAGAAAGAAAGGCCTACAGAATGCTGATCTGCGCGCGGCAATTTATATCAAGGACGGGGTGCTGGACCAGGGAAGCTAAGAAGCCGCCACAACAAACTAGGGGAGCTAGGTGAATGGCTTCGATGTCCACACAGAAACATAAATATAGGCAT
This sequence comes from Dermacentor albipictus, assembly GCF_038994185.2. Classification (NCBI taxonomy): domain Eukaryota; kingdom Metazoa; phylum Arthropoda; class Arachnida; order Ixodida; family Ixodidae; genus Dermacentor; species Dermacentor albipictus. The sequence continues at coordinate 3,619,898 of NC_091822.1, read as the reverse complement.
GTTAGAGAATGCTGTGTCATTCAACAACCCCGCGAATGTTGAAAAGTGGGACAGTGATTAGCTGAAAAGAGTTTCAGAGAGCTCCAGGGAGTGGGGAGGTGGATATGGTAAGGGGGCTAGGGTGGTGACGCGCATTAAGGGCATCATGAATGAAGTGAAAAATTATGGAACATAGGGGGATTGTCTCATCACTGCTCGATCGCTCAACACCAGATAGCCGTGGCCAGTTGCCTTAGCCGAGATTCACCTACCCTGTCATAGCATGTGCTGTGCTTGCTGCTCTGCAGTCTTTAGAATAGGCAGGTGTCAGGGAAGCATGCCCATAATGCCTGCAATTAAGTAATAGGCGACTTGCAATATAGTGCCTGCTCTCTTCCATACACAGCCATGGCTGAACCACTCACTAGCAAATCTGGTAAGAAAATAACGCTGACCTCCACTGTTACTTGGGCTGCAACAAGCCTGGGCTGCAAACAAGAAGACACAAGACAGAGCGCTGTCATGTTTTTAGCACAGCTCGCTTTCCTAAGTAATGTACCAACAAGGTCATAATATACATTATATAAATACATCAATTTGTAAACAATAAGTTATTTTTAATATATTCATTTTTAACAACAGCACAAGGATGATAGCATAATTTTAGGCGCAGTGGCTGCATGCCTTAGCAATGAAAAACCTTTGTCAGAAGTTAAGCAAAGTTGTTTTGGCAACGTAAAAATGTGCATCCTCATTGCTAAAGCATTCCTGTCCGGGTAGTGCTAGGAGTTTGTCTTGGTGTGATGTAAAACCCTCCACACATTAATATAGTGCGAGAGAGAGAGGTGATGGGGGAGTGGTAGTGGCCAGTGGAGAATCCTTCCCTGAAATAAATTTCTGGCTACGTCACTGAATGTGTGCAATGCCTTGTAATAGCAATAGGTCTTGGATGGAAACACTATATATGATACCAGTGAACCTATTGAGCCTATTCCTGTTTAGTGAGGTGATGGATGTTTTCCCAAATAATTATATAAACTGTACAATGGAATGTTTTGTACCACCTGTAATAACCATGCTGTAAGAAAAAACAGAAAGGCTGAGCTTAAATGTTTTAGGAAATCTCTTAAGAGGCTCGAGGATAGGTAAAGATGACTAACTCCCCTGTTCTCCACTCAACACTCCACCTGGATTCAAATGCACAGCAGCCCCACTCCTTGACAGAGGCGGTTGCTTAGCTTTAATTATACTTCATGTCAATTACTGTGAAACACAGCGTCGTCTTCAGTCTAGGGCTGGCACTGCGCTCAGCTCAGTGGAATGAAGCTTCCAGTCATAGATGGTTTAAGAATACAGGGTAAGTGACCTCACATTTTACTCTCTTCGTCGTGAAGTCTAGACACCAAAGCCTTGGTTTGAACAAGTAATGCTTTGAGCGCTCTCTCATGCATATGTTTGCTTTAAGGCAGAGTCAGCTTACTATTTCCTGCTTCTCCCACATGCAAATGATACAAAAATATCTCAATAAAATGATTGTGATTTAAGTGGTACACACTCTCTGCAATGTGATTAAATGTTTGTAATAAAAGCAGCACTACTCATGTGCTGGTCAGCATCTGCAGCAATATGTTCACCAAGATATTTTTTTTTGTCTCAATATATTCAATATTGTTGCAAATTTAAGAGGTTTTGCAGCTAACATGTAGCTGTTTACTTGTGTCTCGAGAACATACAGCTTTAGGTGAGAGGAGCGCTATATTGCATGAGACAAAGGAACATTTTTAGACTGCTTGTTTTATTCTTGTGCGAAAAACAATTGTGAAGGTTTTAATTGCAAAGTAATACAGTAGGTGTTGGCAACGCGAACAAGCCATGCAAAGTGTATGCATTAGAAATGAACTGTCCAGATGAGGACCCCCCACACACTGATATATGTCAATGCTATAATATCAAATGCTGTGACATTTAACACATATGGTAACTAAAAAAAGGATAACTAAAGCAAGAGCAGCATTAATAAAACAACAATATCAACTGCAAAATTTATATATTTTTTCTCAAAACCTTTATCTTCACATAAACTGTGGCCTCACACACTGTGGGCACCTTTGCTAACAACCTTCACATTTCACTAGTGCTAATTCCAGCTTCCCTCTAGCTTCTAGCTTGATTCTAGCTTCTAGTTCAACTGCAATGTTTTGAACGTCAGGGCATGTGCAAGTGAAAATTATTTTGTGATGGCCATGTGGATCTGTTTTTCTGCCTGAATAATAGGGAGAGGAGGGCAATATAATTGCCTTGAGAACTATTAAGCAGAAGCAGCATGGTGGATGAGGAGCAATGGCTGGGATAAAACATTTCAGGAGTTCAATGTAGTAAGGATACAGGAGTAATATGATTAACTTCGCAAGAATATGAGGCCATTATAACACTAAGGGAACCAGACTGGCCCATTACAATGAATTTTCAAATATTGTAACTAATCTAGAACACCTTGCACGGCTGCTGTAATTAGGAAAAAAAATGTAGCATTGTCTTAAAAAGACAGCTTTTTTGTTTGTTTACTCTGCTATGCCACTGTACAAATTATTACTATTACTTTTTTTTCTTTTGGAACAGAAAGTCACCATATGCCTGGAGGTTTTAGATCACCTTCTTGGTGTCCGATATATGAACAGTCTGAAAACATTAACATTGTTGCTTGGTTTATTGCCCAAGTAGACCGGCACGGAACGACTGACTAAGGAAGCAGGCGCGTGAATATGCACACCCTGTATCCAATCAACCCCTATATCAATCAATTTTGTACAATTAGACCTCCATATATTGAACTTTGATGTAACAAACCGTTTTACTTTGCAGAACTTATTTGGTGTGCATATAGAAATCTTCAATTTATTGAATTGTTTATCTGCAATTTCAATTTACTGAAATTATAAATTCTTCTAAAATTTAAATGAGGATATGATTTGCATTTAAACTGTAAATTCTATGGACGTATAAGCGCTTTTCGGGAGTAAAGCTTCGTGATTTCCTTCCCAAGTTTATTGGACTTAAGGACAAAATTCTGCAGCAAAGTTATAAAATGACCACAGGTGACAAGCAGCTAAATGCGAGGTATCTGGTACAGACCGACGGGGGAAAACTTACAAATCACAATAGCACACATTCAGGCGAGTATGTAAACAGGCGAACTAAGCAGGGAACAAAAACAACACAGCACTGCTTTCATAGGTCCCGAATGATCAGAGTTTCGTCAGAGTTGGTGCAAGCACCCATCCGCAGATAAAACGGGCTCCCACCGTGCATTGCCCAATACTTCGACAGCTGACGCCTACACAACCACCGGAGTAGGTTGCAGCACTTGTTTCTGCTCTGATCGTATAGTGTTCGAATGATGTCGCGACAACGCAAGTACTTGCAATAGGGGCGACGACCTTCTACAACTCCAGAACATCACAAAAGACCGTTTGCACATGTACTAACCAGCCAAACAAACTAACCACGACAGCGAATACCACTTAAATCAAAAATACAACGCAGAAACACCTCGAAAAGGTTTCACCATAGAGAAAGGTTACACCCTGTTTCACAGACGCTCACAAGAAATTCAAGAAATGTCCAAAGCGCACTACCGCTACCTTTTAACAATCCAACGGGAGCCAAGCCAAATCAGTAACAAGTTGGCTATTTGGGTGAACGCAACGCACCCGTTCGAACCACCGGGTACGCGCAACGCCTCATAAGGGGTGCTATTCAGGGGCCGAATCTTATTACGATTCGCTTGGAAAACCGTTCCTTTGGCCTCACCTGATTGGCCAAAATTTTGATTACGTCACAGGTCGTCAGAGGCAGCGGGGCGGTATCGCAATTTTCGAATACGTCAAGCATATGTCAATCATCTTCAAAGTGAACCGGTCGTAGGAACCGGCGAAGGGGTAGTCCGCATAGAGTTAACTCTATGGTAGTCCGCTTTGGGTTCCGTTGCTGTGGCTTGGCTGTTGGCTTGTGACCCTGGTCGCGCGCCCCCGGAGACACGCGGGCGTCGCGCGCGCGTGCGTTGGTTGCTTCGGAGGCTATTACTTGCGTTCGTCGTCTGCTTGGCGTTGCTCTTTCGGTGTCGACCACGGCTGGAAATGCGATACGCTTTCGAAGAAGTGACGGATAATGAATTGCACCGCCCTTGCTGGCTTTCTAAGTATGCCTTTTGCAGGCTACGCTATCAAATGGAGGAGAATCGGATGCAAGCGTACGAGTGGCCATTCCACGCAGAGGAAGGAACATTGCGCGCTGGGGTTCATTGCCACCGGCCTGCAGCTCCCAGAGCTCATCGGACGTGAAGCATTCGTCGGAATTGCCAAGATCTCTGCTGCCGACATTGTCCACAAAGTTGCTCTCGCAATTACTGCGTTGGCCCGTTGAAGGGCTGGGTCAGCTTTCCCGTGACCGCAGCTTCAAAGTCAATGCCAAGGAGACATTTGCATGGTGAGAACGAATTCCCAGTGCTATCGCCAATGTGAATAGCTCGCAGATCGCCGTTCAACAGTCAGAAGGGTTCAACCTAGGCTGGTTCAGCGCTTCCTTCATTCGGCTGATAAAACTATACAGTCAGGAGGGGAAGGTATTGTAGAGCTTTCTTATTTGGCTGCCCTTTTTTCTCTATTTCGGGAGTGCCATACTTCGTTTCTCAATTTCACGGCACAGCGCGCACCGTCAGCACCACACTCTTCGATTTGACTTCGCGCAAGCAATGCAGGGCCCTTATACCGTAATGTTCGATTTAAGTTCCATTGCTTCTATCACGCGACGCGCCGTGGGGCAGATCACAGGGATGTACAGCGCGGCGGCGAGCGAGTCATGTCCGAGCCGATGACGAAGGGCGAAAAAAGAAGGAAAATTGATATAGTCGGCGAGTAAAGGTGTCCCTAAGAACCAGTTCACGGTTTTGTCGCGCTATCTATTTGAGAAGTGCTGGTAGTGCGTTCCTGTTGCTTGCACCGTGCGAGCTCCTGGTAGCAGACGACATAGCGCTGCGCTCTGCCCACTCCGTGGCCAACTCATTTGCGCTTACGATACCGCCTGTGGGCTGAGAATGAAAAAGAATGACATTAATAGATTACTTCGGCATTGCGTAAACGGCCGGCACCACAAGTTTATACTTCAATACTAGGCGCATAATGTTTAATTTATATTTTACATTTGTTTAGCAAACAGAAACATTCTGCAATTCCTCGATTAGCTTGTGATACAGTGACGTACACTTCAGAGGTGGCACCCTCTCATCTATTGGTCGCGTCCTCCCCTTCTTGCACCGCCGGCTTGGGAGTGGCACATCAAGTGACGTAAGTGGCGAAGCGAACGGTTCGTATTCCGAACCGTTATAAGATTGGCCGCCGTTCCTGCGACCCGGTCGTAGGAGTGGAAAGGGAGGGGGGTAAGCGTTATCGTGCCCTGTTCGTACGAACGGTTAGGGCCCGAAAGCGTTAGGTTCACCCAAATAGACGCTAAATAATGATTTGGCTTGGCTCCGTATATTAGTTTTAAATAGGTGGCGCTCGGTGCTTCCGTTCTGCCCGTGCGGTCTTCACCTGTGTCAGTGGCTGTGGAGAAGTGATTGTAGCTGTTTGATGTTGTTAAATGTGAGAGCTTGTGGCGAAGTGATTGAGTATGGCCGTAGTAGTTCTGCCCATGTAGTGTTTTGCGGACTTCACCTGTGCTTGTGACTGATCGTGTTGCCCAATAGCTTTGTGGAAAGCGACGTAGTTTGTGTGGATGTCATCGCAGCGTTTGCCAGCTCCTGGGTGGCCCGTGTGCCAGTTATTGATGGCGTTGCCCAGTAGCTTTGCGGAAGTTGATGTACCTTGTGTGGATTTCGTTGCTGCTTATGACTGCCCTAATTATAGGTGGTCACGCTGCCTTTTGAAGCGCGTCCGAGCGCGAGAAACTTCACCGATGTTTTTGTGAACAACGTGGACGTCTCGAAATGTTAGCTAGAAATCAACCAGCAGCAAGCCAAGTCTTTATTTTGTGGTTTTTCGAGCTTATGCTCATGCGAGCAGCAGAAGAACAAAAGATCCGTTACATAATGTCAGTTCCATAAAATCAGCTTTGCCCCAATACAGTCATGTTATGCGGCGAAGCAAACGTAAAGTATTGCTGTAAAGTATATGAAAAATTAGGCATGGACCACTGCGTTACTGTGGCGATTTTCTTGTATTATGGTCATGGCCGTTCGCGAACAAGGAAGAATCATGGTCGAAGCGCATGGCACAAACCTTGCCAATGCTTCAATTGGAAGAAAAAAAATAAAACGAATTGGAGTGGGTGATGCTAAAAACAAAGCCTTGACTTTTGTATTATCAAAGCAGTTCCGAGAATATTCAATCATATTCCAAGCTCCTGCCTTATTTATGATTGTCTAAAGTATGTGCATATATTGTGCACCAGCCTTAGCGCCAATTCTAATGTACTTTAATGATGTAAGTTTAATAATACGTGGCAAATATATCATTTGTACTGTATGGTGTTGTGCTGTTTATAAGCTGCTGCTTTCATGTGGTAATGTGTACATCGGCTGGAAGAGTTGATGCATCCTCCTTATAGAACTCATTGAAAGGTAAACCTCCTGTCAAGCCATCATTGTTCTTGCAGTTGTACACCAGATTTCACAAACATGGGGACAGTTATGATATAGAAAGAGTAGCTGAGGCTTAACATATCCACATGCATGCACAGGAGTGCGGGAGTCGACCATCTATCTCTCTAACTCAGGTTGAATGTGCATACTTGAGTAACATGTAACACTTGTTGGGTGTCAGGTTTCTTTTATTGTTAGCCTAGTTTGTGTTTTTTCTCCCATTTGTAACTTTTAGTGTGTGTTGCTGTGTATGTATATAATTGCTTCTAGAGTGGCTTTCTTGTTGCTAATAAATTTAGAGAAGGCAGCGTTCTTCATTTTGTGCATCAGGCAGCAAGTGAGCATGTTTCAAAGGACGTTGGATTTTGTTGCCATAAGCAACAAAAAGGCATAAGCATTAGACTGCTTGCTGGAGGTACTCTTTATAGCATTAAGGATATTATCATACTGATAACTCTGTGCACAATAATTAGAAAGATCACATCAGGTCCAACATGTCCTCTTGCCTCCATGAAATCTTGTCAGATGCATAACACGGGACATACACCACAGATCTTGGCCAGCCATTCTCATTTGTGGTCTCGACCTCCTACCACTGAGCAGACTGGTCCAAGAGACAAACCATGCAACTTTTATCTGATTAAATGTAGTGCATGTTGCACAAAATTAGATGTCAGGTGTTATTGTTGACACAGATACATATCTGTGAGCCTTATAAACAAATGTCACAAGAAAGAGAGTAATACCCATGAAATGCACTCTTGGTAGGATGGCAGGACCATTCTCTTGCAGAGTTAAATAACAACCATGCAGCAGTATCATGATATCAAGCTGAACAATAATTCACTCCAAGAATAGGTTTCTTCATGCAACATTGCACTGATAGTCTTGAAATACAATACCCATTGCTAACAGAAGGCCTTCCAAATTATGCATGACAGGAGGGCATATTTTAGGAAGCAAGAATGAAAACGGAGCCGGTTAACTATGAAAGTTGTGAATGCAACTCTGCAGAAGTTAGAAAAAATGAACCAAACGGAATAATTTAAAAGTAAGTGGTTTAGGGACAAAAGGTCGTTTTATTCCATGCCAGAAAAGCAAGCAGAGGTTGAAATGCTTTCCACATACATACCTTCAAAGTGCATGTACAAGGTCTGTCCTGAGAGTAATGTCAGTAAGGCGATTAAAAATCATTTATTGAATTTGTTGTTACAAAAAATTTAAAAATCTTCAAAATACTCTCCTTTTGCGTCAATACATCGGCTCCAGCGAGACTTCCAGCTCTAGAATGCGTTGCGGTAGTCCTCCTCCGGAATGGCCTTTAATGCTGTGGTGCTAGCTGCTTTAATCACGTCTGCTGTCCCAAAATAATTGCCTTTCAGGGGTGTTTTGAGGCATGGAAACAGAAAAAACGCTATCGCGTTAAAAGTCAGGGGGGAGCCAAGCCTGGGCTCTATAGGGGCTGGGGGATCGTTGGCCCCACTGCATTAACCAGGTAGTCGGTGACGATGAAGGCACTGTGGGCCAGCACATTATCGTGGTGCAACTTCCAGTTGTGTGCAATGTCCGGCCGGATATGTTGAACCCTGCATTTCATTCTTTCAAGGACATCCGCATAAAATTTGGAGTTCACAGTGGTTCCAGGTTCTTCAAACTCATGATGAACCAGTCCGCCGATGTCAAAAAAAAAACAATGAGCATGATCTTAATCTTTGATTTGCTCACCCTGGCTTTCTTCTGGGGAGGGGACAAGTGTGTGTACCACTCAGATGATTGCCTTTTGGTCTCCAGGTCATATTCAAATACCCAAGTCTCGTCTTCTGTAATGACGCTGTTAAAAAATTTTCGCTCACGTTTCCACATGTTGAGATTTTCTTGGCATGTTTCAACGCGGCGTGAGTTTTCGTTGTCAGTGAGCACTTTTTGAACCATTTTTGTGCACGCACATCTGAAATTGTTTAAGCATGTCAGATCTTAGTTTCAACACGTATGGCTGACTAGATCTTGTGTGGTGTTTAGTTTTCCTGCATGGGGTTTACATCTGAGAGATAAAGAAAGGAACAAGGAAGGCCGGGTAGGTTAACCAGACGTACATCCAGTTGGCTACCCTGCATGGGGGTGAGGGTATGAGGGGTTAAAAAAAAGGAGGCAAGTCGAGACAGTTCACTCGCACAAAAGACAGATGTTGTCTATAAGTATCTCTTCAGATGCGTTTATTTTAGAAAGTCATAAGAACATGTATGTATAGCTTTCTTCATTAATATGGCCAGGCACCCAGGATCCTAGCCTGTGTGAAAGGTCAACTATCTAGTTGGGTGGCTACACTCTAAAAGGGCTGACATTGGACATCAAAGGCTGACAGGGGAGGTGTTCAATGGTCTTTTTGCAGTTACAGTGGTCACATCTAATAACATAGGACAGTGAATTTGTAAAGACACTTGATCAAGTATGCCTCTAAATACCAGGGGTTACAAAGAAGGCCCAGATGTCATGAACAGTTCTAATAGAGCTTTCTCTCACCCCGAAAGGGAGATGGTGATGTTGCAACAGGTGCAAACATCTTTGAAAGTGGAGGCTAGTGAGTAACAATAGTTAAAAATGTAGCCAGAGAGCTCACCACTTTCAAACAAACGAGATGGTACTCAAGCAAGAAGTTGAAATGTTAAATATGTGCTCTGAGCCTTTTAGTATATATAGCTATGAATGCCGAGATTAGGTCTCTCTGCTGATTGCAATTGTAACAATTCAACTGTCAACAATCGGGTGTTTTACACACACTAGATTCAAGAAAATGCTACCTCGACCATGGATATATCACCAATTTAACCGGTTCCGAGCTAAACTTACATTTCGAAATGCTAAAGGTCTCGTTAATGGCCATGCGCTCAAGAGCGATTTATTTAGAACTATTTGTCCAGCATGCCATACATGTACCCGCCTGTTGTGTTGAATAGGGCAGGGACCATTGATTTATATTTGCAGAGGCTTTGTAACAGTGAGGGCTGTCCTTAGAAATTCAGTAGCCACACAATACACGATTTGTGGTGCAACCAAAAATATATCTGAGCTGTGAGAAAATGAGAAAATGAGAAAGGCAATGAGAAAATCACTTTTGTGATAGTGCATTTCGCACGGATGTAAGTGTAAGTCAGTGGGCTTTTTTCTTTTTTTTCTCACTTCCTTTCTTTAGTCCCTTGCCGTCTAACATGGAGAATAGTTTTCCAAGCCTGGGGCTGGGGCTTCTCTAGATGCAATTAAATTTTCTCTCGAAAGAGAGAGAAGAGCTAGATGTTGAAGATTTAACAGCCACTGACAGTCCACAGTACAGTCTAAAAATAGTTTACACCTTTTGGGGCTTCTCTTGTCCTACAGCGATAATCGTCATATCTGCCTTACTTACATATTTCCTTTCTTGAAAACTCGGCGCTCGATACATTACTGTCGAGAGTGCTGTGTCAAGCTGATTACGCACAAGCCGTTCGTGACTAGGAAGTACTGGCTTCGCAGCATTAAAGAAAGGAAATGGGGGCAAGACAAATGACGATTATTGTTTGTGGACAAAATACAACTCAAAGGGGGTAAACTTTCTTTAGAGTGTAGTCATAGCTTACATGAATCCACATGTGGGCAAGGTCTGGTATGCATCTCATAATGGTCAACAAATTTGCTTTAATGAACTTCACCACACATATATATATATATATATATATATATATATATATATATATATATATATATATATATATATATATATATATATATATATCAGAACATACGGTTCTCTGCACTGCGTTTTGTACATTTGAGCCCATAAGATGTCTATGTTGTTGTGGTGAAGTTAATTAAAGCAAATTTGTTGACCATTATGAGATGCATACCAGACCTTGCCCACATGTGGATTTATGTTATATATATATATATATATATATATATATATATATATATATATATATATATATATATATATATATATATATATATATATATATACTAGAAAAAAAGCAGTTCTGGGTCCGGGTAAATATTCACAGTGAAGTAGACGCGCGTATGCAGCGGTTTATTGACGTTTCGGCCGGGGCCCGGCCTTCTGATGAAGGCCGTATATATATATATATATATATATATATATATATACACCTACACGTCGGCAAAGGTCTTGTATGTGTTTGTTAATAGTTGTTGACAGATTTGCGTTATCTTCACCACAATACAGACAAGTTATGTGGTGAGTTATACAAACTGCATTGCTATGAAGCATACTGAGATTGAAAGGGGGCTCAGTTCAACTCTCACGGGGACTATAATTAAGATAAAATAAGATAAAACCTTGTACTCCATGTTGCCTTGTACACAACGTGGTGTTCTGGAGGGCTATATATGTCGAGTGCTTTCACCCTCATTAAACAGTTGAAGTGGCGCCCGTGGTGTCGTCGTCTCTTTTGTGTGTGTTTTTTTTGGCCCAAAATATTTTCAGTATGCAAGATCACCAACTAGCCCAGCAGTTAACTCTTCTAAACTGTAATAAGAGTCCCTAATTACACACGTGTGTACACGTCGTCTCCGGTCACAGTATGAGCACTGAACCACGTAATATGCGTACCGACATGCATTCAGAGGTGTTTCTGGTGTGGTGTTTTAAGCCGTTGTTTTGCCCTCAAGATTCCTCTCTGTTCGCGCCCTCTTTATACAACCACTCGCGAGCAACAATAAAACCAAATAATAAACCCAGCTATTCGCTGCAATGCATAATTGTTGTCTCCAAATGGACTTTACAGCAGTAATAAGTGTTATGCAGTGAAGCGCTATCGGAAAAAGATTTTAAACTCCGGTAAACACATTGCGCTTCATCATGTTTTCGCAAGGTTCAGTGTTTGTTTCGCAGGTAGCCAGTATATAGATATGCAAATCAAGTTTTTACGATATGTTCTCAGCAGTTGCAGTGGCTGCGGTGAACTTTTGCAGCAAAATCTATCGGCTCCATCGCATAAAATTTGTGCTGCAGTGAAATTGTATTCGACGTGTACTATACATATCCGACTGCACTGGCACAATAAACCATCCGCAAAATTAAGCCAATAGCTGTTTAGCTTGAGTTTCCTAGTTTTAGTGTCTTTGTGCGAGTGAGATGTTTCCAACTTTCTAGTTCTTTGTTAGTGAGGTTAATTATTACGTTGTACTGCAAAGAAGCTGCATGTCAGACGTACATATTCTTTACTCGTTGCGCAGTGACTAACAAATTAGTGGTTCTCGCCATGAACTGCTGTCCATATTCACAATGGTCACAGTGATCTCACAGTCCCTGCAAATCAGTACTCATTCGGCTCGTACTACGTGTCTTTTGGTGTGAGCTATCAATCAGTGATTCATTCTTTCTGCTGTTTGCAGTCGTTCATTAAAGCTGTATGTGCTAGTATTTAGAAAATTGGACAATGTGCAATGATTTGCTCATTTTTATGTTATATTTACATTTTTGTTATTTTTTCCCTTCTTATTTTCAATGTAGTACAAGGCGTTGTGCAGGTTAACGATGTGGTAGTTGTAAATTTATTATGATAGCTCTCTTTTTTGAACACTCTAAACATGCATGGTTTTGAATCTGCCTCCGGTTATATGTGTAAAAGGCAGGAAATTCTTTCTGGTATAATGTTCTTGGTTGCAGCAAAGGCTGCATAAATATAGCTGAGTTTGTATATAGCTTCACGATTTTTCTGTGCCGCAGTTCTTTGATAGCGCCCTACCAATACATACAAAATACACTATAACAATGTCTTTCGGCACTACACATTACAATTTTTGACGAGGTGTTTCCACCTGTAAAATTCAGGAGCCGTTGTGTTGTGGCTGCCCAATTTACGTGTCCGACATTTGTGGCACGTTCGCTAGTATAGGAAACAAAGGTTGCAGTCAGGAACAGCTCTGCTTTCTTTTTACCCGATCATGTTGGTGCTCTGATCGTCTATCTTTTAGGTAGCGAGAGTTGTCAGTTGATAGTTCTTTATCTACTGTCATGGAAAGCTTCATAGTTAGCCTTTGCGAAATATGAAATAGATTATCATATCTTGGTGTTGAAGCAGCGCACTGACAAGGACAGGGTGAAGACACCTAAGAATTTATGACACTAGCTGCAAGGTATGATGATTAGTCACCAACTAGCCCAGCTTTCCACATTATTAATGAAATAGATTATTTACTTGTAGCGTGAAACAATGACGCAATAGAAATGTCAGCTTTTCATATGAAAGCATGCAGTGATTCATGCATGTGTGCCTTTTGAATCCAGCGATTCCACAAAGGCAGCCCTGACAGAATAACTTATTCTTATGTGAGAATAAACCAAAGTTATTGATGAAACGTTCTTTCTCATACTCACTTGAATGACTGAGATGCCCTTGTACTTAACTAGAGATAGCCAGTTGGTCAGCACACTTGGTCAGGCAATGGCCTGGCCAACTAAGGTACCACTTCGCCAGAAATTAATGGTGGTATTAAATTACACCTTATTGTGCAAGGTTTTGTGTAGGGCAAGGAGAGCACCTAACAATAAATTAAATGACTGACAGTCACTGAACAAGAGAATCTTCTGCCTGGAGTCAATGTTTAGACAAAGGGACTTGCCTTATTAACAACTGATTTCCACATAGCTCATCGCTCGCAAGGGTCGAGGAGAATAAGCAGGTGCGTAAGAGTAAAATGAAGGCTATGGAAAGGGGAAGTGGAAAGCCTTGAAGGCAAAGATTAGTTTGTGATAGTAAAAGGGGTGTGCTAAGGGTTTTCCCAAGTGGGGTGACGAAAACAACCCATAGAACTTCAAAGGAACTATTACGTACAAGTAGGCGTCAACCTACTGTGACAGCCTTTTAGGGAAACCTTCTAATTAAGGTAAGGCTTGCACTGTCAACTCTGTGGACAGCTGAAAGTATCTCATAATCATTTCACGTAATGTCCTGGCCCTGACCAAATATAATCTGGAGCTCCTACTGTTCCACTTGCCCTTTGTATTTACTATGATATAGTGTTGCCTGAAAACACAACTTTCTTGATGGACATCTTTTAAACTTGAAAAGCCTGTATCATACTTGGCCACCACGGAAGCAGACGAGCTGATAGCAGCGCATCCTTCTTTCCCCTAACCACTTCTGCGCATGCGGCACCCTCTCACACGGAGATATAAAAGCAACCACAATAAAGAGACAGCCAGTTTTTCGATGCCCAACCACTGTGTGTGTCGACTTGCTCAGAGGCGCACGATACATGGTGTCAGAAGTGCCCACAGCCGCGCGGCAGGAAGCAAGCCATGGACGCCTTAAAACTGCCCTGCCCACTACAGTTGACCGGTAATGTCAGAAGGAACTGGGAACTCTTCAAGCAAAGACTGGACCTATTCCTGACGGCTACCTCGACAGACCATCCCAAGACAGAAGCAGTCAAGGCGGCCATCCTCCTGAGCGCCGCGGGTGACGAAGCGCTTGAGGTCTATAACAACTTCACATTCGCCGAAGGTGAGCTCAAGGATGACTACGAGACACTAGTGCGGAAGTTTGACGCATACTTCATTGAGCAAGGAAACGAGGTTTACGAACGCCATTTGTTCCGTATGCGAGTCCAGGATGAAGGAGAGCGATTCGAGCGGTTTGTACGTGACCTGAGGACACAAGCCAAGCTTTGTAATTTCGGGACCCTTGAAGAGTCTCTGATTAGGGACCAGATTGTATTCGGGACTAATGACAAGACTGTCCGAGAGAAAATGTTGCGGGACAAAACCTTGACTCTTCAAAAAGCCGAGAACATATGCAAAGCAGCTGAAGCGGCGGCACAACAAAATGCTGCATGGGTCAACGAGCGCGTGCAAGTAGACTCCACTCGCCTATATGAACGCGGCAAAGAACAAAAAGGCCGGTGCAAGCACTGTGGTCGAGCGCACGCGCCACGGCAATGTCCAGCCTACGGAAAAACTTGCTACGCATGTAAAAAGCAGAATCACTTTTCATCGTGCTGCAAGAACCCGCAAGTTCACGGCATTGAGGAAGATCGTGAAGACAGCTTTGATGTCCTTGACGTCAGCATCTGTGGCGTAAGCACAAAACCAGGGAAAGACTGGACAGTGCGTGGCAAGGTCTCTGGTCACGACATAGAATTGAAAGTCGATACTGGTTCCCAAGCCAACTTGATTCCGCTTAGCATTTTTCAGCGCATCTCGAAAGTGAACACGTTGCGCAAGAGCGCAGCAGTGCTGACTGCCTACAACGGCTCCGAGATCAAGCATCTCGGTGTCGCAACTAAAGCCCTAGAGATGAACGGTACGACGAGAGATACTGCCTTCTTTATCGTCAAGAAAGGACGCCAAGCGATCATTGGCTTGAGTACATGCATCGAGTTCGGCATTGTTCCAGCAAACATCGACTCAGTCAGGCGAAGTGGAAGAGCAGGGCCAGAAACAGAATTTGCACATTTTTTTCATGGAACGGGCTGCGTACAAAGAACGTACAAGATGGTTCTGCGACCAGACGCGGTTCCAGTCGTACAACCTGCTCGGAAACTACCTTTGGCACTGAAGCAACCATTGCGTGACGAGCTGGCACGCATGGAGAAGGCGTCCATCGTCGTCAAAGTAGAAGAACCCACCGAATGGGTAAGTCCTCTGGTTGTGGTAAGAAAAAAGAACGGCGCTCTCCGAGTATGCATGGACCCTAGAGAAGTAAACAAAAACATATTACGTGAGCACTACCCGATGCCTACCCGCGAAGATATAGAAAGTGAGCTTTCAGGTGCTCGATTTTTTTCGCGACTGGATGCCAACTCTGGTTTTCATCAGATACCCCTTGATGAAGCTACATCGCGCGTCTGCACGTTCGCGACTCCCTTCGGGCGCTATCGGTTCCTAAGGCTACCGTTCGGCATTTCGTCTGCCAGTGAGGTCTTTCAAAAGACACTGACTGAGATCTTTGAAAGCATCCCAGGAGTACGCGTTTACGTCGACGACGTCCTCATTTGGGGTGCTGACAAAACCCAGCATGACCAAAGTTTGCGTGCCGCGCTAGAAAAGGCAGAAAAAGCAGGGCTCACGTTTAATCCTGAAAAATGTGCGTTTGGTATGAAGGAGATAACATTTTTAGGTGACATAATCAATGAAGGCGGCGTGCGCCCAAGCCCCGAGTTGATTGAAGGCATCCGAGCCATGCCCGCACCGGAAGACAAAAATGCCGTGAGAAGAATGATGGGTGTCGTCAACTATTTCCGATAGTATGTACCCAGCTTAAGCGATAAAACGGCGTTGCTGCGAAGCCTCGTCAAGGACGATACGGTTTTTGAGTGGACTACCGCCCATCGGCGCGAGTGGCAAGACGTCTGCGAGGCATTAACATCGCCGCCGCTCCTGGCGTTTTTTGATGAAACTAAAGAAACAAAGATCTCGGCAGACGCATCAGCCATCGGCATTGGCGCGTCGCTATTGCAAAAACACCAGAATGAATGGCGCCCAGTGATGTACGCCTCGCGAACGCTAACTGATAGCGAAACGCGATACTCGCAAATCGAGAAAGAAACGCTTGGCATAGTGTTCGCCTGCGAAAAATTTCACCAGTTTACTTATGGCCGCAAGATCCTCATAGAGACGGACCACCGACCGTTGTTGGCCATCGCAAAAAAATACATCGGAGAAATGCCACCCCGGCTACAGCGCTTCTTTGTTCGCCTTCTAAAATACAATTATGACTTGCAGTTCGTTCCCGGAAAGGACCTGCTCCTGGCTGACATGCTCTCCCGTGCGCCCTCCCTTTCACCAAACCCGGAAGCAATGGAGGACATCGAGGTCCATGCAGTTCGTCTAGTTTCGTGCATGGTAACCCCATCGACAAAACGTCGTCTTCAGGACGAGACACTATCGGATCCCTATCTGAGTGCTGTAATGCACCAACTGTCGCGTGGCACAAAACGGTTCAAGGGGAATTACGTCCGTTTACGGCTGAGCTATCTGTCATTGACGGGATACTACTGAAAAGATGCAAAATTGTCATACCCAAGTCCATGAGGAGCGAAATGCTAACAAAGGTACACGCAGGTCATCTGGGTATGAATAAGTGCAAGGCAAGAGCGCGCGCTCTTATTTTTTGGCCTGGACTAGACAGCAGCATTGAATCAATGATTCGTTCGTGCAACGCATGCCAAAAATATGCATACAAGCAGCAGTCCGAGCCCCTTATTTTGCGCCCGACACCTAGTATGCCGTGGTACAGAGTAGGCATCGACATATTCCATTTCGCCGGGGAAGAGCATCTAGTAGTGTTCGATGCGCACTCCAATTTTCCTGAAGTGGAAAAGTTATCTACAATGACGGCCTATGAGGTGGTACAAAAAACATCCGCGATATTCGCGCGCTACGGGATCCCTGTGCAAGTACTTACAGATAATGGGCCTCAATTCGCATCCAAAGAGTTTGCAGACTTCGCAAGGCGATATGATTTTGAGCACATTACATCAAGCCCGCGATTTCCGAGATCAAATGGACTTGCTGAAAAGGGAGTGCAGATAGTTAAGCGCATTATGAAAAAGACCACTGAATCTTGCGACGATTTTTGGTTAGGACTCTTGTCTTATCGTGTGTCTGTACTAGAGGATGGCCATTCACCTGCCCAACTGTTACAGGGACGGCGCCTGCGCACCAACGTTCCGGAATACAGCACTGAGCTGGGATGCCCAATAGTCAAGCATCAACAGCGGGCCACGGGCAAAGCGCTGCACCCTTTGCAACAAGGAGACACTGTACGCATACTGGATGACAACTGGTCACGTAAGGCAAGAGTGCTTCAAGAAGCGGCTCCCCGGTCGCACATTGTGGAGACAGAGGATGGAAGGCTTCTAAGGCGGAACAGACAACACCTGCTGCAAACGCGGGAAAAATACCGCAGGGTAGACGAAGATGACAACAGCAACGCTGAAAATAGTAGCTTACAAAACGAAAGACAGGAGCCTCCAGAGCAAGGCGAAAGTGCACCCGGGTTAACTGGTCATCCGCAAGCCAACATACAGGTCTTCCCCAAAGTGGAGACATCGGAAGCAGAGCCCCGCAGGTCGACCCGTCAGCGCAACAAGCCTCAACGGCTGCAATACGAAGCGAATTTCCGTCAAGTCTCCTAGCTTTTTTTCTTTTCTTACCTTGTGGTCATAAAGTCTCTTTTTTTTTCTTTCGTTAAGGGAAAGGAGATGTATCATACTTGGCCACCACGGAAGCAGACGAGCTGATAGCAGCGCATCCTTCTTTCCCCTAACCACTTCTGCGCATGCGGCACCCTCTCACACGGAGATATAAAAGCAACCACAATAAAGAGACAGCCAGTTTTTCGATGCCCAACCACTGTGTGTGTCGACTTGCTCAGAGGCGCACGATACAGCCATTGCTTACTTTAACATACTCGGGCTTCTTAAGCACGATGTCAATTTTATGAGCTTTTTGTCAATGGGTAACTGTTCTAAGACCTGTGGTGTACAGAATTTATTTATCTTCCGATGGCGCTTACTTGTTCAACATCTCCCAATATTGCACATCATTTAATATTTAAGACAACAGCAGTTATAGTGGACTAAGGATGACTGTATTGACTGATGGAACCACCCACATAAAATATTTCGCCTTTAATACTCTTCAGATTTCAGCATTTGAATTGTTGAAACATTCAAATGTGGCCAAATACACTGTCTTACAATTATTGGATTGTGTCTGCATTAGAAAGAAAAGAATGAAACTGCTGCCATGTCATGTACGGAACACCTGGCTTATAAATTAGGTCATGAACTCAAACCCTAGCAGGAACATGGATTTCGTTTTTTCTACAACAGTGGTTTTTTGTAGGATCATTTCTGATCACTAACTCAGCCACGCTAGCACCTATGAGTGGTATATATGACGGCTAAATTGATATTTGGTACGTTATATTTTAAGCTTGTTTCTTTACTAGTATATGCACTTGAACTGACTTAACTTATGGTTGTGCAGCTTTGCTAAGGTTCACTTCTTTGTATATTGTATACGCGTTTAACGGGTTCACGGCAACTCTATTTTCACTAATAACTCTGTTGTGGCAATCTAAATGTACCAACAACCATCATCTCGCACTCATTTTTCTCCTTCCAATTTGAAAAAGAAACACAAAAGAAAGAACCATGGTCACTGATAAAAATGTTTTGCCTTTAGTGTACATATACGACTAAACTTGTATTCCATACATGCTAATCTAACTAGGAAGATATTACAGCATGGAGCCCCTCTGGTTGCTTTGAAGTTCCGAGATTCGTGCAGCTCTAATTAATTTCAATATAAGTGACCTTTCCTTTGTATACGTTCCAAGTAGTACTTAATGAACTGGATTGTGGAAATAGGCCTAATGCTCATGCTATTAAGCTAATCTGTCAAAAGACATTGCTACCTGATTTGTGTGAAGCCTTTTTATAAATTTAGGTGTATAAAAAAGGGTAATATTATAAACCTGATGATAAAGTAGTAATTGTAGAGAGAATCTGGTTCATATTTTCATGTTTGGAACAGGAGCCCGAAATACCACCGGTGTCACCTGCCATTGTTAATGATGTGTGGCATGTCCTACTACATTATTCTAAATCTGCTACTGAGCGCCCCCCCCCCCTGCTCCCTTTGCTTTAAATCATTGTCCAAGCAGAAAGAGCATGTAGGTGGGTGTGTTAAGACTTGTTCTTCATTATTGCCTTTCACTGAAAGCCATGACCCCAGCTCTTAACAGTATTCCTTTGTCTAAGCAATGAAATTTTCTGTCATCAAGCTTAATATTAAAGAGAATTGGTCTGCCAAAGGCATTTTCATAGTAGCCTAACAATTTACCTGCAGTTTCTTTGCAAAAGCTACCCAACATTTTTCACCGCATGCCTTGCATTCTTTTGTCCTTGCTGTCGAGTTTTGGAATCACTGACGTACATCATTTCAAGCGTGCTTCCTAGCAAGATTTGTAGATTTAGCTTTCCGTCAATTGTACAAGTAATGCTTGCCAAGTGTGCAGCTTGTGTTCCCCTACTTGATTCTGAAATGAAATACTTGTGCACATTGGGGTATGTTTAATATTTTCCGTGCCTGCGACGAGCTAGGTTCGTCCGTGGCTTTTTGCTAAAAACGGCCAAAAACAAGCTCAGCTCATAAACAGTACTTCGCATTCGCTAGCAATGCCATGGACAAGCCAAGATGTGTCTCAATGCTTAGTCAGGCTTTTGATCGAAGGCAATGCATAATCCATGGGACAGCACAAGAAGAAGCAAATTTATTCTTTCTGAGCAGGTAAAACACGTTGCCAACTGAGGTTTTAAAAATACATTAGCCACTTCTCGTCAAAATGAAATGAATTGTGGGGTTGTACATGCCAAAATCATGATATGATTACGAGGCACACCGAAGTGGGGGATTCCGCATTAATTATGACCATCTGGGTTTCCTTAATGTGTGCCAAATGCACAATACATGGGTGTCTTTGCATTTCGCCCCTATCGGGGTAGCAGTGCGACATGGAAGGGGATAAAGAAGCGTTTGATAGTACATACTGCACGAGTGTGCTGAACTGAGCTGGTTAGTGCACGTTTATAATTGAATTTAACAGTGCTGAAGATGGGTGGAGAGAAGACGACAGACAGCATTAGAGGGGTGAAGCCTCAAAACGCCGTAAATAATTTAATATAGTAGCTTCTTTACAGTCAATTTTGTTTGCCAGGAGGATAATATGCCCTGATGTCACGATGCAGTATACGGTCATGTGGGAACAGGACATTGCGATGTTACGACACTCGCTCTAGCTCATTCAGTCATCCGCTATGCTGCTACATTGGCCTTCACAATTAGCAGCGCGCAAGTCGACCGAGCTTGCCGGAGGCCTCAAGAGAGTGTCAAAAAGTCGCAATGTCCTTCTCCCACGTGACCACATACTGTGTTGTGATGTCACTACACAGTATCCTCCTAGAAAACAAAACCGAAACCAGCTCTAGGAAAGCTATTATACTAAATCACGCCACTCCAAGGCTTGTTATTGTATCTCTAGAGCTCGAAAGCCTTAATTTAACGAGAAAAAAAATGAATAAATGAAGATATCATGTCAGTACCTCTTCAAATGGAACATTGCAGACGATGTTCGGCCTAAAGTGTATCGGGTGCTTTGAATAAGCATTTATGGTCTGAGGATGTGTTGTAAATGCCAAAGAAAAGTCGAAGGGGGATAGCCCCCGGGCATAGTTTTGTTGGTAAAGTACTTTGTGTGAAAAACCTGAAGGAGCTAAGTAACATTTTCTTTGTGCAAATATTGGCTTGCATAGCTGTAACTGGCACAAGAATTGTTGAAGCTTCAAGCAGCATCGACTCTGTCATGGGCGCTCAAGCAGTGGGCAATCCTTCTCTGGACAAAGACCTAGAGTGAGGGGGTGGGGTAGAACTGAAAAATATTGCCGTCCAGTATGAATGCAAGGACATTTTATTTATTTATTTACATATTACTGGAGGCATCATGTGGTCCACGCAGGAAGGGCAGATAACAAGGCATATTTACAAACGCCATGAAGTTATTACATGGACAAAAGGTTTGACACATGACACAAATGAGCGAAACAAGTCAAAGGAAATTGCACATCAATCTGCACATCAAAATTCATTACTAAGATTTCTTTCAAAACTGTCACTTGAGACAATCTGTTCAGGCAGTGCATTCCAATCGTTTATTGTACGCAGAAAGTATGAGTATTTAAACAAGTTTGTTTTCGCAAAATATGGTGTTAGGGCATCGGTATGTTGGTGACGGGTTTTTCGTGTGGTTGAAGCTGTAACATAAAGATTCCGTAAAGGCTACTTAACTATAGATCATATTCACACTATCAATCAGGTGATAGAGAAATGGGCGGAATATAACCAACCCTTATATATAGCTTTCATTGATTACGAGAAAGCGTTTGATTCTGTCGAAACCTCAGCAGTCATGGAGTCATTACGGAATCAGGGTGTAGACGAGCCATATGTAAAAATACTGAAAGAAATCTATAGCGGCTCCACAGCCACCGTAGTGCTCCATAAAGCAAGCAACAAAATCCCAATAAAGAAAGGCGTCAGACAGGGAGATACGATCTCTCCAATGCTATTCACAGCATGTTTACAGGAGGTATTCAGAGACCTGAATTGGGAAGAATTGGGGATAAAAGTTAATGGAGAGTACCTTAATAACTTGTGATTCGCTGATGATATTGCCTTGCTTAGTAACTCAGGGGACCAATTGCAATGCATGCTCACTGACCTGGAGAGGCAAAGCAGAAGAGTGGGTCTAAAAATTAATCTGCAGAAAACTAAAGTAATGTTTAATAGTCTCGGAAGAGAACAGAAATTTACAATAGGCAGCGAGGCACTGGAAGTCGTAAGGGAATACACCTACTTGGGGCAGGTAGTGACGGCGGATCCGGATCACGAGACGGAAATAATCAGGAGAATAAGAATGGGCTGGGGTGCGTTTGGCAGGCATTCTCAGATCATGAACAGCAGGTTGCCATTATCCCCCAAGAGAAAAGTATATAACAGCTGTGTCTTATCAGTACTCACCTACGGGGCAAAAACCTAGAGGCTTAAGAAAAGGGTTCTACTTAAATTGAGGATGACGCAATGAGCTATGGAAAGAAGAGGGATGGGTGTAACGGTAAGGGATAAGAGCAGATTGGGTCAGGGAACAAACGCGAGTTAATGACATCTTAGCTGAAACCAAGAAAACGAAATGGGCATGGGCAGGACATGTAATGAGGAGGGAAGATAACCAATGGTCATTAAGGGTTAGGGACTGGATCCCAAGGGAAGGGAAGCGTAGCAAGCGGCAGAAAGTTAAGGAAGCGTAGGGAAGCGGCAGAAAGTTAGGTGGGCGGATGAGATTAAGAAGTTTGCAGGGACGGCGTGGCCACAATTAGTACATGGCCGAGGTTGCTGGAGAAATATGGGAGAGGCCTTTGCCCTGCAGTGGGCGTAACCAGGCTGATGATGATGATGATGATGAAGGTGAAGAAGAAATTCCAAACTTTCTCTAGATGAGTGAATGAACAAACATTAATCGAGCAATTTTCCGTCTTATATGAAGAGGTTTAATTTCGTTGCAGATGGGGAATCAGTTCTCTTGAATTTATTGTAAATGAAGCGCACAGCCCGTCCTTGCACTGTTTCTTTTTTTGCTATATCTTTTTTGGTGTATGGGTCCCACACTATCGACGCATACTCAAGTTTGGGCCGAATAAGAGAGGTATAGGCTAATAGCTTATTGTGACTGGTGTCGTGTCCGCTGCCGGAGCGGTGATGCAAGCAAAAGACTGACGCCACTCCGATGTAGCCACGAAACCAAAAAACCCCATGTTTATTAGACAGCCGCTTTTTATCCCTTTTGCTCAATGACGTCACAGCCTGCGCACATGAGTGCTGAGTCAGATCAGAGAACCGATAACACTACATCTCCTTTTTTTTTACACAACACATAGAAAACAAATGAACCACAAAACAACCAATCAGTATGAAACATACACATAGGATGAGTATACCGCACTCAAGTGTGGCCATATCTCTGTGGCGGACTTATTTCTCGACCGTAGCGAGTCATATAACCACCGGGTCTCCCGTCCTCATATGAGGCAGCAGCCGGCGTTGAATTAAGCGCAGAAGGCTCTGCCGAGGCCTTGTTTTCCTCGGATTGGCCGGCAGCGCCCGTAGTCGCAGGAAAGTCACAGGATGGGCCATGCACGCTGGTTCGCTCGCTGTACCGGACCAACGCGCGTCTGTTTCTCTCTAGTTCAACCCCGTCGTCTGTCCACACCCGATAAGACTGAGGCCGCATGGCTCGACTCAACACGTTTGCTGGAATTTTGCTGTCTTTTATCCATACCTGGTTTCCCGGGTATCCCGGGTAGTAACGCAGCTACCGCGGTAGCTGCGTTACCGCATGGCGAGGGTCGTAGTCGAATTTTTGCTTAATCCGCGCTTTCTTGTCTTTGTATCGGAGGCTCCTGAGACCACTCATCATTGACGGTACTAGCTTTTTCGGGTGCACGGGAAGGGTAGAGCGCGACCACGACCTACTGTATAAGGGGTCATGGGGTCGTGGTCGTACTGTAGAAACAATCTGTTTTCCTCTTTATACAGTAGGTCGTGAGTGCAACCGTCGGCCCATCAATTGCTGGGCTGGGCTTGTACCCAAAGGACCTGGGGAGTCTCTATAAGCTAGGAGGGCCAGATACGGGTCAACCGCTTTTTCCAACATCCGTTTTACCGTCTGCACTGTACATTCGGCTGCTCCATTTGACTACGGGTACCTGGGGCTGGACGTGACGTGATAGAATCCATAACTAGTCGCAAACAATGCAAATTCTGCGGAAGCGAATTGAGGACCGTTGTCTGTTACGACAAGTTCTGGAATCCCGTGCCTAGCAAATATACTCTTGATTTGCTCAATAACCGCCACCGAGCTCGTGGAAGATAAAGGGCAAGCTCTGGATGGCGCGAAAAATACTCTACGACCACGAGATACGATCTACCATGCAAACGAAAAAGGTCAGCTCCTACCTTCAGCCAAGGCAAGCTGAGGGACTGATGGCATCATGGGCTCGGCTTTCTGAACGCGCAGTCTCGCGCTCTCTCGACAACTGTTCACCAGAGCTCCTAGCTCAGCGCTGAGACCGAGCCACCACACTGATTCGCGGGCCCTTGCGCGACATTTCACAATGCCCTGGTGACCAACATGCAATGGACAAAGTATTTCACTTCTTAGGTTCTGAGGCACCACAAGACGAGACCCATGCAGAAGCACACCGTCACATATTGTAAGGTTTGCTCTCTCCGACCAGTAAGGGCTTAGTCACCTGCTTACTTTAGCGAGACGTGGCCAACCCTGCTTACAATACAACCGAAGTTGTTGGCAGGTTGAGTCTTTTTCTTGCGCGAACTTTATTTTGTTCCAATGGGCTGAAAATTTCAGTTCGCTGATGCAGCCTTGTGCATGGCTCGATACTTCACCGCAATCCAGCTCCCCTATCTCTACATCCACTTCCGTGCAAGGTGCCCGAGAAAGGGCGTCGGCGGTACCAATCTGTTTTCCTGGGACATAAGAGACTGCAAAGCGATATCGCATGAGCCTCAATCGGCAACTTCGTATTCTAGGGGGAAGCACATCAAGGGGTGACTGACCGAGTAGTGATACGAGCGTTTTGTGATCTGTCTCAAATTGAAATTCCAGCCCTATCAAAAACCCTTCCAGCCTTTCTGCCACCCACGTCAGCGCAAGTGCTTCCTTTTCTATCTGCGCGTACCGTTCTGTTGGCGTAGCGGTACGCAACCGGCCGCCTTTCCCCATCTGATTGCACTTGCATGATCACACAGCCGAGACCGAATGACGACGCGTCGGCGGACACAATAGTGAGCAGCTTAGGGTCGAATTTTGCGACGAATTGAGCCGAGGTGATCGATCAATCCTTTCAGAGTCTCGAAGGATTTTTGCTGAGGCAGGCCCCAGTGCCACTCACGGCCTTTCAAGAGAAGACTACGGAGCGGTGCTGACATGTCGGCAGGGTTGTTCACAAACCTTGCTAGATAGTTTATCATGCCCAAAAAACCTGGGGACATCAGCAACATTTGATGGCGTAGCCATTTCGTTTATGGCTCGAACTTTCTTGGGATCCGGCATGATTCCCGCCGCATCGACCACGTAGCCTAAAAACGCTACTCTGCTGACACAAAAAGAACATTTTCCCCGATTGAGTGTTACCCCCACTGCAACCAACCTTTTGAGCACTGCGTGCAGCCGTTCATCATGTTCACGCTTAGTAGCTCCGTAAACCAGAACGTCGTCCATCAGGTTCACTACTCCTTGAAGGCCACCTAAGATTTCCGCCATTCGCTTTTGAAAGTATTCCGGGGTCGAGGTGATACCGAACGGCAGCCGCTGGAAGCAGTACTATACCAAAGGGGGTGATAAATGTTGTTAGTTCTTGACTTTCGTTCGCCAATTTAACCGGGTGAAATCCTGAATTGGCATCTAATTTCGAAAAGTATGTGGCTCCCACCAATTGCCCCAGTGGCGTCGTCTACGGTCGGCAAGACAAACCGTTCACGTAGGACGCTCTTGTTCAGCTGGGTTAGATCCACACAGATTCGAACTTCCCCGCTTGGTTTGACTATTGGAACCATTCCTGCACACCATGTAGTTGGGCCGTCTACCTTAGAATGACATTGCTTTTGACCATTTTGGCCAACTCTAGTTTGATGGGGTTCTTTAACGGGATGAGTACCCGCTGTGGCACGAAAATTGCAAAGGGGATGGCGCCCTCTTTCATGCTAATGGTGTATTCGTCTGACATCATGCACAGTCATCATCATCATCATCATATGTACTTTATTTCTCGTCCGAGCGAGGGGAGACGGGGACTAAAGGCACGCAGGCCTGACAGAGGTCCCAGACCCCACGGTTACAACAGCGGATAAAATCAGTACAAATGAATACACATATAACGTACATATATATTTCGCACAGGAGATCATTATTTCAGTAACAAAAATGATTACAATATCTGTTCGTTAGAACCAATAAGCCACATAAACATTAGCACAAATTCTATCAGTGTGCGCTCTTTGTTAGGTCATACATGTCTACACACAGATGCAATAAATTGAAAATGTTAATAATTAGAGAAAGCAATGTCATCGGCGAGGAACAATGCATTAAGCTGTCTTTTATAGGTGCTTTCTGAAGCACTGAAGTTGAACTATTCCCCCACCTTGTTTACTATTTCTGTCGACTGATATATGAAAGTTTGTTTACCATTATTTGTTCTTGTTTTCGGTAAGTGTGGTATTCCGGCGCAGTGAGCAACGAGGTATTTCATCGTTGTCTATTTTGGTGAATCATTTTTGTCTGTGTATGGTCATCAGAAGTTTCTTATAATATATTCTGTCTGCTCGAAGAAGGGAGCAGCGTTGAAATAATGGAGCTGTTTCAAGGTCTACAAAACGGCCATGGTAATTGCGGTATATACGAAGGATTCGTTTCTGTAAAAGAATTAATTTGTTGTAGTTTGTTTTTGAAGTAGTACCCCAAACCAGGACCCCGTAGCAAAGTTAAGAGTAATGGAGACTATTGTATAACTGTTGTTTGAGCCAAAGCGGAATCAGCTGGGTTATCCTGTTAATGATACCGACAGATTTAGAAAGGTCATTGCATAGCATCCTTATATGCGAACTCCAAGATAAATGTTCGTCAAACCAAACCCCTAAGAATTTTTGCTCTTGGACATGAATAATTGCTATACCATTGTAATTATTCTTAATGTCATTAGCTATGGTCTTGTTACGAGCCCTGTATAATAAGTATGTTGTTTTTGCAGTATTTAATTCAAGACTATTTGCATTCAACCACACTGATAAGCGATTTAGATACGCATTAACTCTGACAGAAAGTTCAGAAGTGTCACTGGAAGTAAAAAACACGTTGGTATCATCGGCATACATTGCCAGGTCAGGGGAGTCGGGTATTCGTACAATATCATTTACGTAAATTAAGAACAATAGTGGGCCAAGTTTTGAGCCCTGAGGTACACCCTGTTTTATAGGCAAAATGTCAGAGGTAATAGAATTTATCTGAACAAAATGACTTCGATTCGTTAGGTAACTTCTTATTAAATCATTAGCGACGCCGCGTATTCCGTAGATTTCTAGTTTATAGAATAATATTTTATGATCGATCGAGTCGAAAGCCTTCCGTAAATCTAGAAAAAGGCCAAGTGTAACCTTCTGTTTTTCGATGTTTTCAATTACTTTATCCTTTATATCTAGAAGGGCTTGCTCTGCTGGCTTATTCTGTTGGAAACCATATTGCTTCTTTGACATTACACTGTGTTTAGTCAAGAAAGACCACAGCCTGTCAACCACGACGCTTTCGAAAAGCTTTGAAAATATATTTAAGACCGAAATTGGTCTGTAATTTGAGACTTCATCTTTCGCACCACCTTTATGGATTGGTGTTATGCGAGCGGTTTTTAGAGCATCTGGAAAGATCCCTGAAGATATTTACAGATTAACAATATAAGCTAGAACGACACTTATTTCGCTTGAGACATATTTTATCGGCTCCGGTTGAATGCCGTCGGGTCCGGCCGAGGCTGCGCTCTTCGCTTTGTGTATCAGAGATTGCATCTCGACGCTATCTGTGGGTTGTAGAAAAATGGAGCTGGTCACCAGTGGGATGTCGATTGCGTGAACCACTCTTCTTTCGTCTCCCCTCGATGTACATGTACCAGCCTGAACGAAATGTTCCTTCACGCTCGTCATTTGATTTTTGTGCAGGCACCCGCTGTGGTTGCTCAGTGGCTATGGTGTTGGGCTGCTGAGCACGAGGTCGCGGGATCGAATCCCGGCCACGGCGGCCACATTTCGATGGGGGCGAAATGCGAAAAACACCGGTGTGCTTAGATTTAAGTGCACGTTAAAGAACCCCAGGTGGTCGAAATTTCCGGAGTCCTCCACTACGGCGTGCCTCCTAATCAGAAAGTGGTTTTGGCACGCAAAACCCCATAATTTAAACTTTTGTGCAGTAATGGTGTCTGGGACGCGATACTCGACTTTGTACTTGTTATAATATTCACTGCGTTCCATATCAGTTTTGGTTCGTTACGTATGCGAGAAAACAGTTGTAGATAGTAATCTTGTTTAGCTTTCTTCAGTTTGCTTTGTAGCTGATTTCTGAACTTTTTGAATGTCGCCAACTGTTCTTGATCACGTGTTTTTATGAAAAGGTGGTACATCGCATTTTTCTTTTTTATGTCATAATACAAATGACGGTTTATCTAAGGTTTTCATACTTTCTTATTTCTGCTACGTTCATATCGTAGCTGGAAAGCCGATTCATAAGAAGTTTGTATGCTGGAAAGAAAAATGTTGAAAGCTGCGTTAACGTCACTTTCATTGTAGACCACCTGCCAGTCTACAGCTACAATTAATTCCCGAAAGTGTTGTAACGAAAAATTATTTATTATTCGACGATGACGAGGTGTCCGGGTAGCGCGAATGTTAGTGGAACTGGTAAAAGAAAATAGGGGTAAATGGTCACTTATATCACTTGTAAGAACACCGGCAAGTACTTCATCTTCATTTAAGTTTGTAACACAGATGTCAATCAATGTGGCACTATTGTCTGTAACTCTGCTTGGCAACTTAATGTGGTTTGTGCAGGCAGGCAAGCAAGAATTGATTTCAGATGCCAAGCCCACGTGTCATGTAAGCTCATGTCTATGTTTATGCCTCCCATGATTATCACAGGTTCATTGCTAGAACAGGCGTACAATAGCAACGCGTCTAAAAAATTGCAAAATATTTCTTTCTCGCCAGAAGGAGGTCTATATATTACCGATGTCATGGTCTTTCCTATACATATAGTAAAGCATTCTACGCGTTCAGTAATTACAGAGAATTCATCCACTACGGTAAAATGTAATCTCTCTTTTATGTACATAGCTACACCACCTCCCCTTTGATTGATTCTAGTTATGTGCTGCGAGCGATATTCATCAAGAATAGGTATGTGGTCGTTTTGTGATAACCATGTTTCGGTGAAACATATACCATCAAATTTATTTTCTGTTGTCGACATCGTATTCTGAATTTCGTCTACTTTGTTCCTTATACTTCTGGCATTTATATGCATAGTCGAAAAACTTTTTAAACCTGTGGTTTCTCTGTTGAGACGAAGGATATCATAATAATTGTTGTTGACTAATTCAAATCCCATCCTAAAATAATTTTAGATGTAGTGTATGTGTTCCTGGTCGCCTATTCACTATCTAAGCCATTTTTTCTAGGTCATTTAGGGAAGTTATGCGGATCACCCTTGAAGTTTCAGTTTTCCGTGCCAACACGGAAATTTCGCCGTGGTGTGTCACGCAGCTTTCAGCATTTTTCTTTCCAGAGAAGAGCTGCGGATACATGTGCTCGTATTGTTTATCGTCAACCACATCAAGAAATTTGACTACACCAAGTGCTTCAATGGCTGGGAGCCCTAATAGGACACACTGCAGCGACTCTACAACGTACAGTGTTTGTCGCGTTGTTTTGCCTTTCCAAACAATATCTGCTGAAAAACAACCATTCACTTCGAGGCGCTGATTCGCAGCGCTTCTCAACACCGCTTGTGACCTGTCTATACGAGGCGGTACACCGGGGAAATCGGGCGGAACAACAATGACTTCGGCTCCTGAATCAATTTTTGCACTTACGCATGCGCCATTGATAGACGCTTCCGCGTATCTGGCATTTCAGCTGTTGAATGTCCTAACAAAAAAGTTTTGTCCATCGCCTTCTAGCATAGACATGCCCACCTGGTTGTTTTCTGTTCTCTTGTGATACACCACGGCGAAATGTCCCTTGATACCACAGTGATCACACCGCGCTGAACGTGCAGGGCATCGGGCTCTCGGGGGGCTCGACCGTCCGCAGAACTGGCACACCTGCGTTCGCCGCTGTGCTGTGGCGCCAGGCTCCCAGTAGTTGGACGGCTTCCTCGTTGTTCATCGGACTACGTCAAGTTCGCCTGTATAGGCAGGTTGCGAACGTAGTTCCCGCGCCTACTAGGACGCCCCTCGCGGCAGCGAGCGCGCGACTGGCAGGATACGACCGGCCCGCTTGCGATCGGAAAGCCTGACTGTGCACTCTTTCGCGCGTAGCTGTTGCCTTTTCTGAGCAATGTTGAAGTGCAACCCGAGCTGTTGCGTAGTGGGCTGCAACAGCACGCACACCAACTCACTAGGAACAAAGTTTTACAAGTTTCCGAGCCGACCGTATGAAGTAGAACGGCGTCAATGCCGGCTCGCGCTTGTCCGACGGCAGACTGTTTTATGTTCGATCGTTATGCAAAATGCGTTAACGCTGAATTCGTTGGTTTTACAGCAACGATGGCGGCCACGGGACACCTGTAGTGCGTACCACCATATGCAGCAAACAAAGTAATTTGTTTCCACACTCTACCAAAGTAAAGCTGTGGAACTCTTTCCCAATACTCTCCCATTCAAACAGTGCCAGGCCTTGCTGAAAGCTACGAGGAGAGGTTGCAGCTGGCTCAGCTGGCATACACTCTTCTGCACCCAGCATATCAACTAGAGGGCAGTTGAAATAACCAAAATATTTGACGACGTGGTTTATTGGAATCTCCTTTGCACGCACTGAAAAATCGCAACAACATAAAAAGTGTCGGGCTTCCAGTAACTTGGGCGAAAATATTTTCGCAGCGTAGCCTAACAAAACTGGTAAGTCCCTCACTTTTTTGTGTTTGGGGAGAGCAACGTTAGAATACCTCGGCTAGGTCTTACGAGACGTTGGTACGCCCCACATTCTTGGTTGAGAGGTTTTGGAGTCGCATTTGCCGTCCTGTATGCACAGGGCAACTACTGCGGCGTGCTTGCTGTTCCCTAGGATGTCAGCACGGCAATCGCAGCTCCCCGCTAAGATTTGTCTGCTGTCGCCGATCTGCAAGAATCAATGTCACCTATAATTTCATGCGTCCACAACGTATATAACGACGTAACTTACGCTGAGTTTCACGCATCTCGCTGATGCGGTGATTTAAATTTCATTTGTAGAATACACTTGATATCCGCTTGAAATTGACGCCTTCTTTTCTCCAAATTCTTTCCACGAAAAAAGCTGGCAAGATCTTGTGATTCCCGAAACCTGGCTAAAATTAATATCGGCACACTGTTTCGCGCGATCACTACCGTTTGACAGGGCGCCAAACACGCAGCGCAAGCTGCTGACGCCGTGAGCAACCCTACCACATTTGAGCAACTATTCATCAGATGGCGCTAGGGTTCTGGAAGACAGGGCGCCGCCTAGCACCTGCAACGTGCCCATTCGCCTCGTTGCTGATGGTCCGGAGTTCCAGTTGCTGTTGGTGAACTGTTTCCTTGAGCCTGGCCCTCGCCAGAGTGGTCGCTAGCGTAAGGGTGGCATACATCTGGAGCGCTTCCGACAGCTGTGCGTCCTCGAGGCTGACCACAAATCTGTCGCGGATCATTCGATCCCGGAATTCTGCAAATTCACAATGGTCTGCAAGCTCGTGCAGGGCTGTCACAAAGTTGTCCGCACTTTCCCCGGGTTCTCGCTTTCGTCGATGGAAATTTGCGCTTTCATAGACTATATTCTTCGTGGCCACAAAATGGGCGTCAAATTTTTTCTTCACTGTCTCGTAGCTTCGAGACTCCTCTTGGGTAAGGCCGAATGTCTGAAAATGTTTTCTTACCTGCCCGCCCATGGTGTACAAAAGCGTTCGCACCTGGGCCTCCTCCGTTCTGTCGTTGAGCCCCGACGCGTAGGGGTAGTCATCGAATGACGTAATCCATTCTGGCCATTCGGAAGTCCGGTCGAAGTTGAAGGGTGTTGAAGTTGATGGGTGTTGAAGGGTGATGGCTGCCGGTGGCGAGGCTGTCGCTGGCGGAGCTGTCATCGCGCAGATCGAACGCCGGGTGAGCGTCGCAAAGGCAACTAGGACGGAGGAGTCGATCCCACTTCTGACACCATGTCGTGTCCGCTGCCGGAGCGGTGATGCAAGCAAAAGACTCCCCGCCGTGGTTGCTCAGTGGCTATGGTGTTAGGCTGCTGAGCACGAGGTCGCGGGACCGAATCCCGGCCATGGCGGCCGCATTTCGATGGGGGCGAAATGGGAAAACACCCGTTTACTTAGATTTAGGTGCACGTTAAAGAACCCCAGGTGGTCGAAATTTCTGGAGTCCTCCACTACGGCGTACCTCATAATCAGAAAGTGGTTTTGGCACGTAAACCCCATAATTTAATTTCTTTAAGCAAAGGACTGACGCCACTCTGGTGTAGCCACGAACCCAAAAAGCCCCGTGTTTATTATACAGCCGCTTTTTATCCCTTTTGCTCAATGACGTCACAGCCTGCGCACATGAGTGCTGAGTCAGATCAGAGAACCGATAACACTACAACTGGGTGCTCCTTTGAGCTTGTGTTTCAAAAATCTAAGTTTTCTTAACGCAGATGGACAGATGTAATCAACATGGTCGTTCCAGTTAAGCTGTGAATTTATTAAAATGCCTAAATAATATGTATTTTTCGACTTCCGAGATAGCAGTGCCGTAAGCAGAGTAACTAAAGTGGATAGGACGTTTCTTTCTTGTCATGCGCAACAGCACTTTCTTATCAGAATTGAAGACCATTCCTGATCTGTCACACCAGGCCACAATTTCGCGGAAAGCATCGTTCAGTAATATTTGGTCAGCCACAGAACTTATTGGGGTCTACAGCATGCAGTCATCGGAAATAAACCAATTTTAACATTTCTATCAATGGAACACACAATGTCGTTTATATAAACCAAAAATACCAGTGGACCTAGCACACTTCTTTGGGGCACGCCAGATGTCACTGGAAGTAACGTGGAAGAGATGCCACCAATATCCACAAATTGTGTTCGATTTTGTAGGTAGGAAGCAATCCAGTTTACTAAGGTCAAGGGCACGCCTATTAATTTCAGTTTTTCAAGAAGTTTATTACGGGGAACTTTATCAAATGCTTTGCTGAAGTCTAAAAAAATTATGTCCAGTTGTCCAGATTTATCTAATACGGAACTAGAGTTACGGATAGCAGTAACCAACTGCGTGACAATTAAAAAACCTTTCCTGAAGCCATGTTGAAACGGAGACAAGCATCCTTTAGAGTTTATTATTTCAAGTATGTGGTTAGCGATAATGTGTTTGATTAGTTGGCAGCTGGTACTCGTCAAAGAAATCAGTCGGTAATTGCTTAAACCCGCGCGGTCCCCTTTTTTATGTAAAGGCACAACTCTGGCTGTTATCCAGTCGGGGGGTTGAAAAGGACGATAACGATAAACAGAAAATTTTTGTTAAGAAATGAGCTAATGATTCAGCATAACGACGTAAGAAGGCGTTTGGTATGTCATCTGGACCATGCGAACTTGTGGTACCTAACTGGAGTAGAGATTCAACAACGCCTTCGTAGGATACAGTGAGTGATTCTTCAGGTGAAAGGTCAAACACATGTTCATCGGCACTTTCTTCAGAAAATACAGAATGAAAGTAGGCATTGAAATGCGTAGCAATTGATTGAGGACACGTAATCACGTTGTTATGCACAGTGATTTGATTTATTTGCTTGTGGGAAGTTCGAAGGTGATCCCAAAATTTACGGGGATCATTTCGTATAAATTGTGGAAGACTCTCTGTAAAGTAATGTTTTTTTGCTGATTTAATGCTAGAAGAAAGCTCTTCTGCTAAAATAGCTGACTAGAACTGGTGTTCTTAGTTTTTTCAGCCGTTTAAGCCTTCGTTTTAGGTGAATAATGTCCCGATTTATCCAGAGATTTGCTTTCTTTAAGCGCTTCTTCGTATCGGGTATGAAGCTATTGATAGAATATTTACAGTGTTCCATAACTGTGTGACACTGGTCCCCTCAAAGCTTTCATAAGCCAATTTCAATAATCAAGGGTGGATTCATCCAGTGCTTTTGAATAATCTTTTACGTTCTTATGCTTTGCTTTTTCTATACGTCCGTGGACTACAGGTAAAGATACGACTACTAACTTGTGATCAGATATCCCGTCATGAACAGATACTGTGTAATCACAAACAGAGCGTTTTATGAATACTAAATCTAAGATTGACCCAGTAGAACCACGTATTCTATTGGTTCGGTGACTACATGCTGAAGGTTGTGGTACAGCATTATATCATAGATAGCGTCAGCATTTTCAGAACATCCAAGGTTTTCGTTAGACCAGTTTATGGTTGGCAGATTGAAATCCGCTGCAAGTATCAATTTTTAATTTCTGTAGTTGAACGAAAAATCCTGCATCTTATGCAGATATTCCAGATCTGAATTAGGGGGCCTATACAGTGCACATAAGATGAAAGTGTAGCCAAGATACGTGATCTTCAGAGCAAGGCTTTCATGGTTTTCTGGTGAATTTAGAACTATAGCGGAAACACTCTGTTTTAGTAAAATGGCTATGCCACCTCCTCGTGACCGCCTATCACGCCTAAATACAGTGTATGGTGGAGGAAAGGTGCAATCATTAGGGATATCACAATGAGGCGA
Organism: Dermacentor albipictus; assembly: GCF_038994185.2. NCBI lineage: Eukaryota > Metazoa > Arthropoda > Arachnida > Ixodida > Ixodidae > Dermacentor > Dermacentor albipictus. The sequence continues at coordinate 3,585,162 of NC_091822.1, read as the reverse complement.
AGTCTCGCTTATAACAACTATATCAGGGCTGTGGGTAAACAGAGCGATCTCAAGGGCGGTTGCCTTGTTCACTGTGCTTTGGGCGTTTATGTTTAAGATAACAAGGTCACGAAGAGCTGGGTTATCTAAGGTGGTCTGTCAATCAGAGTTACTAGAAGAGAGAGGAGAAAGGCTAATCCGTTGTTCAGTTGAATCGTTCCAAGCGTACATGCTGTTGCCAATTTTGAGCTTGTCATGAACGAGATAAGCCTTCTTTCTTTCGGTTTTGCAAGATTCGCCGAGCAATTTTCGTTTTTTTAGTGTCTCCTTAGAATAATCATTTTGTATGGAGAAAGCCAAACCTTTAAGTTTACTAACATTTGCATACAGGGCCTTTTTTCATTGAAACAGAATCTTTTTGAAACAGAATTTTTTTTTCGTTTTGGGAACAGAATCTTGGCTTGACCCAACTGTCGCAAGCACTGAAGTATTTCCGGACACGTACGAGTGTTTTCGTCGTGACCGCTGTGCACGTGGTGGAGGGGTGTTTATTCTTGTCCACAATAGTACCCCAAGCGTGCAAATGGAATTTCCGGATAAAGAAACTTAATCGATTTTTTGTAAAGTAAGGCTACTGAATGGGAAAGCAGTTGTTCTTGCATCATTTTATAGGCCTCCTGGTCCTTCTGTAGAACCACTAGTTCATTTAGCCAATTTTCTTGAAACTATTAAGAATGAATGCCTTGTTCTAGGGGGGGGGGGACTTTAACCTTCCGGATATTGACTGGTCAGCTGGGGAACCAAGGGATACTGCTCGAGGGAGCCTATACTCAACTTTCTTTGATATTTTAGATCAGAACACTTTTTATCAGTATGTGCACGAGCCATCACGCACTGACGGAACAGGTCACGTACTCGACCTTTTTCTCTGTAACGTGCCTGATGTTGTATACAATGTACGGGTGTTGCCAGGTTTGAGCGATCACAACGTTGTTCTAGCAGATTTATCAGTTCTGTATGTGAAGGTTGCAAAAACACCTAGTCGGAAGATTTATGCCTACAGCAGGGCCAACTACGTGGCGATTAGCGATGCTTTCGAGTCGTTCTTTCCAACTTTTGATGCACTCGCAGATAATCTAGATATCGAACAACTATGGAATACTTTCAAATTGAAATTGTTCGAATTACGTGAAGCTTTTGTCCCATCACGAGTTATATCAAGTAGGCGAGCTCGAGACAAACCCTCGTTTAGCACAGAGTTACGTGCCCTTGTTCGACGACAGTGACGAAACTATCAAAGATATAAGGCGTCTAATTCGCCAGAGCATTTGGCCTTGCTGAAAGCAACAAAAACTGAATTTAGGCAAAAGTCCGACATCGCTAAGGACTTCTATTTCTTTAATCTAGGAGAAAGACTTCTCAGGGATACCAAAGAGTTTTGGAGGTATGTGAAGCGTAATGGCAAAGACAACAGATCAATACCTGCTTTGAAAAATGAGGAAACTATTATTCATGATAATGAGTGTAAAGTTGAAATTTTTAGCCGTTATTTTTCATCTGTCTTTTTGCCGACTAGCTCACGTACTGTCTGTTTTGAATTACCTGCTGAAATAGACCCCATGCCAGAAGTTACCTTTTGTGTCGATGGTATCCGTAAATTATTAAAAGATGTGAACCAGGCTAAGGCATGCGGCCCTGATGACATTCCTGCCGCTATCATACGGAACTGTGGGGACGCGTTATGCTTTTATTTCGTCTGGATGTTTCAGAAGTCCCTCAATGAAACTGATATGCCAGATGATTGGAAGTTAGTGCGAGTCGTGCACATACATAAGAGTGGGGTGCGTAACTCCGTTCAGAACTACAGGCCCATTTCCTTAACTAGTTTAACCTGCAAAATTATGGAGCATGTAATATACAGTTGTGTTACGGCCCACTTAACTAAGCATAATCTCGTAAGTCCCTGCCAACATGGTTTCAGGCGTGGTTTATCTTGCAATACACAGTTGGTAGAGGTTATTAATGATTTAGCCTCGGCAGTTGATAAGCAACAAGTTGTGGACTGCGTTTTCTTGAATTTCAGTAAAGCGTTTGATGTAGTCGCACACAGTCTCCTACTCTGCAAATTAAAAGCTTATAACTTGGATGGTAATATATTAGCGTGGATTGCCGAATATTTGTCATTGCGGAAACAGGCTGTGGTTCTGAACGGTATATCTTCGCAATATGCAGCAGTTACGTCGGGAGTTCCCAAGGCTCAGTGTTGGGGTCACTATTGTTTTTGTTGTATATTATTGATATTTCAGCTGGTATACAGTCTTCATTCAGGATGTTTGGCGATGATTGTGTTGTTTATGGAGTCGTAGATGCCATTTACGAGTCACAAATCCTGCAAGTTGACCTGAACACTATCGCAGACTGGTGTGTGCGTTGGGATATGTCAATAAATATAAATAAGACTGTTCACGTCACGTTTACAAGAAAACGAGCTAATCATCCCTATTGGTATAGAATTCATGATTCAACTCTAAAAGTAAGCAAGGCATTTAAATATCTAGGTGTGTTTTTTACTTCTGATTTACGATGGAACAAGCATGTTAACTATAGTTTAGTAGAACTTGTTGTTGGGCGAGTTGGTAGATATTAGCGAACATTGTTTAACTACGCGAACAAACGAACCACAAAGACAGAGAGGGACAAGGACGGGCGCAGACATGCAACTAAAGTTTATTCCACAATGTACACATATAAGTACACAGCCGACATGCACCACTGCGCGTGCGCGAAAAAAAGATAAACAAAGGTAAAACAAAAGTAAAACCTTGTATAAGCGAAACGCGACCTACCTACGCTCGTCAATAAACCTCATCTCACTGTGATGTAAATAAACTGAGGTGTCACTGACACATTGTTGCCCCTTCTTTCTGATGTGGTAGGCCTCGAGTAGCTCTCTGGCTCGGCTATCTCGGCATCGGCACAAAATCTTCACTTCCTTCATTATCGGCTTGCACGTGCACGCCAGGCAGTGGACAGGCAGGTGCCCATTCGTTTTATTTCTAATAGACAATTCATGCTCACGCAAGCGCACATTCACACACCTTCCTGTTTGGCCTATGTAAACTTTGCCGCATGATAGAGGTATCTGATATACTACTCCAACACAGCAATCTACGTGGGAAATGGAGTGCTTAGTTCCGCACCCTTGGAAGTTATTTTTGCTGCTTCCTATGCGCGAACATAGCCTAGCGAGCTTGCCGGGAGCCGAGAACGCTATCTCAACTCCATACCGTTTCACAACCTTCTTTAAGTTGTGGGAAGTCTTGTGAACATAAGGCACAACTGTCCTTTTCTTATTTTTGCGCTCCCTTGCGTCTTCAGCGTCATTGCCTTCTGTCTTTATCTTCTTGAGCACTGCCTCCACTACTGCTGAAATGGCTGATTGCGGGAAACCGGCTTCTTCCAGCCTTACAATCTGCTTGTCAAAGCTTTCCTGTATTTTGTGCGTGCAGGACTTCCTTAAGGCTGATATGATGCACTGGGTGGCTATTGCCCGCTTTATCGTTTTTGAATGAGCCGAATCGTACGGCAACAATTTCTTTTGGGATCTTGGGTTATACTTCCAGCACACATGGTCGTCACAGAAGCTTATAGCGTTGTCTAAAAACTGAATATTATTATCCTTTGTTAGCTCATGGGTGAATGTTAAACCTTTGCCAAGGCGCTGAAAAATGTGTAGTACACCTGCGATGGCGTCGTCATATGTGTTACTGGCTTGCTTTTTTAAAAGTACAAGAAAATCGTCAACATAACGGAACACGGAAACAACCAGGTCACGATCGATCCCTTCGTTTACCGCTCTGTCAAATTCCGATAAGTAAATATTGCACAAGATAGGTGCAACGCAAGATCCTATACATATACCTTGTTTCTGCACGTAATAGTCTTCTTTAAACTGGATGAAGGTAGATTTGAGGTAAAACTCAAGCAACGCTAAAAACCTATTAACAGTCAAGCCGGTAGAATTCTGAAAAGACACTTCGCCATTAACTTCAATACATTTCTGAACAGCCTGAAACAATGCAGCGTGAGGGATAGAATAAAACAAATCTTCTATGTCAATGGAAAAAGCATGGCCAATATCGTGATTCGACTCTATAAAGCTAGTAACAGCTTCCGACTTTCTTGTTTCAAACGGGTCGTGCACTTTCAGGTGCGATAAACATTTCTGCAAAAACTTGCTTACTTCGTTCTGCCAAGTTCCTCTTTCACTCACGATAGACCGGAAAGGGATATCTTCTTTGTGTGTCTTGGCCGTAAAAAACACGATCAAGCCGTCACCTTTACTTTTGTTGACTGAGGTAGCCAGTTTGTGCAGTTCCATCTCCTTGCACATAGAAACGGCCTTCGCCTTTATCCTTGCGGCTTTCACTGGCACAGGCTTGAAGTTCTTTTTCACAACAGTAGTCGCCTTCTCGTCGAAAAGCCCCGACGAGTTTTACCTCAAATCTACCTTCATCCAGTTTAAAGAAGACTATTACGTGCAGAAACAAGGTATATGTATAGGATCTTGCGTTGCACCTATCTTGTGCAATATTTACTTATCGGAATTTGACAGAGCGGTAAACGAAGGGATCGATCGTGACCTGGTTGTTTCCGTGTTCCGTTATGTTGACGATTTTCTTGTACTTTTAAAAAAGCAAGCCAGTAACACATATGACGACGCCATCGCAGGTGTACTACACATTTTTCAGCGCCTTGGCAAAGGTTTAACATTCACCCATGAGCTAACAAAGGATAATAATATTCAGTTTTTAGACAACGCTATAAGCTTCTGTGACGACCATGTGTGCTGGAAGTATAACCCAAGATCCCAAAAGAAATTGTTGCCGTACGCTTCGGCTCATTCAAAAACGGTAAAGCGGGCAATAGCCACCCAGTGCATCATATCAGCCTTAAGGAAGTCCTGCACGCACAAAATACAGGAAAGCTTTGACAAGCAGATTGTAAGGCTGGAAGGAGCCGGTTTCCCGCAATCAGTCATTTCAGCAGTAGTGGAGGCAGTGCTCAAGAAGATAAAGACAGAAGGCAATGACGCTGAAGACGCAAGGGAGCGCAAAAATAAGAAAAGGACAGTTGTGCCTTATGTTCACAAGACTTCCCACAACTTAAAGAAGGTTGTGAAACGGTATGGAGTTGAGATAGCGTTCTCGGCTCCCGGCAAGCTCGCTAGGCTATGTTCGCGCATAGGAAGCAGCAAAAATAACTTCCAAGGGTGCGGAACTAAGCACTCCATTTCCCACGTAGATTGCTGTGTTGGAGTAGTATATCAGATACCTCTATCATGCGGCAAAGTTTACATAGGCCAAACAGGAAGGTGTGTGAATGTGCGCTTGCGTGAGCATGAATTGTCTATTAGAAATAAAACGAATGGGCACCTGCCTGTCCACTGCCTGGCGTGCACGTGCAAGCCGATAATGAAGGAAGTGAAGATTTTGTGCCGATGCCGAGATAGCCGAGCCAGAGAGCTACTCGAGGCGTACCACATCAGAAAGAAGGGGCAACAATGTGTCAGTGACACCTCAGTTTATTTACATCACAGTGAGATGAGGTTTATTGACGAGCGTAGGTAGGTCGCGTTTCGCTTATACAAGGTTTTACTTTTGTTTTACCTTTGTTAATCTTTTTTTCGCGCACGCGCAGTGGTGCATGTCGGCTGTGTACTTATATGTGTACGTTGTGGAATAAACTTTAGTTGCAAGTCTGCGCCCGTCCTTGTCCCTCTCTGTCTTTGTGGTTCGTTTGTTCGCGTAGTTAAACAATGTTCGCCCATGTTAACTATATTGGAAATAAGGCAGCATCAGTTTTGGGATACTTGCGGCGCAATTTTAGTCATTTACCGAGTAACTTGAAGCCGCAGTTGTACTTTAGTCATGTACGTTCAATACTTGAATATGGATGTGTTTGTTGGGACCCACACACATCTGAGCTTATAAACAAATTAGAAAAAATCCAGAATAGGGCAGTTAGATTTGTTTTGGTAATTATAGCCGGCAGCTTAGCATGACAAAAAGCAAACTTAAGCTTAAGTGGCAAGAGCTGAAGGATCGTAGAAGGCATATTAGATTACAATTTTTCCCCGATATCTATTATTCTAAAACAAGCATAAACCGCGAAAAATATATCCAGGCACCACACTATATATTTAGGCGACTTGACCACTGTTTGAAGGTCAGGGAATTTTCTTGTAGGGGTGACGTCTTCCGTTATTCTTTTTTTGTTAGAACTGTTCGAGATGGGAACAGTGTGCCATCGACCATTGTATATATTACAGAAAATGATGCTTTTTACCAGGCGTTGAAATAATTTGTTGATGTATTGATTCAAGTGTGTAACCTCCCAGCTGTAATTCCCTACGAGGCGATGCAGGTAACTAATAAATAAATAAATAAATAAATAAATAAATAAATAAATAAATAAATAAATAAATAAATAAATAAATAAACCTTGGAAGAATGCGATTACAGGTCGGTTTGAGTTGTTATTTGCTTTTCCTATTCTATGTTAACATACGCTTATCGCTTCTACATGAGCAGTAGCAACCAACCTGGATAAGCAGAAGGGGAGGCATGCTTAGAGCCAGTTTTCTGGGTGGTCCGCCGTGCCCAATGAACTTTTATGTTATGTTATGTTTTGCTTTATGCTATGCACAACATACGGTATCTGTCAAGAATAAACTTGCGCACAGTTATAAAATACAGATATGGCTGCTCGTGGATAGACATACATGGCTGCCTTATACATGACATTTAGCATGACAGCCATCTGGCTTTGCCGAGGTATGCAGTAGTGTAACAGCCATGCAAGTGTTGGCAAACTGTATGGCAAAATATATGCAAATTAAAGGGCAGGCTATTGCTTCATGTCAAGATAACTTGATTCAGTACAATATCAGTGCAATTTATATCTCAGTATATCTACCCAAAATAAACCCTATTTACACATTGCACTTCTGCCCACGTTAACTCTCACACTACTCCACACAAATGTCCTTTTCTTTCCCATTGCCGAACTCCTATTTTGGTCACCACTGTAGAAGTTTGACTAATTAATAACCTTTCTGATAAGCGGAAACTGCACACGTTCAACTTATCCAAGCCACACATCCCGATTTGCTCACAAGGAACAAAATTTATTCCATCTATTTCAGGCTTTCAGGTCGAGTTTGCACAGTTATGCAATTTTGGAGCTGTTTTTAATGTTTTATGTATTTTACAGTGGGGCAGTGTTATTTTATTATTGTGTTCAAAAGAAATCCTTTTTTTAACATAAAGTATTATTTTTACTCTTGCCTTGCATTCGGGTGCTTGAGTTGTTTCCCGCAATTTTTCTGCATTCGAGTGCACGACTCCGTCTGTCCAAGCTGCCAAGTGCCTTCGCTTCATCCTTGTGCTCTTCTTGATGCCTTCAGTATGATGCCTGTCTGTTTGATCACACACGAAAGTGAAAAAACTCTCCTTTGACTTATCATTCTGGTTCTGATACTAACTGCCACACCTTATATCAAAGAATCCTTGTCTAGTTTTTCTGCAAGCTTCACCCCCCCCCTCCCCCTCGCTTTGTTTTGCATTTTTTCTTTAGGACAAATGTTTAACATTTCTTTAGCAGTGGTGCTAGATGGATTATCAGTCCCTGTAAAGGAAAGCTGTCGCCGTCTTCAGGGCAGACACAGCACCCATTGACCGACACAGCATAGCAGACCTGCTGACAGAGAACAGAATGGCTTTTGTGGCACAAATTCAGATTCGCCTCCGAGTTTCTGTGCTTCTGGAGCTATGACTGTAGCTTCTGCAACGCATTTATTTGCTGTGAGAATATCGCTACTCAAGTAGTGTTAAATTCTTGCAGCATTCTTTAGACCGAGTTACTTAGCTTTATCAATGGGCATCCTCTAGTCATGTGAACAAACCCAGCTCTATGGCCTGCTTAATAAAATCCCTGTTGGCTTAGCGGATGTGTAACGCGCTTTCTTGTCTAATTTGGTCAATCGGACCTCGAGCTTCACTTTACTGCAGCAGATGTCCAATTCAAAGTATTCACAAGCCTCTACGTCACTCTTGTTGAAAGCAAACTAAGTTGAACTTAACTATTTGTGACATAGGCGTAAGTATTCTATCACTTTTCTTTGATGTCAGTGTGCAAGAATATTCCCATAATTCTCAGCCACTCAATGTCCCATATTTCAGTCTTTTAGGTCCCTAGGGCACTTGTGAGTGCACAGACAAGGATGCTACGCAATTGTTAGTAAACACTAGTGATCCTTGCAGTTTCTCCCATCTTTAATACTGTCATGGTGGTACTGGATGCTTGAAGGGCAAAGCTTCCAAATTTCAGATGGGATGACCTCAGCGTTCCAGCCTTGCAGACCTTGGAGTGCCCATCATGATGAAGGCACAGAATATTGGCAGACACAGAGCTGGTGGTTTCAAGGGCTAGACCTGCACGATCAGCCTTCCGATGAGACTTGCTATCCCAGCCTTGTGAGCTATGGAGCAGTCATCGTTGTGGTGGCAAGATAAGTCTGCACTCTATGTGCCATTCACTTCAAGGGCTAGGCCTTCAAGATCGATGTCACTGAAGAAATTTATCGTCCCAGCCTTGCAAGCTTTGCAGTTGTCATTGCAGTTGTCCTTCGCATCGATAGGCAGGTCATTGGCTGCTCCAAGCGCTGGGCTGACAGGTTGTGTCATTCACCTCCGAGGGCATCCTGGCTTTGTGAACTTTAGAGTGTTGTGCTGAAGGGCAAGGTCAGACAGGAGCTGAAGCAAGCAGAAGGCGCTCCCACCTCCCAAACCTACAGATGACACCTGCAGTCACAGTACGAGTCCTGGGTATTATGGCACAAAATGTAAAGAATCGAGACAGATGCCATGGATACCCTGATCTTGCTCCTTTAATTTAATTCTAATGTGAACGATCATGATAGAAGAGTGATGCTATCTTCCTCTTCTGTTTGCGATAGGTACGAGGGCATTCAAGGCAAGAAAACAGAAAAATTAAAGGACCTATTTGTACATAATAAGTACGGAACAAATCACTGCGAACCACGAAGCCCCGGGTGACAAAAATGAAGGGAATAGCTGGAACATGGAGGAAAGCCACGTAGAAAGGTCGCCCCATAGACTGTGCTGAAAATATGCAGTCAAGACTTCACTGGACTAGGGCAACTATTCAAAACCTGGCCAACACATTGCTACAAGAGTGCGCTTTATAACTTCACCAGGCCACAGAATTCTAACACAAGGCCTGTGAGCTCCCGTTTCTGTGGCCAGAACACTAGCTTCTCGCTCGATATGGTCTTGTAGTTGCAGGGGGGAGTGCAGTGCTGCTTCCCTCATCGTCTCACCTTGCAGCAACAGTGAAATGTTTTTATTGGCTGAACAATACTTTATTCATTCGCTTTGTTTTGTGCCGCTGCTTTATTTGTTGTAGTGTGCTGTTCACGTCAAAATACCATCTTATTCTTAGCTTCTAACTCAAATCTTTACGATTTACTTCCCCTTCCATAGGTGCATTAAACGTTTGTTGCATGTATGCGATGGCTTTATTTTCTTTTGGGTATTATGAGGTTTTGGGCTAGTCACCATTTCCAGATATAAAGAACCAACAAGATATCTACTGATTATTGGTAGTCATGTGGAAAGCAGGCGAACGCAGTGAATATGTAATGGCTAAAAATCACTCCACATAGTTAGATGGTCTGTTGAGATTTTTAGGCCTGCCAAAGTTATAAGAACACGAAAGTGCAAGCCATAAAGTACTTAAATGTAGAACAATATACAAAATATTATTCGGTTACTCACTATGTTGACTGCTTATTAAATAAAGACTGGCAGATTTTATTCCGTAATGATGCTGTGAACAGCCATGCAGCTCAGTATAGTTGCAGCCGCAATGGGTATGGGCTGTGCAGAAATGTATATGAAATTTATTAATTAAATATTCGCATAACATCTGACGAGAATTCAGTTGCCGTATACATGCCGCCATGCAGGTAGGTCTGCATGATCAATGAGCGCAACAACAATTAGGCCATAAAAATCGCTGAGTGGCTTGCTCTATTTGAAATTGATTTTGTCCAAACTACACACAAATGAAAAATCACATATCTGTCCTAATATGACAAACATAAATAAGGGGAGAAATGGCAAGACGAGGAGGAGAACAAAGCCAGAAAGATTGGGCTTGGTTCGAAACCCGACAGCAGCTTCAAAGCATGGCTAAAAGGTTGGCCCAGGATGCTAGACAATATGTGTATGTTGGGAAGAGTTTGAGGGCATTGTGGTCAGCTCCATGCTTGATCCATAGTACTATCTGCAGTACGTGTGAATAATTGGCCTCCTGAAAGTTGTTTCCTATGTAAGCATGGCTGTGTATGTTTCAGCTCAGGAACGTAAGTTATAGTTACCTGCTTCTGTGCCTGAATTGACAGAAGAACATGCTTAATAAATCAGGACAAGTCAACAGTGCACTGAGTAGGCGTATGTTAGCAGGCTAGGATTTTCTTTGTCACCAGTTATATTTCCCATCATTTTGCCTGTTGCACAATGAAGACCAATGAAGGGCCAAGTACAAGAGGGAAGATGAAAAAGTGAATGCATACATGACTTTCTTTAATGACAAAATGAATGTTTTCTGCATCAATGTCATAATATATACCTGCCAACTTTTACAATTGCATCACAAAATGTCAGATTTCTAGAGGTTGCATATAATTATTCTATTGACACAAATAATTATAACGTGGGCATTTCTCAGGCACTTCATCATCTGCACACGATCATGATCAGATCGTGTTCTTCATCTTCTTCGCTTGTGGGGACCCATCTTAAGATTGATCTGTGTCTTCAGTGTGATCGGTTCACCATGTCTTCGGGGCGTACTAAAGTTCATGCTAAATGCTACGTCACAATAACATTTTTTCACCTGCATCCTAGTAAAGGCAAGAACTGAGCTTAACGGAATGCAAATATTATCAATGGGCAATTTTCAGAGCCAGAATACTCAGACCCACTCAGTTATTCTGGCTTACTGGCAGTAGTGCCACAATAAAACGGCAGGTAATATTTTGGCTGACGTTACACGAATATTTTGTGAATAAACATCAGAAACATTTGTTTTTCTATGACGCAGATTATGTTTGGTGCGAATATAGAGCAGCGTGCCTTTTCATAGCACCTCTACAGAATGACGTCATGTAAGGTTCCCAGAAGTGTTGCATAATTCAGTTTCCTAAAGTCATCTTCGCCACAATAGTCTTGTTATGCAGTGAACCATATGCAATGTACGGCGGCAAAGCATATTATAAAAGTGGAAAGGGGCCACTATCACGGGACATATAATGCGTTCCTTAAAGGGACATTAAAGAGGAAAATTATTTCTTCTGCATTAGTAAGTTACCTTTCTACAACACCGAAAACACCACTCTTACCAGTATAAGACACTTGGTAGGCCAGAAAAAGTGCAAAAACGAAGGACGGGTGGCGATGCACCCTTGAAGTTCCCGCACCTGGTCGCTGTGACGTCATGGATTTGGATGGTAGCTTCTAGGGCCTACTTAAGTACACACTGGTATAGACTGTCTACATTGTGTTCTAAAGGAACCAAATATGAAGTTTCGGAAATTTTTACTCAGCCAACGCGGCCCAAATGCAAAAATATACTTTGGAATCCCTGACCTCAGACTGGCGCGAATCTCAAATACTAATACTTCGAACTTAATTTTCACATTTAATAATCAAACTATTGTTTTAAAATGGCTGCCTGCAGGGTTCTAAAACAATGCTTTATTAGTCTAAACTGATTTATTGTTTCGCTTCATAGTCCCTTTAATGATACGTGTGTGCACCCTCCATCTCCTGTCAGTAAAAGCACCAATACACCTATTAATTGTACTAGCAGGACATCACAGCTACTTCGGACATGGCTGTGGAAATGCGAGCTCTTATTTGAATCACCTTGCAAGGATGCAGCTAATATTCTAGAAATAATAAACACTTAAAAAATGAACACTATAAAATTTCGCTTCATAAACAAAATGTCACTTGCTTACAGCTAGGCCCGCACTTTTCACCCTAGAACATGGGCCTAAAGTCTTCACAGAAACCGCTTTGAATGGCTGCCAGTAGATTTGTTACATGTCTCGGTATTTGTAGTATGACAGGGGACTGTAGGTGCGCACATGTGTAATTAAGGAACACACGTCCTGTGACTACGGCTGTATTACGGAAAAACTGACTTTAGGAAACCAAATTATGCAAAATTTTTAGACCCTTGCCCAAAGCCAACCGAATTTCTTGCGCGAAAAACAATTCTCAGAATTTTTTACTATATTCCAGTGTTTTCTGTCTGCAATGGTAGTACATTTGCATATAAAGTTGAAGAGTCGGTAATACAAATGGTTTGTGTGTAAATTGTCTATCAGGGCAGCTTAAGCGCCAAGTAGAGCACAGAATCAAGATGACATACATAACAGAAAAGCTGAAATTTGGCTTAGACAGCACAAGATAGCACGAATTTTAGTTCTTGTGTAAATGTATTTTGACCATGAGTAGAAAAACCCTGTTCACTTAATGTTGAAGATAAAAGCTATAGGGAAAAGTACACGAATTCTTAAGGAATGAAAATGCAGAGGGTAGGCTCATCAGAAAGTATAAGCTTTGCCTTTTCTTGAGAGTTTCGCACAAATTTATATGTGGTTTGTAATGAGAGCTAATTTTGAACGCTGATAATTCTAAAAATTGTATCACATTGAAGTCATTTAATAAGGATCTAGCTGCTTCGCGCTTTCCTCCATGTTTGGCCTCGGCATCTAACCTAGTAGGTCTAGCAGGATACAGCTGTACAAATTATTAGGGAGAACGTGAACATTTACAGGACAAAGGACTCCTGCCAGATAGACTTAGCGGAAGGCCTCTGGACTTGCGTGATGGGTGTATTCAACCGCTCATGCAATTCAGAGATGCTCAAACAGTAAACATGTTTAATACCTCCTAGCGGGATGACTGTCACCTCTAACGCAGGCGAAAAAGATGAGCTCACACGCAGGTAGCGCACGAATAGATCAAGCTAGCGCACTTGACCAAAGCGGCCGCGATGTCAGCCTGCGCCGAGATCCTGCGGCACCATGGCTGGCTGGCTTAAACAAACAGTGGCTACGGCAGCTACTTCTTCGCTCCACCTCCCTCAAAGTGATGACACAGTTGACCGAGCCCTGCCATGCCAGCATCAGTGCACTACTTTACCAAGGCGAGTAGTGACGTGGCCTCGCATGGTTTGGCAGACGTGCTGCGATTGTAGGGTGCACGGGAACTCTACATTGACATGCTGGACATCTGGTTCATCCCGTTAAACAACCATTTCCTTCTCAACAAGGTTCCAGGCTCCGGCTCTCAGCCCCTCCTCTGACTTGTACCAGTACTCATGGGCGGCCGTCCTTGCTCACTATGTCCCCTCGAGCGCTCGGTCTCCTCCAGCTGGTGCGCCATCACAACAGCTCTCGCCATCTATCGTGTCATTCTGCATCTGGTCGTCCTACATCACCTGCGTCCACCCATGCCGGTCGTCTGCATGCACCGACCCCAGCATCAAACTTCTACTTGGTCCGTGAGCTTCCTCCCCAGCTAAAAGGCAGCTGCTCGACGATTCTTTCCAAGAAATACTGATAAACGCAAGCGCTTTCGGCTACTCTGCAGCTCGTCGCTCTGCTTCCTTAGACGTTTCCACAAGCTGCCTGCTTTCCACTCGGGGCAACTCACTCATCGCCAATTCAGAGGCTCAGCCACCGACTCAACAAGGCACAAATTTCACTCTCGCTGGCACGGCGTTGCCACAAGCACAACCTTCGAGATGCATTGAGTGACCACTGCAACCCTGATGCTATCGGCATTCGAGATTCCACTGCAAGCAGCAGCAGGCAAGCTTTCCGATGTTGTGCTCACACCTTCCGCGGATGCATGGCCTACCGAAGTTTTGCAGGAACAACCCTGCCATTTGGTTTCTTTAGCTCGAGAATCAATTCTACGTCAACAGCATGAGTGACCAACACTTGCGCTATCTCCACCCAAGTCCCGAGCTGTCAGACGGACTACTTTTGGACCGCCGACTTCTACAGGACTGGGCATCTACGAGCGCCTGTGGCAGGTTGCGATTTTACACTCTGGTATCATTGTGGCTGCGCCTCACAGACAACCTGTGCTGCCGGTGCTGCCTGGCATGTCTCGCTCAGATTGCATGAACCCGACACTACCAATGACGACACCGTCTGCACACTTTACCTGGGCTTTAACATTGGACTTTATTTCAATTGCACTTCGCACTAGGAGATGGGCTCTGTAGCCGCGCGACTATCGCCTACGACACAGGCAAAGAAGATGGGCTCACGCACAGGCAGAGCATGAATAGAACATGCTAGTGCTTGCGACCTGAATGGCTGCTCCCAAGCTCCCTGACACCATGGCTGGCGGGCTTGAATAATCCGTGGCTACCTCTTTATGCTGCCTCCCATGAATTGGTGACCAGGACGACCGAACCTAGCATTCCCACAACTTCTTTGTACATACACCTGTTCTCACAGTGCTTCTGTCGCAAGTCAGAAAAGATTGCCTTAGCCTGCAAGTCATTATTTCATTCATGTAATTAACCATGAGGACTTGTTAATTTTCATTCCAGCTGAAGGGTTAAACATTTACACAAGTCGGAAATCAAAATGGAGCGACTCCAATGCATTATGGGAACCCATGCTATGGTAACATTTTGCTGGTAATCCAACATTGTTATGATTAACGTGAAGTGTTGCTAGGCGGGCCAACATGTTTGTGTAAAATGAACTATGTGCGTAACGAAAGCAAAAAGACGTCAGTGACTATGATTGTGTGATACTGACGGCATGATTCATGAAGTCAGCGCACAACATGCAGACTTGAATTCTACACGTGTACTGGACGAGAATATCAAAGAGAAGCATGGATTGTGAAGTTATCAGTGATTATGTTTATACAATCGTACGTACCTATGGCTATGTCATGTGATGTATGTTAACACAATGGTGGCTTCAAAGGTTTCCCAGCCGAAAGCAGTTTGTTAAAAACCCGTAAGAGATTTTTCTGAAAAAAAGCTTCATGGCTGAAAAAATTTTTCTCCAGGTCCTGGGATGGAACCTAGGACATTGTGCTAAAGTCAGGTTGACGAGAATTTTCCTTTTCGTGAAACCTCTTTGATTTTGCGGGCTTCCACAGAACTGATTTGCCAATAATTGGGCTTAGGAGCAGGCAAGTGGTCAACGGCCCTGACTTTGACCGCCTCGATCCCTTGGGGTAGCATACAAGAGTTTATTGGCTACTAGCCTGCTTCTAAGGTCACATGCAATTAAAATGAATTTCATTTACTAACACATGCAGGATCGTTCTAATGACACATGCCTCCATGAACTCATGCACTGCCCAAGATCATAACACGCGAAAAGCACAGTTCACATTAGTAGACCTTGCAAAGCGTGCCAAGATGTACACCATGAAATTTATTTGAATTGTTTCAGCGCTTCCTAATATGGTCATTTAATGGGACACTAAAGGGAAATACGAAGTAGATGTGGCCTATTAATGTAGCATTCCATAAACCCCACAGTGCTCGTTTCGTGCCAAGAAAAGACTTAGTTTACGAGAAAATTGCGTCTGAAGGGTTCGCATACCTAGAGGGTAATTCAAATCGCCTGCTCTTGAATACAGAGTGGCGACGCTGTGCCATCACTGCCCTTAACTTCCATTGGTGAGTAAAACAGTACCCTACAAATAGTGCTACAGTTTTCTGTGGAAAATGCGTAAGCGCGGCCATGGAGCAACCGAGCCAAGACAGAACGTTGGACTCGCCGCTGCTACTGCTCTTGAACAAGTAGCATGGACTGTTCTGGAATCGCGCAACATCACATGAACATAGAATTCTCTGTAAGTTGCAGTTTGTGTGAGTTTCGCGAGCCAGAAAGGCCAGCTCAGCACTAAGTGATAATGAAACTACTAAAACATGTAAGCGTGGGCGATGCTTTCAAGGGTAACCTCAATGGGATCTTTTTTCTAAAACTAAAATAGAACTAGACAAGTTGCATTTTTTTCATCTCATAATGCAATGCAGCAATATTTTTATTAGTAGTAGATAAGTCCTAGCGACAGAACTTTAATGAGGAGTGCCTTCATAATCGGGCTGGTACTTGAATTTGCTGGGACAGCCTCCATTTGTGTCCTGCAGTTACTTCCGTTTATCAATAACTGAAGCTCTGTTTGCAATAGCAGTGATGCCTTCGACGTTCTCGAACACTAATCTATTATTTTAGCTTGACGTAATGATTGCCTTTAGTGTCCCTTTAGACACTAGTCCCTCTGACCTGCATAGGACTTGCCACAGCAGAGAGGTATTGCGCTGATAACCCCCACAGCACAACACACAAAGTGCTTGGCATGGTTCTTTGTACATCCTTGTCTCTCAGTACTCGTGTTACAAAGACACAATTGGGCTAATCACTTCGGTGCGGGAGAAACCACTGGGGCACCATATCTACTCGTCAAGTTTTTCAATTTGTGGCTAATTCTGAGCACATATGGCACGAAGTCATATCTAGTCATATCTGTTCTTCTTATGTCCGATGGTGTGTCCTAGTGAGGAACGCTTCACCTTTCAAAAAACAGATTTGGTAACGGCATGTACAACCAACTGAGTAAGTTGGATTTCAGATGCCTGTTCATTTGATCAAATCACATCAACAGGCCACTTGCCCCAATTGGGCTAATGGCCAATAAACCATCATACCCTGCCTTAGGGCATCAAGGGGCAGCCGAAGTCAGAGCCCTTGAACAGTTGCCTGCTGATGTATTTTATGATGCCTGCAATTAAGACGTCTGCTGCTGTGGCTGTGAGTGGTAGTGGCTTATGCCAAGGGGATGGGAGGGTGAGTGCCACAGTAGCTGAATTGGTAAGGCACTACATGCCTAATGAAGGTGGTGTGGATTCAGCTCCTACCTACAGCACACTATCTTTTCGTCCACTTTCATTTCCCTTTTCGATACTATTTATAAATTCCAAAAATGCACATTTAATTTACCCTATGCTTTCTCCGAGTTCATTACCTATTTTCATCATCTGGTCAAAAGATTATGGCGCAGCTCGATAATGGCTAATTCAGCTTGGAAGATAAGAGCATCCGAGGAGGCCAAAGGAAGTGACCTGCTCGGCAATTGTGGATACTGTTCAGAATCAGCTTTAAAAACATAGAAGGTTTTCAGCTAAGCGCATAGCAAAGACAGTCGATTTGTCATAAAGGTGCTTAGAGTGACTACTCACTAGTGCACTAAACATGAAAGTTTTAGCTAAGTGTGCCCAAATTGCTGACAAGAAATGCGGAAATAAGGTTACTTGTCAATCTAGTATATGCTCCTGACAGAGCACCTTGGTGGCGAGCGCCGCAACACCCGTCACAGCAGAAGCGCAACTAGGGGACAGATGGGGGAATAGGCACCCTGCAAGACAGTGCAATTTGCGGCTTTGAAGCGGGTCGGCGCACAGCATGGTATTGACGTGTTCAATAAAAGCATGAATCTTTTTAAAAGGCGGGAGCTGACGCATACGCTTTCGATTCCGCGTTGTGGTACTTGTTAAGTCGTCAGTCCTCACATCACCGGCAGCTGCGCTTTCCGTGCTCGTATGTTTACATTTCTAACGGCATTGCCAGACATTTGTGTCATTCTTCTGCCTGTCTGTGTAGAGGCTTGGTTAAGATGTCCTCATTGCGAAATTAGGGCGAGACAATTGCTTAATAAAGTAAGATTAACATAAAATACATGTTTTATTTAGACTGTTGCTCCGGGTGATCTAGTGCCTCACTTGATTCCCCCTCTCCCCAATGCTTCATAGGCTTCATCGCCTCTCTTGTTTCATGCTACCGGCCAGACCAGGCTCTAGTTACTTCAGCGTCCAGTGAAGGTATGTGCCTGGGGGGTGCTATATACCTGGAGCAGCAGTGTCTGCCTAACCGAACCCTTTAATCTGATTTGCAACTAGAGACAATTTTTACATTTAAAATAGTGTGAAGCTTGTCACCGACTTGTGGTATCACTGCAATGCATACTAATAATGCGGCAAAAGTCGATCGTGAGGGAGCCCTATTACAAAAATCTGGACTTATATCTACCTTAACGCGCCCCTACACTAGCACTACCTTCGCTTTCCTCAATGGCACTTGGACTATCTTGGACTATCTAGTGACGTAGATGCGCTTGCGGCATGTTTTGAAAGCATTGTAAAATCATGTATAAATCTATTTGTTCCTTTGAAAACTAAGAAAAAGAAACAATAACCTTCCCTGGATGAACCGAGAACTGCTGCACTTATCGCAGCGTGCAGGCAGACTTCGCACTAAATGCTCAAACAATCCTCAGGCATGCGTTTTGTACACTCAGGTAAAAGATGAACTGCAGAAAAAAGAAATCCTCGGCCAAAAATTTCTTCTATAATGTTCAGTTGCCGAAACTGTTCAAATCTAACCCCCGTAAATTCTGGTCTTCCACCTCTCCTGGCTCTTCTTCTTCCACATCTTTGAAAATCAACAACAGTGTTGTTAACGATCCATCAGAGATTTCAGAAGTGTTTAATACATATTTTCAGTCAGTGTTCGCCTCGGATGATTCCAGTCTTTCAACACTTACAACTAACGATTCTTATGCAATTGATGATATCAACATTACCCTAGATATTTTGAATCTCGTACTAAACTTAGATACTAAAGAACCAGCCGGCCCTGATGGAATTTCGTATTACTTTTTAGTACGATTCTCGCTATGGACTTATAAATATCTGTTCATTATATGTCAGAAGTCCCTTAATAGCGGCGTTGTGCCTTCTTCCTGGAGAAGAGCTCAAGTACTACCTTTATATAAATCTGATGGCACACAGCTCTGATCTAACTATAGGCCTATTTCTTTAACCCCAACCTCATGCAAATTACTAGAACACATAATCTATAAGCATATAACAATGTTCCTTGAAAATAATACCCATTGAACAGATTTCAGCATGGCTTCAGGCGTGGTTTTAGTACTGTAACCCAACTTGCGGAGTTCACTCATGACCTTTCCCATTACGACGACTTAGGTAATCAGATTGACTATAAAGTCAATCAGATGATTGACTTTATAGCAAAGCTTTTGACACTGTACTAGAATCTAAATTTCTTTTGAGACTCCATAATATTCAAAATAGCCCTCAGTTAATGTCTTGGATTTCCAGTTTCCTTTCTTTGCGTTCCCAATTCGTATGCTATGATTTTGCGGAGTCATCTGTAGTCGACGTCACCTCAGGGGTCCCACAGGGATCTGTACTTGGCCCTCTACTATTCTTATTGTTTATTAACGACCTTCCAGACCATGTTACTTCAAAAATACGCCTCTATGCAGATGATTGTGCTATGTACAGCCCAGCTGACTCACTCGCTGATCATCAGCGCCTTAAAGATGCCTTTGTTTCATTTTGTGACTGGTGTGCTACCTGGAAAATGAGCATCAATTTTGACAAAACTGTTGTGATGTATTTTACTAACAGAAGCATGCCCATATGTTTTGATTATGTATTCCACGGTGCACCACTAACACGAGTTTTTCAATACAGATATCTAGGCGTCATTTTTACACTCAGATTGTCTTGGTCCAAACATATAATTACACTTGTAGTAAAGCGTTAAAAAAACTTGGTTACATCCGCCAAACTTTGTCTGCTGCTCCGAGGGAGTCTCAATTAGTAGCATACAAAACACTGATTCGCCCAATATTAGAATATGCTTCCTCTGTATGGAACCCATATAAACAATGTGAAATTAATTGTATTGAATTGGTCCAGAGGAAGGCTATTCGTTATGTTTGCCGTCGCTTCGACTGAGACTTTTCACCGTCACCTGCTCTTGCGGAATTAAACCTCCAGTTCCTTTCTAGACGGCAGCACATATAATCTCTGAAGATTTTCTATTCTTACAAGAACTCTCTTTGTCACCTATCAGATCCCTCTCTTTTAACGCCTGTTTGCCCGACTTCAACTAGAGCTTATCATGCCTCTAATATCAAACCACTCCATCCACCAACTAACACTTTCAAATAGCTTTTTATCCCGCATGATTGAACAGTGGAATTTGTTACCTGCCGAAGTTAGTTTGTTATCCATTTCTCAATTTTTAAATGCTATTGCTGATGTATAGTTCTTTTCATTTTTCTATTTCTATGTTCCTGCATATCATAATTAGTTTTACTCGCATGTACACCCACTCCTGCCATAGCCCTAACAGGCTGCAGTATGTATTAAAAAAAATGTGTCGCCGCAGTAGCAGATCCAGTGAAATGCATAGATATTTCAGTGGCCTGAATATAATGGTCACACTTCATCATTGCCTCCGTGCATTAGCTTGAGAAGCGGCTAATCACTTTAAACACGCTAAAGTAATCAAAATTTGAGGGCTCACTAGAGCGTTGAAGCAGTGCCATGAACAAGTGAGCTATTCGAATATCAAGCCGATTCATGCTCACACTCTTCTGAATTGTTTTCTCAGCAAAAAAAAGACCCCTTCTTTCACGCCAAAAATGTGCGCAGCAGTGTACAACATTTGTCTATGTGAAAGCGAATAGTTTTGCTATTGGCTTCCAGTCACAAAGCAAAATTCGTGCCATTTCTGTTACTCTCAGCAAGAGCATGCATGCAGTTTCAATATTAGCCCAACACTGGCAGACCAGTCCCACCGTGCCAGTGTTGACTCAACTTGTCGTGCGAAGCAATGATAGCTTTTGCACCGACATGCCGGCTGGGCAGTGCCAGAAGCTTGTACGTTATTGTGAAGAGAGGCATCCGTTTTTTGTAGGTTACTCTTAATGAATTGGCACACAGTTATTTTTGTACAATGTCAAAACAAAGAAAATTGAAGACATTTGTTCCCCTCAACCTAAAGAATTTAAAATCTAAATTTCTGCAGGTAAGGTACGGCGTCCATGTTTTGGGACCAAACAGGATCACCTTGGACTATATTTAAGTGGGTGCTACAGTAACAGCAGTGAATTGTTTATTACTGATGGCTAAATGAGGCAGATAAGATCGACAGGCTTTTAAAAGCAGGTTTATGCTATAGGTCATGCGTGCCATGGCCGAATCCATTTCCCGAAAGCTGAAGAGCAGCTCGACAAGGACTTGCTAATCAGATGTAAGCGGAACAGACGCCACTAGGCCTGAGGTGCACAAATTGTACACCTCATGTACAAATATGTGCACAAATTTACCCACAGCTTCAAGAACATGCCTGCTAGATGAATGTCCCATTTGTTCCTTTATACACCTGTCAAATTAGCCCAATTGTGTTCTCGTACCAAAAGACAAGGGTAAATGAAAAATCACGCCAACCATATTGAGCATTGTGCTGTGGGTTGGTCATAAGATATCTCTCAGCTGTGGCAAGTTCTACGTGGACCAAACGGCCCAATGCCTGAATGACTATTTGAGGGAGCATTCAAACAATTTAAATAAACCGGATGGTGCAGCACACATTGCAAGGCCTGCTCATGTGAGCCGTGCTTTCGCACACTATGATCCTGGGCAGGAGTAGCAACAAAACATCGCATGAGCTCACGAAGGTATATTTTATCAGAGAATGCACATGTTAGTAGCACTTCAATTGCCTTAATTCCCCAGAGGTGCACTTGTTTAATGGCTATTTGTAGCATTACAAGACAAACTAGCACTGTCACAACATTCACCTCTTGCCTGTGCACAAAATTTGTACATTATGTTTCATCCTTTGAATCATTAAATCACTTAGTAGTTCGCACTTTCATGTGTCCTTCCTCTGTAAATAGATTTTGGCACACAAAAACAATGTGCAGCAGACTTCACCAATTTGCCCAAGACGAAGTTCTAGTCAGACTCAAAAATCTCCTTCAGAGATTTTCTTACTGTGATGAGAATTTCTGTCACTGCATGGCACTCTGTTCGAACAAGGCCTTCACTGATAAGATGGGAGAAAAGAAAGGTTACAGAGGCAAAAATTGTCACATAATTCAATGCCTAGAAGATTTTTTTTGTTGGACAAGAGGATCAGGGTAAGGCTCACGACTAATGAGCATTCTATTGCACAGATGAAGGGATTAACCAAACAAGCCCTGCGAAGTCAAGGAAGATTCATTCAATGGAAACATGGCATTTGCTTGAGAGTGGCATGCATGGACCTGCAAACCCACTACGGTCATGTTAGCGTGCATCTCACATCTATAACCTAATGCAGGTTCCTGCAATGAACCTACATCATGTTTGTAAACAAGTTGCGAGGAACATTTGCGAAAACCTGGTACCTCGCATAGCGCCATCACAAGAAGCAATACTAAATAGCAGCTTAGCAAACTAGCTGGAAGAAATTTAAGAAAATTTCTTGGTCTTCAAGACAGCCAAGCTTTAGAACAAAATTGAGCCAAAGTAGAACTATGAGCGGCTGGGCCACGTTCTGCAATATTTGTCTTCATAGTTAACATTGGGGTTGCTCAACATGTTCCTTTAGAACTGTGGCGAGCAGGTGCTCAAGCAAGTTGCGATTCGCTAGCCGCCAAAATCCGATAAACAAGGGAACAGTATGAACATGCAAGACAAGAAACAGTACAGGTAAATGCGACATCGAGTGCCATATAAAAATTGCAACAGCTCACTTACTTAGGCAATATCTGCAACAGCAATCTTACGAAGGATGAAATATTTGTTTTTTTTTTCGCGATCGATGCAAAACACTAAGCGGCAACTGCAGCAACAAGCATTTGGAACGAGTTTAAACGTTTTTACCATAACAGCAAAAAGTTCTGCCAAACTGAGAGCCCACATATGCTCCATTCACATCAGTAAATTCAACAAACAAGAGCAACAGCACTGAAAAACGTAACAGGAGCTGCACAAGACCACACTACCAACCATAAACGCGCTCCAAGGCATAAAGAAACGAGCTGCTCTAGCGTTGCGCCCAAGTGTGGCTCGAGATCGCAAGCTTGAACACCATCTGGTTCTTCCAGCGCAACTAACTAGAACAACATTCTATCACACAACACAGTAAGAAACCGTAAAATTGTGTTTTAGCTAACCCTTTGTGAGTTCAGATATGGTTTTCTAGCAAAAAAGGAAAATGCTTTGCTTTTTTAAGCTCCTGAAGGCTTCAAAAATGATACTAAACAAATTTGAGGATTATAACATGCTTAGTTTATTAGAAAAAAGTGGGACGTATATGTCCCATTGGCACATTCCGTGGATTTTGGAAGTGGGACAACACTGTCCCGTTGTCTCATGAAGGCACCAAAACAAGTGGCACACAGGGGCACCTTGCACACCCCACACATGAACTTTGTGCGGACCTCATTTCCTGTGGTGGAGCACCACCTGCACCTTCGCCTTGTGGGAACTTTTTGTGGATTGTGGCCGCTGCCTGTGAATCGAATTTCCTCCGAGACTCCAACCATCTTTTGGCCGTTCTTTCGGCCCTCCTTGTTCTTCCGGAATGGTCCAGTGCTAGGGTAGTGCCTGAACGTTTGTCCATTTATGAGTTGCCGTCCTAGAACAAGCCGGAACCACAAGTATGTTATGTCATTGTTGGCGCAGTATTGAATGAATGCATTGACGACAGAAGCATCGAAGAGAAAATAAAATATCCTATACCAGGACTTCTTGGAACGCCTATCAGAAGTGTAGGCATTTCGCTTTTGATCAAATTTGTCTACGGCCCCCATCGACATGTTGTAGTCTGCCAGTGCTTTTGGGCAGATCACAGCCACCGAAGAGCCATTGGCAAGCTTCCGTGACACTTCGACAGTTTCCGTCGGATCATGGAAATTGGACAAAAGGTGAACATCTTTAGTGTCACGCCACTGATAGGCTGTGACCTGACCTTTGGAGTGCCACAGGTATTCTCCCTTCTTTAGCTTGTTGTTTCGCTTCAGTTCTTCGGGCAAATCCTTTCTGTTGGTGCGAACTGTCCCTGCGGCTAGGATGCTCCTCTCAGCGAGAGTTTCCATTAGGCGAGTGCAGGTAAAATAGTTATCAAAGAATAGCCGCGTTCCAGGCTGCACGTTCTCTGACAGAGAAAGAACGACATGATCACCAAGGCTTTGAGTGGCCGGTCTTTGTGCGTTCTTCCCTTCATACACCTGAAATTGCAGCAAATAGCCCGTCTTTGAGTCGGCCCTGCACCAGACTTTATACCCTCTTTTTATGGGCTTCATTGGAAGGTACAGTTTCATACTAGATCTTCCTTTGAAAGCAACCATGCTCTCATCAATTGCCTGGTGAGATGACGGCGAGTACTTTTCCTGAAATTTCTTGTTCAGTTTATCAATAAGGGGACGCAGCTTAGCAAGCCTGTCATAACCATCTTCTCCTCTTTTCTTTTCTTTGCTTGGGTCGTTTACACGAAGGCAATTCATGATATACTGGAAGCGCTTGAAAGACATCACTTTGGCGATTTCTTCGCAGTTGAAAAGAGAATCACGGCTCCAGGAGTGATAAAAGTGATGTCGCGGTGACACGCTCATCAGAAGCAGCAATCCAAAATAAGCGCGCAGCTCATCACTTGTGAGCACCGCCCACTTCTTAGGGTATTTTAGTGCCCCGGCACGGTTTGTGCGCTCTACAATCATTTCCAACACTTCATCGTCGAAGTACAGATCAAAACAGTCGGCTGCCCGCACCACTGGCTTTGTTGAGAACTGAGGGTCCCATGATTTTGGAATCCCAACGCGGATCGACGGTTCATTTGTACTCCACTTGTCACCAACTTCCTCTCCTAGCACGTCGTCTACTTCGTGATACGGCTCGACTGTTTCCCGCTTGCTTTTTTTCCTGTTCTTTGAAATTGTTGGTCGCCGTTTCTTGCGTTTGCTTGTTGATGGACCTGCTTCGTTGTCATCTTCGTCGGGACTCGAGTCTGGTGGTGCAAGCTCCGGAACGAACTCATCCTCACTACTCAGTGCCTCGTCCTCACTTGTTTCGAACTCATCTGGCAGGCTGAAAAAGAGTTCCAGTGCCTCTTCGCGTGTGAGCGAGTCCACTGCAAATTCATAAAATCAGAAATAATAAGAATGTATCACATGTGTAGTTCGCGTCAATTAGGCCTAGCAAAATAAGGGCACGCTTTTAGAGTATCCTGGCCTTGACATCACTATCGCGCGGCCCATAGCTCCGATTTTCAGATTTATCACATCAATGCATGCAATAAGCATTGCTTTGAATGGGCAGAAAAGGAAAATCTTACCATTCATGGCAAACTCTCGCTGATTGAGTCCTACGGGAGCGAAAATTCCGAGTGACACTTTGTAAACAACACAACTTTCATTTCTAGGAACCTGAACCGCCACCTACGGAAGCTCTTCAAAACATTAGCAGAAAACATCTTCAGACACCCATATTAGATGGCAGCACATTACTGTTACACTGCGTTTGACTGGCATCGGCTGCTAATGGATTTTTGTCAGAGTAAAAAGCGGGACCTATCTGTCCCGTTATCCCACAAAGGGCTAAGCTGAAAAGCTGAAGCAGCTCCAGCAGCACGCGCAAAACTATAAACCGGAACACGCCATACTTGTTTAAACAACGTCGTCATGACTGTGACGTCACTTGCGTGCGTGGCAGCAGCGTTTTAGTATGGCATTTCGCTTCTACCACGCGCGTGTCACCAGTTTACGCCTATCAAATATGGCCGCTTTTCGCCTGTCGTGTACGCTTGTATCCGCTCGTACGCACCGTATTCGCCCCGCCGGCTATGCGGCATGCCTCGATACCTCGGCTGCCGCGCAGCCGGTGCGTTCTAATTGCCAGGAGACCAAAGAGCCTCTACTGACGCCCATACAAACAAGCCACAAGTGAGTGAACAGAACGTGCGACTTTATTGGCAGAAGACAAGCAGTGTACATTCTCGTGCAATGGTAGAAATAAAATGTGTATGTCGATATACGCTGGAATCTTTGACGCGAGCTCGTAAACGGCTCACCGTTGTCGCACATGGCGGTCTAGTAACAAGCGACAACCAGCGGCGCAAGCAGATTGGACAGAGTGTCCCGCCTGTTTGCAGCGGCAGTCGCCGTTAAAGATGAGCAACTTGCATTGCGAAGCAGTCGGGTGAACCAGGCATCTGCTGCCGCAGCCAACATAGCGACATGGACTACTCGGCATTTTAGCCTTAACTCCGTTCCAACCTGCACGTTACTTTTATTTCGCGGGCCGCTAATGTGTGGCTCGCACTTGGTGTCCTACATTGTATCAATATGGACAAGTAGCTTTCGTGGGCATCACCTTCATCAGCCACTTTTGCGGGCCTTTGCACCCAACTTCACACACGTCGAACCATGTAAGGGCGTATGCCGGTCTCCGTTCGTGCTTAATCGCGGCCGAGAAAGGCAACAGGCACAATTTGCCCATGGCTGCAGCAGAAAAGGCTGAACGGGGAGCACGAATCACGGTGTGTAAATTGGGAGTCCATGTCGCTGTGCAGATTGCAGGAGCAAATGCTTAATTCGAGAGACTGCTTTCCAATGCAACTGACCAGGCCGCTACATCCGATAAGTATAACACGGCGACCGTAACCAAGTGAGATAACAGCAAAAATAAACGGCAATCATTGACCACATAGTGTTCAGACAGTACATTATACATTGGCTACGAACCATATGACAACAGTGAGCACTCACATACACGGGTCTCTTAGGATACATTCAGCCGCCTACTTACAGGCATAATGCTTGCTTTCGTCGCATGTGGTGGTCTGGTAATGAGCGGCAACCAGCAGCAGAAACAGATTGGGCAGTGTGTCCCACCTGTTTGCAGGGACAGCCGCCATTAATGATGAGCAACTTGCATTGCGAAACAATCGGGTGACTGCTGCTGCAGCCTACACAGCTGCATGGACTACCCGGCATTTTAGCGTTGACTCCTTTCCAACCTGCACATTTCTTTTCTTTCGGGGGCCGCTAATGTGTGGCTCACACTTGGTGTCCCACATTGTCTCAATATGGACAAGTCGCTTTCGCGGGCATCACCTTCATCAGCCACTTTTGCGAGCCTTTCCACCCACTTCATACACGTCGGACCATGTAAGCACATGTGCTAGTCTCCGTTCGTGCTTAATCGCAGCCGGGAAAGGCCACAGGCACAATTTGTCCATGGCTGCAGCAGGAAAGGCTTAAGAGGGAGCACGAATCACGGTGTGTGTAAATTAGGAGCCACTGTCGCTGTGTGGGCTGGAGGAGCAAATGCTTACTTCAAGTGACTGCTTCCCAATGCAACTGACCTGGCTGCCATGTTCGAAAAACATAACACGGTGACCGTAACCAAGTAAGGTGACAGTGAAATCAAGCAGCAATTTAAAAAATTATATTATGGGGTTTAACGTGTCGAAACCACTTTCCGATTATGAGGCACGCCGTGGTGGAGGACTCCAGAAATTTCGACCACCTGGGGTTCTTTAACGTGCACCTAAATCTAAGTACAAGGGTATTTTCGCATTTCACCCCCATCGAAATGCGGCTGCGGCTGCCGGGATGCGATCCCGCGACCTCGTGCTCGGCAGCCCAACACGATAGCATAGCCACTGAGCAACCACGGCGGGTGAAGCAGCAATCAATCAATGCATGAGGTTCAGAGAATACATTATACATTGGCTACGAACCATATGGCAACAGTGAGCATTCACATACATGGGTCTCTTAGGATACATTCAGCCGCCTACTTACAGGCATAATGCTTGCCTTCGTCGCATATGGTGGTCTGGTAACGAGCGACAGCCAGCAGTACAAACAGATTGGACAGAGCATTGCACCTGTTTTAACCGACGGTTGCCGTTGAAGATGGGCAACTTCCATTGCGAAGCAATCAGGTGACGCAGGCATCTGCTGCCGCAACCAACACAGCGAAATGGACTATCCGGCATTTTAGCGTTAGCTCCTTTCCAACCTGCACGTTTCTTTTCTGTCGAGGGCCGCTAATGTGTGGCTCACATTTGGTGTCCCACTTTGTCTCAATATGGACAAGTCGCTTTCGTGAGCATCACCTTCGGCAGCCATTTTTGCGGGCCTTTCCACCCATGTGGCTATCAACTTCAAACACGTCGAACCATGTAAGCACATATGCTGGTCTCCGTTCTGAACAAATCATGGCCGAGGCAGGCCACAAGTAAAATTTGCCTGTGGGTGTGGCAGGAAAGAACGAACGGGAGCACCAGTTACAGTGCGTGTATACTGGGAGTCCATGTCGCTGTGCGGACTGCAGGATCAAATGCTTACCTCGAGAGAGTGTTACCAGTGCAACTGACCAGGCCCCCACACCCTAGAAATGTAACACGGCGACCACAACCAAGTGGGGCAGCAAAACCGTATTCTGCAATCAATCATTCAGTGTAGCTTGCGCAAAGACCCAGGCAATCGAGAAAGAAGAGCAATCATCAACGAGACTAGGAATAGGGAAAATGAGAAAGCTTGCATTCAAGAGAGAAGCCACTCTGCTCTGCAAGCATTGAAGGCCAAAAACATCAAGAAAGTAAACTGGTGCATAGCAAATGGTGCGTAGGTTAATGCAAGACACATGTCGATGTTGCATCAGCTATTTCAGGAGAGGAATTGTGCATGACAACATACACTAAAAGGTACTGCTACAGATATGTTATGGTACTAGACAGTGACTGGTATTAAGTATCAGCGAAGAATCGGTTGACCTCTATGTTTGGATGAGGATGAATGATCTCTAACGAGAATGGGCAATGAAGAAGCTTGCATTTATAGAAGAAAAATTACACTTGGCGCAAATGGAATTGACATGGCCAGGAAGCTGATTAAGGGCAAACTGATGGAACTCTTTTGGCCAGCTTCGTCCGTGCTTGATAAGAAGTTGCAGGTGCATCTGAAGACGAAGTACTTCTATAAAGTCCTTTTGAGTTACCTGGATGACTCAGCCAATTTGTCCATGCTGGTGGAATAGTAGCTGAAGCTCTTTTCAGTCTTGACACAGTGATCTGCAGACTTGATATCTCATGCAAATTCTTCTGCATGCTCTTCTTTGTTCGTGGTGTAAAAGCCTTGCAAATTCGGCTCCAGCCCCTTTCTGTTGGTGTGGATAGGAGCTCCTGTGATAACCAAGATATGCTTGGCATGGACTCTGTTGGGGCAGAACGGTGACACATGAGATACAGCACAGATTAGCCAAACTCTTGTGTGTTTTCTTTTATGTTCGAACCAATTATACTGAACCATAAATATGAACAGATATTCATATCTGCTGCAAACAGCAAGCCAATACAGCATATATGAAACATATTTATTTCGGAACCATGTGTTGTTTACCTTGCAGTAGTAGCCAACGTCCACACAATGACCTTGTACTAGCAGGCAGCAGCTTCTGTTTAGTGCGTGGAGTGTGTTGCTTTATACTGGTGCCGTCCTCATTGCTGCATGTCTGGAACAGAAATTTTGACTGAATCAGAAATCGAAAAAGCAAAATTTTGCAATATGAAATGCAAAAAGGTGTGACATATATATTGTAATGGTTTGCGACTGCAGAACACATGCAAATGTACCCTGTCTGTTCTAGGGTGCTTAAGCCGCACGTCAAATAAATGCTGCTATTGTCCATAAATTTATGTCTGCCTAACTATACAATGCATGTAAACAGCTTAAGTATTATTAAGATCAGAAATGAGAACATTTGTGCGTTCATTTATACACTGGAAGAGTTCACACTGCTGGCTCCACAAGCAAACGCATGAAAGTCATGGAGCTATTAGAACTGCTGCATTATTTTTCTCCACGGACGTGATGCACCGCTTCACTACTGCAAAAATAAATGCCCTACGGTAAACCAAACTGAACAGCAAGAACATTTGGAACTAACAAATACGAAATATGAGTGAATTATCAGGCTTGCAACTGTTTAATACATTAAATTGTGTACATTCACATCATTTTACCAAAGAATTATTCGGTTTTGTGGACGAAAGAAGTTGCCGGCGGACTCGAAAAAAAGTTTTATGTGTATATTGTTAAGAGAGAGAGAGAATCAAAAGGAATGGCAGGGAGGTTAACCAGATGTGAGTCTCCGGTTTGCTACCCTACACTGGGGATGGGGGATAGGGGTTAGAAAGATGACAGAGATGAAAACGTCACAGAAGAAGACCGTCACAGAAGAAGGCCGTGCAAGCGCTATTGCGCGTTTTGCTATCTACCGGCCTGTGTGAACGACTTTAACTGGAACGCCTTTTGTGTGTGTGCCTCCATGTGTATGTGTATATTGTTAAGGCTACCCAGTCACCTATGGCCACGGCTATAATAAGATGAAAAATGAGACGCGCGTTCCGATATCGCTCTTTCTTTCCCGATTGTGTGTGTATAACGACAGCCTCGCAAGCAACGGTTTATTTAGGAAACAGCAACGGAGGATCTCAACATCCATATGTTGTGCAGGATCTAGTTCGTTAACTTGTTTCCGCCTGGAAGGTAATGAGACGAATATTATATAACGATTCAAGCAGCGGTGTTAAACGACTCACCGTTATTGTCGTTGTCAGCCGCACGAGAATCCAGCTCCCGTTTCGATACAGACGTGTTCCGAATGGCTCACGACCGATACCCAACTTTCGGGATTACATGTGCGCTTGCAAACACGTCACTTCACCCCAGGTTAAGTAACGCGAGACATCGAAGCGCAATAAACTAGTTTTAGCAAAAAAGAAGGAACCAGTCTGAGTGCACGAACGAATGAATCCGTGCCGCCATGCACTCGAAAATACTGGTAAAAAATTTAAATCCACGCCAGAGGTCACGTGAAAGATCGATGATGCTGAATGCTATTTGCGTTTGTAGTGACAAAGAAACTTACTTACAAAGAGTACAATATCTGTTGGCAATGATAATTTCGCCCTCTCTTTTATGTAATAAAAATGCTTCTGTAATTGTAAGAGAAAGTTTGTAAGATAAAATTGCGCTTTTTACGGCGCCTCTAGCGAAAAATGTCCAAACTAACGTAAGCATCCCGAAGTGATTCTACTATGATGATTTTGTTAGCAGCAGCGCGCGGCCGATTTTTTCGCCCTCTGTGGCCATTTGTTGAACTTGAGAGTGTACGGGGCCTGAGCTTGCCATTCTGCCGCCAAAACCAAAGACGGATGTGACATCACGGACGCGAAAAACAAAGAATGAATGCGACATCCCGGACGTGACGTTTGAGTGAAACTAACGCCTGCGTTCCGTCGACCGGGTGAACGCAGACACTTTCAGAGACAGGACACCTTGAAGACGCGCTTGGCAAGTACCGTTCCGTCTGTCACACTGATTATTTTTCTACTAAAGCAGCACGTAAAAAGCTGTTTTAGTTTTATTATTACGCGAAAACATGTTTTGTTTAACTATGAGAACTTATTATTGAGCGTACGACTACATGTTACGTAAAAAGTATCAGCGGGCCGCTAAAGTTGGAGGACAGACGACAAGGTTCGCGCTCGCTTTGAAAGAGTTGGTCATCTGTTCTTGCTTTTCTTCGCTTGGTCATGCGTTGTGGGTGAGTAAAGATGTAATATGAGTGAATGGAAACATTTTATGAAGATTTTACTTTGAAAACGCGTTATTTGCGTAGCCATATCCACGTTTTAGACGAAGCCCCTTACAACACCAGCCAACACGAGCCTTGCAGCCAGGCATACCTTCTCTCAGCTAACGCATGCGCAGCGACCACGGAGCCCTCGGGGGTGATGTTCAGGTGGCATTCCCATGCATACCACAGCGCAGCAGCGCCAGATTTCCACTCTATGGACGGGCACATAGAGTTTCTAAATAAATACCCTAGAGGGAAATACGGCGCTAGTGTCTACGGGGGTTCCCATGAGTGTTGCCTCAACCAATGCCTCCTTTACTCATAGAGTTTCCTACAAGAATTATTTTTGTAAGAAACTCTATGCCTTTACTAGCCTGCCGCGTCGCTAGTCTTCCCATTGGAGCGGAGGTTCCCGTAGTTCAAGGTAGTCGCGGAGAGACGGCGCTTGTAGCAGACCCACTTCTTGTTGCGGAGGAAGTGACGATTACTAGGCTGGCACACGCTCGACCAATGGCTTGGCGAGAGACCGCGAGTCCTGCCTCCGGGATCGCGACAGACGCCGCTAAAATATCAAAGGCAGGGCTACGTGATTTAGGTTTTCAGCGACCACCGCTGCTAGCGCTCGCAGCCGACCCGGGTTAGGAAGAGTAAAAAGGAGAGGGGTAGGAACATAGAGTTTCATATTCGTATTCTAGAGGCAAATCTGGCGCTGCGATCGTTCAACCATCATGGGAATGATGGGAAGTACAGGCTTCGGATTGGCATTCTATTGACTGGCGAACTAGTCTACAAGTATTTTTTCCCCAGTTTTGGTTTCGCTCCAAGCGCAATTGCTATAACCTGCAGTGGGACAGTGCAACGCAAAGCTCTCTGCCTTTCTTATGTTGCTCGGAGTGGCGATAGCGCGCTGGACCAGCGACTGGGACGATGCTTGTGTGGCGGTGTGGCGTCGAAGCCGTGACGAGAAAGCGGCGGCATCATAAACGTTGAAAGAACATGTTTTGAGCGTTTGGACCTTGGTTGGTTAAGTGTGTTAGGTTGACACTGTAGCGTTACGTTCTTTATGAAACTTCAGAATAGGACAAAGAAGGCACTACTGATACAAGACATATACAGTTGTACTTCTAGTGGCTTGAAAATCAAATTTTATTGAGGGCTTCATTATGTGATCGTTTATGTGCTCATTGACATGCGTGTTTTAGGACTTTGAGAACACAAACTTACTTGTGGTAGGAAAGATAGCTGCTTCCGAGCTGTAGTCTAGTGTCGCACAATGGGTACCCGCAAAGCCACAGTAACGCTTCGGAAGCGGTACGCCAATATAAAATATGATGAAGCATACTCGTAGGAGGCCGACGTTCAGCAATCGTGACAGCCGACGCAACCTTTTCGAAAGAGCAGGAGAGTTCGCAAGTGCCTGTCGTCTGCGAGAAAAGTCTCGCGTTTGCAGCGAGCAGGCGTCGTAGCAGACGACACTTTTAGCATTCCGCTCAAGGGCGCAACGCTATGTCACAACAAACATTTTTATTTCCAGAAATACTTGGTGAGTATTTTTATATAAGTACTTGCACGGTTGTTTTGCTGTTGCAAAAATGAATAAATAATTATTCTTTGTCGTTAAATTGGGAACAGAATCGCACAAGTATGGATACCCTGGTGTGTCCTGGTGACAAACCATAGTAAACCATGCTTCCATCTCAAATTCATACAAAGTTTAAGTAGCGTGTTGTACATTACATAACATACTGCAGAAATAGAATTAGATTTTACGCGATAATATATGAGTATAACTTTGTTTACTGCGCCAGAAGCAAACGCCACTAGTCTAAAGACCGAAGTCAATCCGAAGCCTGTACTTCCCATCATTCCCATGTAGGTTGAGGCAACGCTCATGAGAATCCCCATAGACACTAGCGCCACATTTCCCTCTAGGGTATTTATTTTGAAACTCTATGGGTAGGAACCAGCTTAACCGGCTTAACCTACATGGGAATGATGGGAAGTACATGCTTCTGATTGACTTCGATTTTTAGACTAGTGGCCTTTGCGAAAGGGCCGGCGTTGCGCGCACCCGGTCGTTCGAACAGATGCGTCATAGAATAAAGAACAACATTAGAGAAGGGGAAACTGTACCTTTGGCAGTGGTTCGAAAATAATCAGCGGCAGCGCATGGAACTTACCTAGGTGGACGCCAGATGACGCTGCTAAAACAAGAAGCGGTGGCTTCTTGGTGGCTCGCGGACGCTCCTGTGGACGAGGCTTAAGCGACTTTGCTCGTAGCTAAGTACTCTTTTATCTTTATTAGCTAGTGTTTTGAAGTGTTTTCTTTTGCATGGAGTAGGGGCGCAAATTTTGAATTTTTGGTAGGAGTAGGAAACGTACCGGCTTTGTCTAGGTCTGGCAGCTCCCCCGTTAGGCCTAGGGGGTAGTTCTTTCAGCTAGCTCTTCGGATTCTTACATGGAGTAGGGAGTGATAATTCTTTGTTTTTGTTTGGGATAGCGGTCGAGGTCGGGTTTGCGTGAGTGATTTGGCGAACTTGCTCGTTGGGCCTAGGACGTAGGCCTAGCGATGAAATCGAAAAACGTGAAGGCCGCGGGTGACGGGGAGCAAGTGCAGTGTGACGAGTGCCTGCGCTGGTGCTACCTCGACGAGACTGAATTCCAGAATTTAGCAGAAGCGGTGGGGTCTAGCTTCACGTGCAGGTCGTGCGAGGGCGTCAGGGAAGCCGTCCAAAAACTGGAAGGGAATTGGGCGGCTAAGTTTGAAGAGCTTAAGGCAAACCTGAGGGAGGAGCAGGAGAAGCGGGTAGCACTGCAGGCGAAGGTTGACAATTTCGTCAAGGTGGAGGCGGCCCAGGCCGCGCAGTTGGTGAGGACTGTGGCCGAGCTTGGGGAGGCGAAAGAAAGGAGCGCCGAACTGCAAAGGCGGCTCGACGCTCTTGAGACTCGGGCAGCGGATAATGTCGGGTCAGGACACCAAAGCGAGGGCGAAGTGGGAGGCTGGGAGCCAAAGCAAGCGGTCGCCAGCTCGCCGCCGGTGAATCGGCGTAGCTATAGCGAAGCAGCGCAACACGCCCCGAGTGAGGCGACGCTGCAGCCACAGGAAGCCGGGAAGCAGGGAGAGGTAGGAGAGATGGAAAGGGTGATTATCGCTGGCGACTCAAACATGGCTGGGTGCTCAAAAGCAATTGTGGAGAGGGTGAAAGGCGACAAAAGTGTGGCGGTAGGGACATTCCCAGGGCAGACACTGGGTTCTGTCATGGAGCGAGCAAAAGAAAAGCTCACGGAAAATGCCCACGTGCGCAGCCTTGTCGTAGTAGCAGGTGGGCTAAATGACGTCCTGAACAGGAAAGGGCCAGGACTAGCCCAGCGCTTGGCGAAGGGGGTGGACGACTTGCGCGAGCTATCCCCTCAGGTGCAGATCGTGGTATGCACGGTGCCGGAGGTGCCTGTGCGTGACAGTCACGTACAAAGAGCCGTAATGGCTGCCAATGAGGCAATATGGAAAATGAGCCGAGAGAAAGGCTTCGAGGTTGTCGAAGTAAACAGGGAAGTGAGAAGTTGTGGTAGTTTTAAACGAGATGGGATCCACTTCAATTACAGGCTAGCACGAGAAGTGGGCTGGCGACTTGGGGGTCGCGCTGTTGCTTTTTTAGGGGGCCCGCGGGCGCTCAGGAGGTCAGAGTAGGTAGTAATAAAGAAGGTTCCCTAGGGGAACATCAGAAGAGCATCGCCGTCGATAAGAGAAAAAGGAGGAAAGCAAGAACAAGAGCTCGCCATGCAATAGGCTACATAA
The DNA here is from genome assembly GCF_038994185.2 of Dermacentor albipictus. NCBI lineage: Eukaryota > Metazoa > Arthropoda > Arachnida > Ixodida > Ixodidae > Dermacentor > Dermacentor albipictus. The sequence continues at coordinate 3,549,725 of NC_091822.1, read as the reverse complement.
ACATGCAGGGCGGCAGAAGAAAGAAAAAGTGGGCAGAGATTGAGGAGCAGTTACATAGAGAACAAATAGAGGTGTATGCGGTTACAGAAACGCACCCTAGAGACTCAGAAGAGCCGCCAGTTATTGAGAATTATGTATGGGAAGGGTGCAACAGAACTAAGTCGGGAAGAAAGGGAGGGGGAGTCGGAATGCTCATCCATCAGGGAGCCAAATGGAAAAGAGTAAATTCACAATGTCAAGAGCATCTTTGGTTATCAGGTACAATGAGTGGGAAAGAAACTTGGCTTGGAGTTACGTATTTGTGGACCGGAATAAATTGCACAGAGAAGAATAAAGAGTTAGTGGAATCCATAAGCGCTGATATTAGGGGTTTCGGGAATGGTGCTGAGATAGTCCTATTAGGTCCTATCCCCGCTGCTGTTTATGATGTACATGGTGAGGATGGAGAGGGCGCTAGAAGGAAGTAATATCGGGTTTAATCTCTCATACAAACAGGCAGGTACAGTAATAGAGCAGCAACTCCCAGGTTTATTTTATGCAGACGACATTGTGTTGCTCGCAAACAAGCAAAGTGATTTGCAACGTCTGGCTAATATCTGTGGACAGGAAGGCAACAATTTAGGTTTGAAATTTAGTGTTATAAAATCAGGTGTTATTGTATTCAATGAAAACAGTGAACAGACAGTGGAGATACAGGGCCAAGAAATACCTCTGGTAACAGAATATAAATACCTTGGTAAATGGATAAACGAAGGCAACGGATATATGGAAACACAGGAAAAAACCATAACAGTCAAGGGGAAGAGAAATGCAGCCATAATGAAGCACAGAGCGCTATGGGGATACAATAGGTACGAGGTCCTCCGAGGTATGTGGAAAGGGGTAATGGTTCCAGGACTTACTTTTGGAAATGCGGTTGTTTGCTTTAAATCAGGGGTACAATCAGGACTCGACGGGAACCAAAGGTCAGTGGGTCGCCTCGCATTGGGCGCTCACGGGAAGACTACAAATGAAGCTGTGCAAGGGGATATGAGCTGGACTAGTTTTGAAGTGAGGGAAGCTCGCAGTAAAATTGAGTATGTAGAACGGCTGAGGAATATGGAGGAAAGTAAATGGGCTGGGAGAGTGTTCAGGTATCTTTACAGGCAAAACATTGATTCACAGTGGAGGAAAAGAACTAGGAAGCTTACCAGCAAGTATGCGGCCTGTGGGGTGGGCAACACAGCAACAAACAAGGTCAAGCGGAAAGTCAGACAGGCTGAATTAATCTCATGGGTGGCGGCAATGGAAAAGAAACCTGCCATGAGTAACTACTTAAGGGGAAAAAACGAAATTAGGAAAGAAACCATTTATGATAACTCAAAGGGAAGCTCATTACTTTTCGAAGCGAGATCGGGATGCCTTAGAACACGCACCTATAAAGTGAGATATAAGAAGGAAGAAGAAGCATGTGCTTGCTGCGGTAAAGCTAGGGAAATGACGGAGCATATTTTATTAGAATGTGAAGACGTCTATCCAGCGGTCGATTTAGGCACCACTGGTCTCCTTGAAGCCCTTGGGTTCAGCGGGAGCAGTGGTAAAGCAAACAGGTCCGCAATAGACATCACTAAGAGGCGATTGGAGGATTGGTGGAAGAAAAGTAGGGAAGCCACAAAGGACGGAGACGTACAAAAGCACAGTTCGCAATAAGGTATCAGAAAATTTGGACGTGGTAGTTCATAGTGTTTTTTTTTCATTGGTTAACCTAGGTAGGATATTAGGCAGCATAGTAGCAAGAGCTTGGTGGCGCAAGCCACCGCCCCGTTCCAAAGGGGACGCTCATAACATCCATCCATCCTTCCAGCGGAAACGCGCATTTTTTTTTTTGAGCATCATCCAATATGGTCGCTTTTCGCCCGTCGTGTACGCTTGTACCCGCTCATACGCGCCGTATTCGCCCCGCCGGCTATGCGGTATGCCTCGATACCTCGGCTGCCGCGCAGCTGGTGCGTTCTAATTGCCAGGAGACCAAAGAGCCTCTACTGACGCCCATACAAACAAGCCACAAGTGAGTGAACAGAACGTGCGACTTTATTGGCAGATGCCAAGCAGTAGTGTACATTCTCGTGAAAAGGTAGAAATAAAATGTGTATGTCGAGATACGCTGGAATCTTTGACGCGAGCTCGTAAACGGCTCGCCGTTGGCGTCGCGCATGGCGGTCTAGTATAGGGCGACAACCAGCGGCGCAAGCAGATTGGACAGAGTGTCCCGCCTGTTTGCAGCGGCAGTCGCCGTTAAAGATGAGCAACTTGCATTGCGAAGCAATCGGGTGAACCAGGCATCTGCTGCCGCAGCCAACACAGCGACATGGACTACTCGGCATTTTAGCCTTAACTCCTTTCCAACCTGCACGTCACTTTTCTTTCGCGGGCCGCTAATGTGTGGCTCGCACTTGGTGTCCCACATTGTATCAATGTGGACAAGTCGCTTTCGTGGGCATCACCTTCATCAGCCACTTTTGCTGGCCTTTGCACCCAACTTCACACACGTCGAACCATGTAAGGACGTATGCCGGTCTCCGTTCGTGCTTAATCGCGGCCGAGAAAGGCAACAGGCACAATTTGCCCATGGTTGCAGCAGGGAAGGCTGAACGGGGAGCACGAATCACGGTGTGTAAATAGGGAGTCCATGTCGCTGTGCAGATTGCAGGAGCAAATGCTTACTTCGAGAGACTGCTTTCCAATGCAACTGACCAGGCCGCCACATCCGATAAGTATAACACGGCGACCGTAACCAAGTGAGATAACAGCAAAAATAAACGGCAATCATTCACCACATAGTGTTCAGACAATACATTGGCTACGAACCATATGACAACAGTGAGCATTCACATACACGGGTCTCTTAGGATACGTTCAGCCGCCTACTTACAGGCATAATGCTTGCTTTCGTCGCATGTGGTGATCTGGTAACGAGCGACAACCAACAGGAGAAACAGATTGGACAGCGTGTCCCACCTGTCTGCAGCGACAGTAGCCATTAAAGATGAGCAACTTGCATTGCCAACCAATCGGGTGACGCAGGCATCTGCTGCTGCAGCCTACTCAGCGACATGGACTACCTGGCATTTTAGCATTGACTCCTTTCCAACCTGCACGCTTATTTTCTTTCGAGGGCCGCTAATGTGTGGCTCACACTTGGTGTCCCACTTTGTCTCAATATGGACAGTCACTCTCGCGGGCCTTTCCACCCAACTTCATACACGTCGGACCATGTAAGCACGTGTGCAAGTCTCCATTCGTGCTTAATCGCAGCTGGGAAAGGCCACAGGCACAATTTGTCCATGGCTGCAGCAGGAAAGGCTGAACGGCGAGCACGATTCACGGTGTGTGTAAACTGTCGCTGTATGGACTGGAGTAGCAAATGCTTACTTCGAGAGACTGCTTCCCAATGCAACTGACCAAGCTGCCATATTCGAAAAACATAACACAGCGACCGTAACCAAGTGAGATAACAGCAATCATTTACCGCATGAGGTTCAGACAATACATTATACATTGGCTACGAACCATATGGCAACAGTGAGCATTCACATAGGATACATTCAGCCGCCTACTTACAGGCATAATGCTTGCCTTCGTCGCATGTGGTGGTCTGGTAACGAGCGACAACCAGCAGCAGAAACACATTGGACAGAGTGTCCCACCTGTTTGAACTGACAGTTGCAGTGGAAGATGAGCAACTTCCATTGCAAAGCAATCAGGTGACGCAGGCATCTGCTGCCGCAACCAACACAGCGACATGGACTACCCGGCATTTTAGCGTTAACTCCTTTCCAACCTGCACGCTTGTTTTCTTTCGAGGGCCGCTAATGTGTGGCTCACACTTGGTGTCCCACTTTGTCTCAATATGGACAAGTCGCTTTCGTGAGCATCACCTTCGGCAGCCATTTTTGCGGGCCTTTCCACCCATGTGGCTATCAACTTCAAACACGTCGAACCATGTAAGCACATATGCTGGTCTCCGTTCTGAACAAATCATGGCCGAGGCAGGCTACAAGCACAATTTGTCCATGGCTGCAGCAGGAAAAAACGAACGGGGAACACCAAATACGATGTGTGTATACTGGGAGTCTGTCGCTGTGCGGACTGCAGGAGCAAATGCTTACCAATGCAACTGACCAGGCCCCCACATCCGAGAAACGTAACACGGCTACCACAACCAAGTGGGGCAGCAAAACCAGATTCTGCAATCACTTCAGTGTAGCTTGCACAAAGGCTCAGGCTATCGAGGAAGAAGAGCAATCATCAAGGAGACTAGGAATATGGAAAATGAGAAAGCTTGCATTCAAGAGAGAAGCCACTCTGCTCTGCAAGCATTGAAGGCTAAAAACGTCAAAAAAAGTAACATGGTGTATAGCACACGGTGCTAGGTCAAGGCAAGATACATGTCGATGCTGCATCAGCTATTTCAAGAGAGGAATTGTGCATGACAACATACACTAGAAGGTACTACTACAGATATGTTAGGCTACTAGACAGTGACTGGTATTAAGCATCAGCGAAGAATCGGTTCATGTTTTGTTTGGATGAGGATGAATGATCTCTAACGAGAATGGGCAATGAAAAAGCTTGCATTTATGGAAGAAAAATTACACTTGGCACAAATGGAATTGACATGGCCAGGAAGCTGATTAAGGGCAAACCGACGGAACGTTTTTGGCCAGCGTCGTCCGTGCTTGATCAGAAGTTGCGGGTGCATCTGAAGACGAAGAATTTCTATAAAGTCCTTTTTGAGTTACCTGGATGACTCAGCCAATTCGTCCGTGCTGGTGGAATGGTGGCTGAAGCTCTTTTCAGTCTTGACACAGTGATCTGCAGACTTGATATCTCATGCAAATTTTTCTGCGTGCGCTTCTTTGTTCGTGGTGTAAAACCCTTGCAAATTCGGCTCCAGCCCGTTTTCGTAGGTGTGGATAGGAGCTCCTGTGATGACCAAGATATGCTTGGCATGGACTCTGTTGGGGCAGAACGGTGACACATGAGATACAGCACAGATTAGCCGAACTCATGTCTGTTTTTTTTTTATGTTCAAATCAATTATACTGAACCATAAACATGAACAAACATTCATTTCTGCTGCAAACAAATGACATGCATCTCAAGACTAGCAAGCCAATACAGCATTTATCAGGCATATTTATTTCTGAACCACATGTTGTTTACCTTGTAGTAGCACCCAATGTCCCCACAATGGCCTTGTTGTAGCAGGCAGCGGCTTCTGTTTAGTGTGTGGAGTGTGTTGCTTTATACTGGTGCCATCCTCATTACTGCATCTCTGGAATAGAAATTTTAACAATCTGAAATTGAAAAAGCACAGTTTTGCAATATGAAATGCAAAAAGGTGTGACATATATATTGTAATGGTTTGCGACTACAGAACACATGCAAATGTACCCTGTCTCTTCTAGGGTACTTAAGCAGCCGGTTAAATAAATATTGCTATTGTCCATAAATTTATGTCTGCCTAACTATACAATGCATGCAAACAGCTTAATTGTTATTAAGATTACAAATGAGAACATTCGTGGGTTCATTTATACACCGGAAGAGATCACACTGCTGGTTCCACAAGCAAATGCATGAAAGTCATGAAGCTATTAGAACTGATGCATTATTTTTCTGCACGAACGTGATGCACTGCTTTACTACTGTAAAAATAAATGCCCTACGGTAAACCAAACTGAAAAGCAAGAACATTTGGAACCAACAAATACGAAATATGAGTGAATTATCACGCTTGCAACTGTTTAATACATTAAATGTTGTACTTTCACATCATTTTACCAAAGGATTATTCAGTTTTGTGGACGAAAGAAGTTGACGGCGGACTCGAAAATAAGTTTTATATGTATATTGTTAAGGCTACCCAGTCACCTATAGCCACGGTTACAATAAGATGAAAAATGAGACGCGCGTTCCGATATCGCTCTTTCTTTCCTGATTGTGTATAACGACAGCCTCGCAAGTAACGGTTTATTTAGGAAACAGCAACGGAGGATCCCGACTGCCATATGTTGTGCAGGACCTAGTTCATTAACTTGCCTCCGCCTGTAAGTTAATTAGACGAATATTATATAACGATTCAAGCAGCGTTGTTAAACGACTCAACGTTATTGCCGTTGTCAGCCGCACCAGAATCCAGCTCCCGTTCCGATGCAGACGTGTTCCGAATGGCTCACGACCGATACCCAACTTTCGGGTTTACATGTCCGCTTGCAAACACGTCACTTCATCCCAGGTTAAATAACGCGAGACATCGAAGCGCAATAAAGTAGTTTTAGCAAAAAAGAAGCAACCAGTCTGAGTGCACGAACGAGTGAATCCGTGCCGCCATGCACTCGAAAATACCGGTAAAAATTTTAAATCCAGGCTAGAGGTCACGTGAAAGATCGATGATGCTGAATGCTATTTGCGTTTATAGTGACAAAGAAACAATAAACTTACTTACAAAGAGTACAATATCTAATTAGCAATAAATATTTTGCCCTCTTTTTCATGTAATAAACGTGCTTCGGTAATTGCAGGAGAAAGTTTGCAAGAAAAAAATGCGCTTATTACGGCGCCTCTAGCGGAATGGGTTCAAACTAGCGTAAGCATCCCGAAGTGATTCAACTATGCTGGTTTTGTTAGCACCAGCACGCGGTCGATTTTTTCGCCCTCTGTGGCCATTTGTTGAACTTGAGAGTGTGCGGGGCCGGATGCGTACGTTACTAGACTAGGTTCAGTTGTCAAACTCTCCGTAGGCGCCGTACATCGCGGGTGGCCCCTTGTCTTGATTTGCCACCAGAGGTAGCTTGCTTGGTTTGCCGCCAGAAGTAGCTCTACCAGGGCGCAGCTCTGCGTTGGCGAAGGGGCTTGAGTCCTCAGACTTCGCAACTTACGTACTCAGCAAGTGTTTTCACCGATGCGTCTTTAAATGTTTGTATAGTCTCGCGTTTAGGAGATTGATTAAAAAAATGGCTGTGGCTTAGCTAAGGTTAAGCCCAGGATGCGAAGCATACTAGCCTTTATTTTAGTTGTTGAACCACTGTTTAGCCTGGTGAACTGCTGTTGCTTGGCTATATTTGGTTCGGCTAGACGAAGAAACGACTCATGCGTTACTCTGCTTCGCCTTCAAGAGTGGAACGCGACAGCGTTCCCGTCGACCCGCCAAGGGGTGTAAGACAATGGGCTACGGCGCAGCGACTACGCGCCCCGCATTGGACGCGGTGAGCGTCGAGCAACGCAGCGTTCGGCGCGGCAACGAAATGTGCGCCTGAGCAAGCGACGCACGCCTGAGCCTTAGAAACAGCTCGTTTCTAAGGCAACACCGCATTCACTAGAGGCGCTTTTGTACCGCTTTGAAGCATCGTACTCGTGGCTCAGTGGTAGCGTCTCCGTCTCACACTCCGGAGACCCTGGTTCGATTCCCACCCAGCCCATCTTGCAAGAGTTGAGCCAAAGCCACATAGAAAATCAGTCTCTGTAGCACGCCGCAACCTTCGCTTCTCATTCCAACGAGCAGCTCTGTCTCCAGGAGGCATCTCACCTCGTGAGTGTCTAGCAGAGGCACGCGCAGCTGCTTATATGACGGCGCGAGTTGGAGCCCCGTTTCTCCTCTGTCGTGACGTCACGGTGTCACGTGGTATTGAAGGCGACACCGCCGCGCCTGAGCTGGGTTGAGCTCTCGTAATATGCTTCGCATAAAACTACGTAGCTGTGAAAATGCTGCTGCGCTGCCCCAGAGTGCGCTGTGGAGTCCTTAGTCCAGGGCCGCAGCAGCCCCGGCCGTCCACTGCGCTTTATATTAATCAGCTGTTGCTGATGAGTAGCTGTAAGTAGCTGATTAGTAGTTGTAATCAGCTGTTGCTGCTTAGTACTAATTAAATATTAATGCGAACGCATGAGGCGATGTTAGCGCGACCACACGATGGTCCAAGAAAGTCACGGGAGCCCAAGCGAACCAATCGAGGCAGTTCACGAGGCCAGTCAAGGCACGGTGAATTAGGCGAAGTTAATTAAAATACAGTTAAGGCCTGGACCTTTGGTGGTGGCAACGAATTACATAAATAGATGAACTAATTTAATAATTAGTGAATTAAGAACAGTAACAATTATTGGATAATTTTTAATTAATATTGAATTAACTACGCATTACCTAACTGGGCGGATTTATAATAATTTGAATATTTCAAAGCTACGGCAAACATTACCTTTTATTGTGCCCAGCTACGCGGCATTAATGCGCATATTTTAAAACTCTGGCTGAAGTTAGCTGGGACACACGGTATATACACACTCTCAGCACTTCATTTCAGGATAAAAAAAATGAAGCTAGCACTATTTCTTTCATCAGAGCACCACATTCACAAGTGCAATGTTGAAACCTACGTGAGCTTTGCTCCCTTGCGAGCAGACTTGCACATTCAAAGTAAGTTATCGCTGCAGGAACGGAGCATATATATGCATTCGCGTCACTAAATAAAATTGGATGATACGGCCCGTAAACTCTTCAATACGCAAGCGGCATTTAAAACGCATAAGAGTGTCGCAAAAATGCACCGAGACTGCAGCAAAACACGCATATATACAACGTGCCAAAACACATAAACAACGGACAGTGCTTCGTCGCCCTGTCCGCGCCGTGCTGACCGAGCAAAGTGCGACAGCAGCGCCACGAGATGCGAGGATCGGTGGTGGGTCCACGCAGTCACGGGAGTTTGAAAACCGAACCTAGTCTAGTAACGTTGGGATGCGTATCGCTGTAACCATGGCCTACTGGAACTCCAGACCTGCACAGATATCCGGCTTCTATGGGAGCAGCTTGCGCCCACTTTTGTTAAACCGACGGCCGTAGGTGGCGCTTTTATAACCTGCAATAGACGTTAGTAAGAGGCGATTGGAGGATTGGTGGAAGAAAAGTAGGGAAACGACAAAAGACGGAGACGTACAAAAACACAGTCCGCAATAGGGGATCAGAAAATTTGGACGTGTTAGGTCATAGTGTTTTTTTTTCTTTTCTTTTTTCATTGGTTAACTTAGGTAGGATATCAGGCAGCATAGTAGCAAGAGCTTAGTGGCGCAACCCACCGCCCCGTTCCAAAGGGGACGCTCATAACATCCATCCATCCGTCTGCTACGCGGTGGGCGGCTGTGCGGCGTTGTAAATAGTACGGCAGCTGTTGTGTTGTGACGAACTGCTTGCCTAGTTGATGATTTTTGCTAACACAGTGACAGTGATGTCACAAGGCTTTGATCGGTCACTTGGTTCCAAAAGTTGACTGCCCGAACCTAAAAAATGTCGGAGCGTGCAGTCCGCTGCTCTCTAAAATAGCGGTAAATAACCGCTCCTATTGCTTTTTCAAGCATATTATTGTAAATAACATTGTGTCTAGAGTTCGCAACGTACACAACAGTTTCATTGTACACGTTGTAAAATTCGCTTCTGCGCTCTTTAGAAACTTGAAACCACCGTAATGTTCGACGACAGAACGATTACCGCTCATTTTAACTCTTAAAAGTTGTCCGTGAATGAGCCGTGAGTTCAAAAAGTGAATTACGCACACAGCTTCACTGCGTACGTATCGTATAAGCACCACCGCACCACCGTTATGCTGCCGCCGTACCACGCAGAAAAGCTAGCTTTGCAGTTTGAAAAGAGTTCCGTGACACGATTTAAGGCTTGCAGTGCAGCACGTTTTAAAGCACTGGGATAGCTTAATTTTTTGCAAGCTTTCTACTGAGCTAGACATCCAACGACAAGAAAAACAAGATAAGCTCACCTTTCCTTCAAACAGAATCGATCAACCTACTGCTCATATCAGACGGAGGACTTGCTCTTGAATTCTTTTACTATACTTTTACCAGACCATCTGCCTTTCACTACGGCACAATGCAGTTAATCCTATTGTCATCTACGACACTAGGCTATCTGTGATCAACTAAAGAAAGCTATATTATCCTATGAATCTTTTTAAACAATTTTTCCAGTCTCTTACGGAGGCTAGGAAAGGGAAATTTATGCCGTCGATCTAGCATTTCAGCTGCCACCTATGCTCATTGCTTACATTTCTTGCACCGCTCATCCTCTTCTAGTTTCACTATTCAAACGCAAAGCATTCGCAAATATGTTTTCTTTTGTATATTTGTGAATTTATTCATTTACCGCCAATACAAGCGCTTTATGCCTGCCGAAACGGCAAGACAAGCGCTGAACAGATCGCAGAAGCAGACGACATCGAACAGGTTATAACTAGCCCACCTCTGCTCGTACGTTCTTTCCCTAACAGCAAAAGGGGCGAACTAGCCCAGGCGTGCTGGAGGAGGGAGATCTGTGCAGTTCTGGAGTTCAGTAGTTCGTGGCTGTAACGCCCTCGCTGCCAAAACATATGGCCAAACTAATGCTAATTTGGCTTGGCTCCCGTTGGATCTTTAAAAGGCGACGGTAGTGCGCTTTGGACATTTCTTGTGAGCATAGAGTTTCGTATTAGTATACTCTATGCTTGTGAGCGACTCTGAAACAGGGTGTAACAGTTTGTATAGGTGTTCTGTGGTGTAACCTCACTATGGTGAAACCTTTTCGATGTGTTTCTGCGTTGTATTTTCCATTTAAGTGGTCTTCGCCGCCGCAGTTAGCTTGTTTGGCTGGTTAGTACATGTGCAAATGGTCTTTGCTTATGATTGTGATGTTCTGAAGTTGTGGAAGATCGTTGCCCCTATTGCAAGTACTTGTGTTGTCGCGACATCGTTCGAACACTATACGATCTGAGCAGAAATAAGTGATATAACTTCCCTCGGTGGTCGTGTAAGCGTCAGCTCTCGAAGTATTGGGCAATGCACGGTGGGAGCCCGTGTTATCTTCGGATGCGTGCTTGCACCAACTCTGACGAAACTGATCATTCGGGACCTATGAAAGCAGTCCCGTATTAATTGTTTTTGTTCCCTGCTTAGTTCGCCTGTTTACATACGCGCCTGAATGTGTGCTGTTGTGATTTGTAAGTTTTCCCCCGTCGGTCTGTACCAGATACCTCGCATTCAGCTGCTTATCACCTGTAGTCGTTTTATAACTTTGCTACAGAATTTTGTCCTTAAGTCGAATAAACTTGGGAAGGAAATCGTGAAGCTTTACTCCCGAAAAGCGCTTGTGCGTCCATAGAATTTACAGTTCAAATGCAACACATATCCTCATTTAAATTTTAGAATTTATGATTTCATTCAGTTGAAATTGCAGATAAACAGAGTTCAATAAATTGAAGATTTCATTTTATATGCACACCAAATAAGTTATGCAAAGTAAAACGGTTTGTTTTACTTTGCATTGTACAAAATTGATTGATATAGGGGTTGATTAGATGCAGGGTGTGCATATTCGCACGCCTGCTTCCTTTGTTAGTCGTTATGTGCCGGTCTACTTGGGCAATAAACCAAGCAACAATGTTAATGTTTTCAAACAGTTCATATATCGAGAGCACACCAAGAAAATGATCTAAAACCTCCAGGCATATGGTGACTTTCTGTTCCAAAAGAAAAAAAAAGAAAGTAATAGTAATAATGTGTATAGTGGCATAGCAGAGTAAACAAACAAAAAAGCTGCCTTTTTAAGACAATGCTACTTTTTTTTTCCTAATTACAGCGACCATGCAAGGTGTTCTAGATCAGTTACAATATTTGAAAATTCATTATGCGATTGGCCAGTCTGTTTCCCCTAGTGCCATGGCCTCATATTCTTGCAAAGTTAATCATATTACTCCTGGATCCTTACTATATTGAACTCCTGAAATGTTTTATCCTGGCCACTGCTCCTCATCCGCCATGCTTTTTCTGCATAAAAGTTCTCAAGGCAATTATATTGCCCTCCTCTCCCTATTATTCAGGTAGAGAAACTGTGAGACCCACATGGCCATCACAAACTAATTTTCACTTGCACGTGCCCCGACGTTCAAAACATTGCAGTTGAGCATAAGGGAAGCTAGAATCGGCACTAGTGAGACGTGAAGGTTGTTGGCAAAGGCGTCCGCAGTGTGTGAGGCCACAGTTTATGCGAAGATAAAAGTATTATGAAAAACTGTATAAATTTTGCAGTTGATATTGTTGTTTTATTAATGCTGCTCTTGCTTTAGTTATCTTTTCTTTTTTTTAGTCACCATATGTGGTAAATGTCACAGCATTTGATATTATAGCATTGACAATATATCGGGGGGGGGGGGGCGGGGGGTCCTCATCTGGATAGTGCATTTCTAATGCATACACTTTGCATGGCTTGTTTGCATTGCCAACACCTACGGTATTACTTTGCAATTAAAACCTTCACAATTGTTTTTCACAAAAATAAAAGAAGCAGTCTAAAAATGTTCCTTTGTATCATGCAATATAGCGCTCCTCTCACCTAAAACTGTATGTTCTCGAGACACAAGTAATCAGCTACATGTTAGCTGCATAACCTCTTAAATTTGCAGCAATATCAAATATATTGAGACAAAAAAGATATCTTTGTGAACATATTGCTGCGGATGCTGACCAGCACATGAGTAGTGCTTCGTTTATTACAAACATTTAATCATCTTGCAGAGAGTGTGTACCGCTTAGATCACAATCATTTTATTGAGATATTTTTGTAGCATTTGCACATGGCAGAAGCAGGAAATAGTAAGCCGACTCTGCCTTAAAGCAAACATGTGCATGAGAGAGCGCTTAAACCATTACTTGTTCAAACCGAGGCATTGGTGTCTAGACTTCACGACAAAGAGAGTAAAATGTGAGGCCACTTACCCTGTATTCTGAAACCATCTATGACAGGAAGCTTCATTCCACTGAGCTGAGCACAGTGCCAGCCCTCGAATGAAGACGACGCTGTGTTTCACAGTAATCGACATGAAGTTTGATTAAAGCTAAGCAACCGCTTTTTTCAAGGAGCAGGGCTGCTGTGCACTTGAGTCCAGGTGGAGTGTTGAGTGGAGAATACGGGAGTTAGTCATCTTTACCTATCCTCGAGCCTCTTAAGAGATTTCCTACAACATTTAAGCTCAGCCTTTCTGTTTTTTTACAGCATAGTTATTAGAGGTGGTACAAGACATTCCATTTTACAGTTTCTATAATTGTTTGGGAAAACATCCATCGCCGCACTAAACAGGAATAGGCTCGATAGGTTCACTGGTATCATCTATAGTGTTTCCATCCAAGACCTACTGCTATTACAAGGCATTACAGACATTCAGTGACGTAGCCAGAAATTTATTTCAGGGAGGGATTCTCTACTGGCCACTACCACTCCCCCTTCCCCATCACCTCTTTCTTTCGCAGTATATAAAAGTGTGGAAGGTTTTACATCTCGCCAAGACAAACTCTTAGCACTCCCCAGACAGGAATGTTTTAGCAACGAGGATGCACGTTTTTACGTTGCCAAAACAACTTTGCTTAACTTCTGACAAAAGTTTTTCATTGCTAAGGCATGCAGCCACTACGCTTAAAATTATGCTATCATCCTAGTGCTGTTTTTAAAAATGGTTATATTAAAATAACATTTCGTTTACAAAGTGATGTATTTATATAATGTATATTATGATCTAGTTGGTACATTACTTAGGAAAGCGAACCGTGCTAAAAACATGACAGCGCTCTGTCTTGTGCCTTCTTGTTTGCAGCCCAGACTTGTTGCAGCCCAAGTAACAGTGAAGGTCAGCGTTATTTTCTTACCAGATTTGCTAGTGAGTGGTTCAGCCATGGCTGTGTATGGAAGAGAGCGGGCACTATTTTGCAAGTCGTCTATTACTTAATTGCAGGCATTATGGGCATGCTGCCCTGACACCTGGCTATTCTAAAGACTGCAGAGCAGCAAGCACAGCACATGCTATGACAGGGTAGGTGAACCTCAGCTAAGGCAACTGGCCACGGCCATCTGGTGTTGAGCGATCGAGCAGTGATGAGACAATCCCCCTATGTTCCATAATTTTTTACTTAACTTCATTCTTGATGCCCTTAATACGCGTCACCATATCACCGTCTCCATCACCGTATCCACCTCTCCACTCCCTGGAGCTCACTGAAACTCTTTTCAGCCAATCACTGTCGCACTTTTCAACATTCATGGGGTTGTTGAACGACACAGCATTCTCTAACATTCCTATATTTCCGTTTTAGTCTGGACATCGAAGCCATTCACCTAGCTCCCCTCCCACCTGTTTGTTGTGGTGGCTTCTTAGCTTCTGTGGCACAGCACCCCGTCCTTGATATAAATTGCTGCGCGCAAATCAACATTCTGTAGGCCTTTCTTTCTTGTCCCGTTTTCTTTCCATTTTTTCATTCTTAGCAGTGTGTACAAACTAGCCCAAGCTCTTCTGAAGTTTATTAACATAATGAAAGTCAGAGTCAATGGAAAGTAAAAAGAAAAAAAAGGTGGGGGAGTGTTTTTCATGGGTTTTCTAAACAAGCAAGTTTCAATATTTTCGGAATGCTTTTCCTCTGCGCATGTGGTCGATAATTCGGGGAAGCACCAGAAATGAGAAGCTCTTTGACGACACGAAGGCCTGATCTAAGGTTTAAACATGTGCTTGTCGCATTTTTGTCTGTGTAGAATTTTAACGCTCATCCCCCCTCAGTAGTTATGGTTAACATAATCTGGAATGAGGTAGAGAGGCACCATGGGTGAGGCCACAATGTGCTGCCTGCTACAGGCACTGGGCAACCTCTTTCTCCTACTCTGCAAAAGCGGTGCACTCCTTGTGCCCATTTGGCACAATGAGCGTGGTCCTAGACATAGCAATCCTAAAGATTAGATTCAGGGGAGAGCGGTTCTGCAGCTGAATTTTTTTTCATCACATCTGTGTTTGCGCCTCAAACAGCAGCAAGGTCAGGCTTCACATCTCTTATCCACTGAGCATCTCATCAGTGGTGCACTTCGTGTGCACAACCAGCGATTGGCACAAAGCAAGGGCTGGTCATTCTTCAGAGAGCAATAAAGTTATGATTGTTTCAACAAAGAAAAAATGGCCAGGCTTAGCTTTTTTAAGCCAAGAATGCGTTGCATATTACGCAGTCTTTTTTTTTTAGGGCGAGGTATTGCTTGGCGGCACTCGATTTTCTCGGCAATACTTGGTTATACTTGGATTTGCTCGGTAATACTTGGTTTAGCTATTTTAATTCTTGGTCATTCTGTGTGCAAGCACCAGTAGTGAGGCGAGAAGTGCTGTAGCGGCTATGTACGTGGTTGCCGGTGAAGCTAATGCAGCGGAATGTACAAACGCAGCTCCAGCACCGGCTACAACGGCGTTCTTGGCACCCATGGAAAGTACATTGGAAACAGCGGGAGGAGCGGGAGTCAGGTGGTGGCTGCGGCCGCGCCAGTTGGGGCCCAGTTTTTCCTCCGTGACATCACGCGCCGGCGCAGCGCCTCTAGCGGGAGGAGCGGGAGTCAGGTGGTGGCTGCGGCCGCGCGCGACCGCGCGAGTTGGGGCCCAGCTTTTCCTCCGGCTGTCGTGACGTCACGTCACGTTGTAATGGTGGCTGCCTGGCCGCGCCCAAGGGTTGAACTGAGTGATTACAATATGCAACGCATAAAATGTCAAGTTGCTTGAGACAGTGTTTTGCATGCTTGTCGATTTTGCCTTCAGTAAAGCAGTTCCCTGCTCCCATAATCACTATGTGCCTGTCATAAGCATGCATACCTGGCAGGAGCAGCAATGTGGATGAACTTGTGTGTTCCTTTCAAAAATGCCTTGACACTGGCCATGAAACTAAGGCCCCCAGAAATAACTGGAATCTTACTATGTATAATACACAATAGCCTGTAGGGTTACACCTCTTCAAACGGGCTTTCTTAATTGTCCGCTTGCCAATGCATCCCTGTTGTGTAGCATGATCGTGTAGGCGCTGTGAATCTCCCGGACTATTGGTCAATGCAAACTGGGTGTCCTTGTGATCTATGTATGTGCGGCACTGCATGTTTGCACTAACTCTGACAAAGAAGGAATGCTGAAAGCAGTGCCGTGCTGTTTCTGTTACCTGCTTGGTCCACCTGTTTTGTTTACAAACTCACCTGAATGTTTGCTGTCGGGACGTAAATTTGCCCATTCTACTTATACAAAGATACCATGCACTAAATTGCTGGTCACCTATGGTTTCTTTATAATTTTGCAAAATGTTAGCCTGAAGTTAACTTTACTCCCGTAACGCACTTGTATGTTCCTACGAACTGTTACCTTACATGCAAAGCATGGTGGTGGTAACAACTTTCTTGAAAATCTGGGAAATTCGTGGCCTGGGCCTAGGCCGCTCTCGAGTAGGTCCGGAGGTTCTGTCTCCTCGCCGCTTCACGGGCTTGCTGGGTGGTCTTGGAGGTTTGAGTTGCGTAGCGCGACCGTCCACCGCGCCGCAGCTTTGTCTGGGAAGACTGCATTTCCTCTGCCTATAACCTCACATTCCCAGAGAATGTGCCTTAGATGCATGAGCCCTGCCGCTTAGCTTGTATTTATCATCTGAAGAGAAGATGTCTGGATATATCCTCCTGAGATGAACAGTATTGCGGAAGGTCTTGGTTTGTAACTGCCTCCAGTCTACCGCTTGGGCCCTGTTGAGGGGTCAGGCGGTAGACTTCACTATAAAGAGAGCCAAATATAGGATCACCTATCCATCATACCTATTCTGGAGCCTTTCTAAAACATTAAGCTCAGCGTGTACACTTTATCCAGGCACGTACCCAGGGGGGGGGGGGGGGCCCCGGGGGGGCCCGGGCCCCCCCCCCCCGAAATCAAGCGGCATACCCCCCCCCCAACCCCTCCACGCCCACGCCACCACTCCTCACACATTCCTAAAGCGCCGCCAGATCTATGTTGAGACTTGGCAGCTGTTCATCGGTCAGCATTATGCTGCCTTTTTCACTCCTTTTAGATGGCGGTATTTATCGGCATCTCTTGTAATGTGAAGGACAGTTTTCTCATAGATTCCGCACCCGCGCGATTAACTCGAGATGCGTTCAATTGTCACCATCTATTCAACCGTCACGCGCATAGCTGTTGCTTTTGTTAGTTCAACCTTCTTTGTTTAGGCTGGTCCTGGGACCAGGAGAGGGATGCGGCTGTTACTCAGCTGGTCTGTACTCTCATGAAACGAGTTGCGGCCGGAGAAAACGCCAATTGCGTTTAACTTATCCCTTTGCTTCATTATTTCCTTGAGTTACGGCTCGCTGCGACGCTGGCAGATGCCCGGAACCATATACACTTGATATGGGTTAGATAAGGTGGGAAATAAAATAATGTGAAAGAGCGTCCATCATGAAACCCTGCAATAGCGCTTAAACCCATAAGTAAGATGACTGTCACCCGTTACCTCGTCTGTTTTTCCCTAATTGTATAGCACTTTTCGTGCAAGATTGGCAACTGGAAACAAAAATCGCAAGGAGTTGAGAAATTAAGCGATCTACTAAGGGAGAGAGCCAAGATAACAACCAAACTGGAAGCAAACGCGAATAATAAATAAGTTAACCGTTGTGTATGAGAATATTTATGGATCAACATCTTCTTATTTAAAAAGGAAGTAGAGAAAACGCCGCGGGAAGTGGAGAACAATGAGTTGTTTGGAACCGCCTCACGTAGCCACTTCTCTGCTGTGCTTATGTGGGGGTTTTTCTAACCTTTCGCGGTGAGCGCAGTACGTCTAGAATTGCAGAGTCCTGCGCTCTACGCGGTTGTATGGGACTGGCGGCCGCACAGCGTTACGCAATTCGCGGAGCTGTCAAAACTGATCAACAAGGCGAAACAAATAACTGATATTCGAAACTATAACATGAGAAAGACTGAAGAAGCCGTAAAAAATGAACGCAGCCTGAAATCAGTAAAAAAGAAACCTGGCATAGGACAAACAATGATGTATGCACTAAAAGATAAGAAGGATAATATCATCAGCAATCTCGAAGATATAGTAAAAGCAGCGGAAAAATTCTAAGCTGACCTGTATACAGCACCCATAGGAGTCACGATAGCTCACTTAGAAACACTAATGAACAGGATACAGAAACTCTCCTATAACTATCGATGAGGTCAGAAGGGCCCTGCAAGACATGAAACGATGAAGAGCGGGAGGAGAAAGTGAAATAACAGTCGATTTAATCAAAGGTGGAGGAGACATAATGCTTGGAAAACTGGCGGCTCTTTATACGAAGTGTCTATCGACTGCAAGGGTCCCAGAAAACTGGAAGAATGCAGATATTATACTAATCCACAAAAAAAGGAGACGTTAAAGAATTGAACAATTATGGGACCATTAGCTTGCTCCCAGTATTATATAAAATATTAACCAAAATAATCTCCAATAGAATAAGGGCGACACTGTATTTTGTCAACCAAGGGAACAGGCTGGCTTCAGGAAGAGATACTTTACATTGGATCACATCCATGTCATCAATCAGGTTATCGCGACATCTGCAGAGTACAATAAGCCTCGCTATGTGGCTTATATAGATTACGAAAAGGCATTTGATTCAGTAGAGATACCAGCAATCGTAGACGCACTACGTAATCAAGGAGTACAGAACGCTTACGTAAAAAGCTTGGAAAATATTGCTACATGCGTGTGGTATTCGTTTGCTTGAACGAGGCGCGTAGGCGCCATAACTCCAGAAAAGAGGAGGAAGAACGAACTGGGCTCGCGCTGTGAATCTAACCGGTCAGCGCTGCAACGTTTTTGTAAATATAATCTGTAAATAGTTTCTCGTCTTACTGACTCGTCCTTCGCGAAATAATATCTACAGAGGTTCTACAGCTACCTTAGTTCTACAAAAGAAAAGCAGGGACATACCTATAGAGAAAGGGGTCAGACAGGGAGACACAATTTCTCCAAAGTTATTCATTGCGCGCTTAGAAGAATTCAAGCTATTAAACTGGGAAGGCTTAGGAGTAAAGATCGACGGCAAATATTTCAGCAACCTTCGGTTTGCCGATGATATTGTTCTATTCAACAACAATGCAGACGAGTTACAACAAATAATTGGAGACCTTAACAGAGAGAGTGTAAGAGTGGGGTTGAATATTAATATGCAGAAGACGAAGATAATGAAAAGTAGCCGGGGAAAGGAACAAGAGATCAGGGTCGCCAGTCGGCCACTAGAGACTGTGAAGGAGTATGTTTACCTATAGGTCAATTAATCACAGGGAACCCTGATCATAGGAAGGAAATTCACAGAAGAATAAAAATAGGTTGGATCGCATACCGCAGACATTGCCAGCTCCTGACTGGAAGCTTTCCATTATTATTGAAAAGTAAGGTGTGCAATCAGTGCATTTTGCCAGTGCTGACATATGGGGCAGAGACTTGAGAGCAAGTTAAGGACCGCGCAAAGAGCGATCGAACGAAGATTGCTAGGCATAACGTTAAGAGAGAAAGAGAGTGGTTTGGATCAGAGAGCGAACGGGTATAGACGATCTTCTAATTGACATAAAGAGGAAAAAACTGTAGCTGGGCAGGTCATGTAATGCGCCGGTTTGATAACCGTTGGACCATTAGGGTTACAGAATGGGTACCAAGAGAAGGGAAACGCAATCGAGGACGACAAAACACTAGGTGGAGCGATGAAATTAGGAAATTCGCGGGCGCTAGTTGGAATCGGTTGGCGCAGGACAGGGGTAATTGGAGATCGCAGGGAGAGGCCTTCGTCCTGCAGTGGACATAAAACACGCTGATGATGATGATGCTGACGACGATGACGACGACAATGATGATGATGATGATGATGATGATGATGGAGGTGGTTGGGCCCCCCCCCCGAAAAAAAATCCTGGGTACGTGCCTGACTTTATCACAGCATAATTATTACATGTGATGTAAAACATTCTATTGTGCAGTTTCTCCAACTTTTCGTGAAGGCATCTATCCATAGATTAAACAGGAATAGGCTCAATATGTTGACATATCTCCACAGTAGCATTTCCAGGACCTCCTACTGTCACAATGCATCACAGACACTATTTAAGTGAACTCTAAAAGTGAAGGTCTTCGTTAACACTGGCTAAAATTGTATCTTTCTATAGCAAAGTGATCATGCATAAATCTATATGTCACGACAGAACACTTCATCGTTTCTCACAGACTTTAGTTTACGATTGTTTTCAGCTTCAGGAAAATTGTGCAGTGGGCTAGTTGGTTCAACATACTTAACACGTACTGTTATGCAGAGCGACGAAGGGACAGGACTTGAGCAAGAAAAGAACACACGACACCTGAGCACAGACTATCAACTGGTGATTATCACAAGACAATGATTCTGCTGAGCAGCGAGGTACCTGAGGTACCCGAGGTACCTGATTCACCTGAGCAGAGAGGTATTGCGCTGGTAACCCCCACAGCACAAGACACAAAGTGCTTGGCATGGTTCTTCATACATCCTTGTCTCTCAGTACTCGTGTTACACAGACACTATTGGGCTAATCACTTCGGTGCGGAAGAAACCACTGGGGCACCACATCTACCAGCCAAGTCTTTCAATTTTTGGCTAACTCTGAGCACATATGACTCAAAGTCATATCTAGTGATATCTGTTCTTTTTATGTCCGATGGTGTGTCCTAGTGAGGAACGCTTCAGCTTTGGAAGAACAGATTTGGTAACAGCGTGTACAACAAATTGAGTGAAGCTGGATTTCAAATGCCTGTTCATTTGATGAAATCGCTTCAACAGACCACTTGCCCCATTTGGGCAAATGGCCAATAAACCATCAAACCCTATCTTAGGGTATCAAGGGGCAGCCGAAGTTGGAGCCCTCGAACAGTTGCCTGCTGATGTATTTCATGATGCCTGCAGTTAAGACGCCTGCTGCTGTGGCTGTGAGTGGTAGTGCCTTATGCCAAGGAAATGGGAGGGTGAGTGCCCCAGTAGCTGAATTGGTAAGCCACCACATGCTTAATGAAGGTGGTGTGGATTCAGGTCCTAGCTACAGCAAAATATCTTTTCGTCCAGTTTCATTTCCCTTTTCCATGCTATTTATAAATTCCAAAAATGCACAAATAATTTACCCTATGCTTTCTCCGAGTTCATTGCCTATTTTCATCATCTGGTCAAACCATTATGGCTCAGCTCGATACGGGCTACTTCAGCTTGGAAGATAAGAACGTCCGAGGAGGCCAAAGGAAGTGACTTCGTCGGCAAATGTGGATACTGTACAGAATCAGTTTTAAAAACGTAGAAGGTTTTCAGCTAAGCACATAGTAAAGACAATCCATTTGTCATAAAGGTGCTTAGAGTAAATACTTACTAGTGCACTAAACATGAAAGCTTTAGCTAAGTGTGCCCCAATTGGTGACAAGAAATGCGGAAATAAGGTAACTTGTCAATCTAGTATATGCTCCTGACAGTGTAGCTTGCCGGCGAGCGCCGCAATACCTGTCTCAGCAGAAGCGCAACTAGGGGACAGATGGGGGAATAGGCACCCTGAAAGACAGTGCAGTTTGCGGCTTTGAAGCTCGTCGGCGCACAGCATGGTATTGGCGTGTTCAATAAAAGCATGAATCTTTTTAAAAGGCCGGAGCTGACGCATACGCTTTCCATTACACGTTGTGGTACTTGTTAAGTCGCCAGTCCTCACATCACCTGCAACTGCGCTCTCCGTGCTCGTATGTTGACATTTCTAACGGCATTGCCGGACATTTGTGCCATTCTTCTGCCTGTCCGCGAAGAGGCTTGATTATGATGTCCTTTTTGGAACATTAGGACGAGGCAATGGTTTAATAAAGCAAGGTTAACATAAAATGCATGTTTTCTTTAGATCGGCTCTCCGGGTGATCTAGTGCCTCACCTGATTCCCGCCTCCCCAGTGCTTCATAGGCTTCATCACCTCTCTTGTTTGATGCTGGCGGCCAGATTAAGTTCTAGTTACATCAGCGTCCAGTGAAGGTATCTGTCTGGTCCTATTTACATAGAGCAGCAGTGTCTGCCTAACCGGAACCTTTAATCTGATTTGCAGCTA
Organism: Dermacentor albipictus; assembly: GCF_038994185.2. Lineage (NCBI taxonomy): Eukaryota > Metazoa > Arthropoda > Arachnida > Ixodida > Ixodidae > Dermacentor > Dermacentor albipictus. The sequence continues at coordinate 3,527,760 of NC_091822.1, read as the reverse complement.
GAGACAAGTTTTACATTTGAAATAGTGTGAAGCTTGTCACCGACTTGTGACAGTACTGCAAATCATACTAATAATGCGGCAGAAGTCGACCGTGAGGCAGCCCTATTACAAAAATCTTGACTTGACCTTAACGCGCCCCTAAATGAATTTTGCATTTCGCTTTCCTCAATGGCACTTGGACTATCTAGTGACGTAGATGCGCTCGTGGCATGGCTTTCCTCAAAGACACTTGGACTACTTTGGACTATCTAGTGACACAAATGCGCTCGTGGCATGTTTTGAAAGCATTGTAAAATCATGTATAGATCGATTTGTTCCTTTGAAAACTAAGGATAAAAAACAATAACCTTCCCTGGATGAACCGAGAACTGCTGCACTTATCGCGACGTGCTGGCAGACTTCGCACTAAATTCTCAAACAATCCTCAGGCATGCGTTTTGTATGCTCAGGTAAAAAATGGATTGCAGAAAAAAAAACCTCGGCCAAAAATTTCTTCTATAATGTTCAGTTGCCGAAACTGTTCAAGTCTAACCCCCGTAAATTCTGGTCTTTCATATCTCCTGGCTCTTCTTCTTCCACATCTTTTAAAATCAACAGCGTTTTTAATGATCCATTAGAGATTTTAGAAGCGTTTAATAATATTTTCTCTCAGTGTTCGCCTCGGATGATTCCAGTGTTTCAACACTTACAACTAACGATTCTTATGCAATTGATGATATTGTTACGTAGGAAGACACCGACGAAAAGCTATTTACAAGTATATTTACAAGGCAATACGCCGCAGTTGACCAAGAGGCAACAGCCCGCGCTAGCTTCCAATCGTCGTCTTCGTCTTCTTCCTGCTCGGCTCTTCGTCAGTGGGAATATACCCCGTAGCACTACCCCCGGCGGCAAAAGCGCCGTCCCGGAGCGACTAAAGGCTGGACTCTGAAGCAGTGTAGTAGCTCTTGAGCCTACTGACGTGCACGACATCACTAGACGCCAGAGTAGATGACGAGGTTGAGCTCACAGGAGCAATTTCATAAGTCACAGGCGTCACCTGGCGCAGCACGCGGTAGGGTCCTGTGTATCGCGAAAGGAGCTTTTCTGAAAGTCCAACGCGACGACAGGGTGACCACAGGAGCACGAGTGCACCAGGCGAAAACTGTACGTCACGGTGGCGGGCGTTGTACTGACGCTGCTGCGTGGTTTGCGAGTCCGTCAGTCGAGCACGGGCAAGCTGGCGTGCATGATCGGCGAGGGCGATGGCGTCGCGCGCATACTCGCTTGTTGAGACCGCAGCAGGAGGAAGTGCCCTGTCTAGGGGCAAGGTAGGTTCGCGACCGTACAGTAGATAAAAGGGAGAAAATCCGGCGGTGTCGTGCCGGGAAGAATTGTACGCAAATGTTACGTAAGGAAGGGCAATGTCCCAGTCGTGGTGGTCCTTGGAAACGTACTTGGCCAGCATATCGGTAAGAGTACGGTTTAACCGCTCTGTCAGGCCATTGGTTTGAGGATGGTATGAGGTAGTCAGCTTGTGTTGAATAGAGCAGGAACGCACAATGTCGGCGATAACTTTCGAGAGGAAGTTACGACCACGGTCAGTAAGCAGTTGTCGCGGGGCGCCATGCACTAAGATAATGTCACGCAAGAGAAAGTCCGCGACGTCAGTGGCGCAACTGGTAGGTAGAGCCCGCGTGATAGCGTATCGGGTGGCGTAATCAGTTGCGACGGCTACCCATTTGTTCTCAGAGGATGACGTGGGAAAGGGACCGAGGAGGTCTAATCCAACACGAAAAAACGGTTCCACAGGGACGGTGATCGGCTGGAGATGACCGGAAGGTAGCACCTGAGGCGTTTTCCGACGCTGGCAGGGATCACAGGCAGCAACATAGCGTCGGACAGAGCGAGCAAGACCAGGCCAATAGAAGCGGCGGCGGACGCGGTCGTACGTGCGGGTTACGCCAAGATGTCCTGCAGTGGGTGCGTCATGCATCTGAAAGAGCACAATCTGTCGTAGATGTTTTGGCACGACAAGAAGAAGATCAGGGCCATCAGGGAGGAAGCTCCTTCGGTACAGAATGCCGCCCTGGAGGACATATCGGCGAACGGATGCGTCGGTAGGTGTAGAGCGCAGACGCTCGATGAGTACTCGCAGCGATAGGTCCCGGTACTGCTCATCGGCGATGTTATCGAAGGGCGACACAGAGAAAATGCCGTCGGCGATACTACTGTCGGCGTCGTCAGGTTCGTCTACCGGGTAGCGAGACAGGCAGTCAGCGTCCTTGTGTAGTCGGCCAGATTTGTAGATGACAGAGAGCGAATATTCTTGGAGGCGTAAGGCCCAGCGACCAAGTCTGCCTGAAGGGTCTTTCAATGATCATAACCAACAAAGCGCGTGATGGTCTGTGATAACGGAAAAGGTTCGGCCATATAAGTATGGGCGGAACTTCGCAATCGCCCAAACTAGGGCCAGACACTCACGCTCAGTGATGGAATAGTTGCGCTCCGCGGGCGAGAGGAGCCTGCTGGCGTAAGCGATAACACGGTCGTGGCCACGCTGGCGTTGTGCCAGTACTGCGCCAATTCCGTGACCACTGGCATCAGTACGGACTTCGGTAGGCGCAGAAGGATCGAAATGGGCCAGAACGGGAGGCGTTGTGAGAAGATCGATGAGAAGCGAGAATGCCGAGGCCTCGTTATCGCCCCACTGGAAAGGGGCGTCTTTTTTCAAAAGCTCGGTTAGTGGTCGTGCTACGGCCGCAAAATTTTTGACGAAACGGCGGAAGTACGAGCAAAGGCCGATGAAGCTGCGCACATCCTTGACACACTTCGGAACAGGGAAGTGCGTAACAGCATGGATCTTGCCTGGGTCCGGTTGCACTCCATTCGCGTCAACGAGATGTCCAAGGACGGTAATCTGGCGACGGCCGAATTGGCACTTCGATGCGTTGAGTTGCAGACCAGCTCGCCGAAAAACGTCCAGGACTGCTGAGAGGCGCTCGAGGTGCGTAGCGAATGTTGGGGAGAAAACTATAACGTCGTCCAAGTAGCACAGGCACGTGGACCATTTGAAACCGTGAAGAAGGGAGTCCATCATGCGTTCAAAAGTGGCAGGAGCGTTACATAGGCCGAACGGTATCACCTTGAATTGATAAAGACCGTCGGGTGTTACAAAGGCGGTCTTCTCGCGGTCGAGATCGTCCACGGCAATCTGCCAATAGCCGGAGCGAAGGTCAATAGAGGAGAAATAGCGAGCACCGTGGAGGCAGTCAAGGGCGTCATCAATCCGAGGTAGGGGATACACGTCCTTTTTGGTAACCCTGTTAAGGTGCCGATAATCCACGCAAAAGCGCCATGAGCCATCCTTCTTTTTTACCAGCACAACCGGTGACGCCCATGGACTACATGACGGTTCAATAATGTTCTTGGCAAGCATTTTGCGAACTTCGGTGTGAATAACTTGACGCTCAGCCGGTGATACTCGATACGGGCGGCGATGAATAGGAGGGGCATCTCCGGTATTAATGCGATGTTTAACAGCTGTTGTTTGGGCCAAAGGACGATCGTTAAAGTCAAAAATATCTTGGTAGGAAGTCAGAACGCGGTAGAGCGCACGAGCGTGCTCGGACGGCAAGTCGGGTGCAATCATTTTCTGGAAGTTGGCGATGGTATAAGTTGCCGACTGCGATGGTAGAGGAGGATCGGTGGAATTGTCGTGTACTGAAATCGATGCTACAGAGTGATCCTCGAATGAGCAAAGTTGGGCCAAAGACATCCCACGTGGCAGCACTTGTGTCGTCAAGCCAAAGTTGACCACAGGCAGGCAGACGCAATTCGCCGTAATAGATAGAACTGTATGGGGTACTGTGATCCCGTGTGTAAGGAGGACGTCTTGCATAGGAGCCGTGATGTAGTGACCGTCGGGGACTGGTGGGGATGACACGAAGTCAACGTAAGTCAGTGTCGAAGGTGGCAAGCGAACGAAGTCGACGGAACTGAGGCGAGGAAGGTGTTGTTCAGCGGGATCCAGAACAGGCAGGTCGAGGCGGAGAGTACTGGCGGAGCAATCGATGAGAGCAGAATGTGCGGAGAGGAAGTCGAGGCCGAGGATGATGTCGTGGGGACAGTGAGCGATGACTGTGAATAGCACAGTAGTGGAGCGATCGGCGAAGGAGACGCGGGCGGCACACATACCAATTACGGGGGCTGTTCCGCCATCGGCGACACGGACAACAGGCGTCGTGGCGGGCGTGATTATTTTCCTCAGCCGGTTACGAAGATCCGCGCTCATTACCGACAAATGCGCCCCAGTGTCTATGAGAGCTGATACAGGAACACCGTCGACTTGCACGTCAAGAAGGTTCAGATGAGTGGGCAACGTCAGGAGAGGATTTGGCGGCGTAGGGAGCAATGCAGCGTCACCTCGAGGCGCTGCATCGTCTAGTTTTCCGGCTGGGAGCGACGTCCGAAGGGAGTCGGCGAATAGGAACGACGGGGCTGGGGAGAGCGAGATTGTCGTCGTTGGGGCGAAGGCGAACGAGAATAGGGGCGGTTCGGCGCAGGAGAATCGGTGGCGGCATTATCTGAGCGGGCAGCATAGGGACGAGAAAGGCCACCCGGGGGGCGAGAGTAGGCAGTATATGTAGACTGGTTCAGGGAACTCCAGCGACTGCGGCAGTGGCGAGAAATGTGCCCAATTCGATGGCAGTGAAAACAAATTGGCTTGTCGTCTGCAGTGCGCCATTCAGAGGGGTTGCGGAAACGTGGTGGGTAAGAAGGTGCGGGACGGGGTGGAATCGAAGATGCCGGGTGGGGATCAGGGCGAGTGGGCTTGGCAGCACTCCGACAATGCGGTTTACTGACGCCCGACGCCTCTTCGCATTACAGGTGCTCACAGGCTTCTGCTTCCCCGTTGGCACCTGCTGTTCTCCTGGTGCCGTCACGAGGCCTGCGGGCACGCCCGGCTTACGGTGTGTTGGCTTGCGGGATACACTTACCTGGCGGAGCATCCTCTACCGTCTGCCCGGGAATGCCAATGCCGAATGACGTTCAGCGCCGCCTCACGTCTACAGTCAGCTGTATGCCTTCGTGCGTGGTGTAGGCTTGCCCTACCCTGAGCGCGCTGGTGTAACAGACGGGCCAACTTCGTCTACCCTCCAGTGCTCCGAAAACGACGCAAGCGCCGTTGACTACTGCGCCGCACCGCCCCTGAACGGAAATTCATCGCATCTATCGTTTTCATACAACCTTGCCTCAGCCGACGCATCGAAACAGACATCAACCTTCACGCATAAAACACGTCACCCCCTCGCTCTCATCAGTGGGCTTGGCAGCACTCCGACAATGCGGTTTACTGACGCCCGACGCCTCTTCGCATTACAGGTGCTCACAGGCTTCTGCTTCCCCGTTGGCACCTGCTGTTCTCCTGGTGCCGTCACGAGGCCTGCGGGCACGCCCGGCTTACGGTGTGTTGGCTTGCGGGATACACTTACCTGGCGGAGCATCCTCTACCGTCTGCCCGGGAATGCCAATGCTGACCGACGTTCAGCGCCACCTCACGTCTACAGTCAGCTGTATGCCTTCGTGCGTGGTGTAGGCTTGCCCTACCCTGAGCGCGCTGGTGTAACAGACGGGCCAACTTCGTCTACCCTCCAGTGCTCCGAAAACGACGCAAGCGCCGTTGACTACTGCGCCGCACCGCCCCTGAACGGAAATTCATCGCATCTATCGTTTTCATACAACCTTGCCTCAGCCGACGCATCGAAACAGACATCAACCTTCACGCATAAAACACGTCACCCCCTCGCTCTCATCAGTGGGCTTGGCAGCACTCCGACAATGCGGTTTACTGACGCCCGACGCCTCTTCGCATTACAGGTAACAACCAATTACGCTATTTATGCGCGTCGTTCCCGCTATGCCGCTTTGCTAGTGCTGCCAAGCCCAGGCTGCTGCATTACCATTGTTCGCGACTGCACGTATGTCATCTTACAACTTCTTTCTCTCTCTGGCGACATAGAATCAAATCCCGGCCCTAACACCCGTTCCACTTCTACGCAGGCATCCTGTGACATAATGGCTGCATTGGAGGAAATAAACTCAGGTCAGGCATCCCTTCTAAGTGAAATGAAATCAATTCGAAATAAACTATCGCAGAACGACAAAATTTTTGACGACATTAAAAGGCGACTAACAAAAATTGAAGGTGATGTTTCCGCCATAACTGCACTAAAAACCGAAGTTAATTGCATCAGGACAGTGGTCGATACAAACACTAAAGCCATTTCCGACATTTCATCAAGACTAAACGATTCAGAAGATAGGGCTCGTCGTTCTAACCTTGTGTTTTTTGGGGTATCTGATACTGAGCGTGAAACGTGGCAAGAATCTGAGAAGAAAATTGTGGAACTTTGTGCTTCTAACCTTAATGTCAAGTTGGATCCCTTAGATATTGAGCGCGCTCATAGAATTGGCAGATATAGCTCTAATAGAAACAGACCCATAATTATCAAATTAGCTCATTTCAAAGTAAAACAACACATTCTTTCAAATGCTAAACAACTTAGAGGGTCCAGCTACAGCATATCTGAAGACTACTCAGCTAACACCCGGCATGCACGTAAACAACTAATCGAGTTCGGCAAGTCGCAACAGAAACCTTTCAAACTCCGGTACGATAAACTAATCGTGGATAACAGAACTTACAAGTACGATAACACTACAAATAGAGTTACCCCAACTTCATAGCTACCATCACGCGCTATCGCAAAACCATATAGCACCCCTGTATCATTCGTTTATACTAACATTAGAAGCTTGTTGCCCAAACGCGAAGCACTCTGTAGCCTTATCGATTCCTCTGATTGTAAGCTTCTTGTACTAACAGAAACGTGGCTGAATTCTACCGTCGATAACACAGAGCTTAATTCTTTCCTTCCTGATTTTGACATTTTTAGGCGAGATCGTGTAGGCAAACGCGGAGGAGGTGTTCTGATAGCTGCCCATCGTAGCCTTTGTTGCTCCATTATCAATATCACTTCACCTCTAGAAATCTTATTCGTATTGTGCAGTTCTTCATACCTACAAACTATTATCGGTGTATGCTATCGACCCCCCGATGCAGATGCTTCCTTCACTATTCACTTCCACGAGGCACTGCAAACTGTTACTAAGTCATTTAATCATGCTCAACTACTCCTCTTAGGTGACTTTAACTTTCCTGATATAACATGGTCCGAACCAGCCATAACACTGTCTAAAAATAACCTTGAATGTAATTTTCTTAACACATGCCTCACCTTTGGTTTGACACAGCTAGTATCTACCCCAACGCGGAAAAACGAACAGTGCTCTAACATACTCGACCTTATCTTAACATCCCATCCCGACAGTGTTTCTTCTATAACACATCTACCAGAACTAAGTGATCACTCGGTACTACATGCAGAATTATCCTGGCAGCTACCTCATTGCAAAAAATCAAAAAAGAAAATAACACTCTACGATAAAGGTGATTACATCAGCATCAACAATGCACTAACCGAGTTTTACAACTGGTTCATTATAGATTTCGCGAAGCGCACAGTAGACGCCAACTGGACGCTTTTTAAAAATAAAATGATCGAACTCACTACGACTTACATACCAACCATCATTTTAACAGAGCGACCTTCGTCCCCATGGTTCAACAACACATTAAAACGACTAAATAATAAAAAGAAAAGATTGTTTCGTAAAGCCAAGCGTTCCAATACCGCTCCGGCCTGGGAAAAATATTACGTCACTGAAAAGGAGTTTGATTCCTTGGCCGCAACAGCTAAACGAACCTTCTACTCAACTACACTCCCTAACTTGCTACAAAACAATCCCAAACAATTCTGGAAATACATTAACCCAAATAACCGTAAACCATTACTATTATGTGATAACGATAATAACCGTGTTCCAGACCATAAAGTATCTGAAGTACTAAACTCTGTCTTCTCTTCCGTGTTCACTTCTGAACCTAACACTGACCTCCCAGACTGTCCTTACCTCAACAACCCAACGATGCCTGACATAACAATCGAAGCACATGGTATAACGAAGCTAATCGAATCCCTCAAATTAACATCCTCAGCCGGCATCGACGGCATCAATTCCAAAATGCTTAAGAACACCGCGCACATCTCTAGTGTATTTTTGTGTCATATCTTTCAGCAATCATTATCATCTGGAGTGGTGCCGCAAGACTGGAAAATAGGTAAGATAATTCCAGTACCAAAAAAAAGGATCATCATCATCGTGCCACAATTACCGTCCAATTTCCCTCATCAGTGTTTGTTCTAAACTAATGGAGCATATAATTTATTCTCATATTGTAAACTTCCTAACATCCGCTAATTTCTTTAATCCAAATCAACACGGTTTTCAGAAAGGCATGTCCTGCGAGACTCAGCTAGCCCTATTCGTTAATGACATCAGCTCACATCTTGATCAAAACATACCCATAGACGCCCTCTTCCTAGATTTCCAAAAAGCTTTCGACAAGGTTCCTCATGAACGGCTCTTTCTAAAACTATCATGTCTTAATCTTAACCCTCATGTTCTTCAATGGATACGCAACTTTCTCACTAACCGTCAACAGTTCGTTTACGCTAACCAATGCTCGTCTACCTTATCACCCGTTATCTCTGGCGTGCCACAAGGCACAGTCCTGGGACCACTACTCTTCTTAATATACATTAACGACTTACCTATAGGTTGTTCTTCCAAAATTCGTTTATTTGCTGATGACTGTGTAATCTATCGTCCTATTACTAACGATGCTGATTCTCGCGCCCTCCAGTCCGACCTTAACGTCATTGAAACATGGTGTAATAATTGGCTAATGTCCCTCAACGTCAACAAAACGTCACTACTTACTTTCCATCGTCGCCAATCATTTATGTCAGCTAATTACACTATCGCCGGTTCGGAAATATGTGCTGTAACTTCATATAAATACCTAGGCGTTAACTTGTCCAATAACCTCAGTTGGTCCTCACACATTTGCAACATTAGCAATGATGCCAATCGTGTACTAAACTACCTGCGCCGTAATCTACGTCTTGTTCCGCACTCAGTAAAACTACTCGCATACTTAACAATCGTTCGACCCAAACTAGAATACGCATGCTCAGTGTGGGACCCACACCAATCTAACCTGGCAACAGCTCTAGAATCCATACAGAATCGTGCAGCAAGGTTAATTCATTCTGACTACTCTTACCACACTAGCGTTACTAAACTTAAATCATCTCTGAAACTTCCAACCCTCGAGCAGCGCCGCAAAACAGCAAGACTGTGCCTCTATTACAAATTTTATCACTCACTACTTCATCAGACTGACATCACGCCTGCACATCGCACTTCATCCCGTCATGGCCATTCAAAGGCTGTTTATCCCCCTCCAGCTCGCACCTCCGCTCATCTTAACTCTTTCTTCATTCAAACAGCGAAAGACTGGAATCATCTGCCTGCTGAAGCGGTGCACCACTCCAGTCATTCATCGTTCAAGGCATTTATTGAAAATATTATGTAAATATGCCCACCCCTCATGTAAAACCCCAAATGGGGTATTTGAGGTACCAATAAATAAATAAATAAATAAATAAATAAATAAATAAATAAATAAATAAATACGAGCAAGTTGAAGGCGTCATCGGCAATGCCTTTGAGGATGTGGGAGACCTTGTCGGACTCAGTCATGTGTGCGTCAACTTTGCGGCATAGAGCCAAGACGTCCTGGATGTACGTGACGTAGGGCTCCGTTGACGACTGCACACGACCGGAAAGCGCCTTCTGCGCGGCAAGTTGGTGACCGTAGGGGTTGCCAAACAAGTCTCGAAGCTTTTGCTTAAGCGAATCCCAACTGGTCAGCTCATCCTCGTGCGTCCGATACCAAACTCGAGGTGTGCCACCGAGGTAAAACACGACGTTGGCGAGCATGATAGTTGGGTCCCACCGGTTATTGCGGCTGACGTGTTCGTAAAGGCTGATCCAGTCCTCGACGTCTTCCCCATCTTGTGCCGAGAATACGCCAGGATCACGGGGGGCGGAGAGGGTGATGTAGGTCGTCGAAGTGGCAGCAGGTGTCGGAGCCGGTGGAGTCGGGTTGGCGTCGCCGGGAGCCATGAAGGTAGGCTCGACGTACCGTCCACTGCGAAGCTCTGTGACGAGGTACAGGGAACGTCCACCTCCACCAAATATGTTACGTAGGAAGACACCGACGAAAAGCTATTTACAAGTATATTTACAAGGCAATACGCCGCAGTTGACCAAGAGGCAACAGCCCGCGCTAGCTTCCAATCGTCGTCTTCGTCTTCTTCCTGCTCGGCTCTTCGTCAGTGGGAATATACCCCGTAGCAATATCAACATTAGCCTAGGTGTTTTGAATCTCGTACTAAACTTAGATACTAAAAAACCAGCCGGCCCTGATGAAATACCGTATTCCTTTTTAGTACGATTCTCGCTATGGACATGTGAATATCTTTTCATTATATGTCAGAAGTCCCTTAATAGCGGCGTTGTACCTTCTTCCTGGAAAAGAGCTAAAGTACTACCTTTATATAAATCTGGTCACAGCTCTCATCTAACTATAAGCCCATTTCTTTAACCCCAACCTCATGCAATATACTAAAACACATAATCTATAAGCATGTAATTGTGTTCCTTGAAAACAATACCCATTGAACAGATTTCAGCATGGCTTCAGGCGCGGTTTTAGTACTGTAACCCAACTTGCGGAGTTCACTCATCACTTTTCCCATTACATCGACTTAGGTAATCATATTGACACCATTTTCATTGATTTTAACAAAGCTTTCGACACTGTACTGCAGTCTAAATTTCTTTTGAAACTCCATAATATTCTAAATAACCCTCATTTAGTGTCTTGGATTTCCAGTTTCCTTTCTTTGCGTTCCCAATTCGTATGCTATGATTCTGCGGATTTATCTGTAGTCGACGTCACCTCAGGGGTCCCACAGGGATCTGTACTTGGCCCTCTACTACTCTTATGTTTATTAATGACCTTCCAGGCCATGTTACTTAAAAATACGCCTCTATGCAGATGATTGTGTTATGTACAGCCCAGCTGACTCACTCGCTGATCATCAGCGCCTTAAAGATGCCTTTGTTTCATTTTGTGACTGGTGTGCTACCTGGAAAATGAGCATCAATTTTGATAAAACTGCTATAATGTATTTTACTAACAGAAGCATGACCGTATGTTTTGATTATATACGCAACGGTGTAGCACTAACACGAGTTTTTCAATACAAATATTTAGGCGTCATTTGTACACCCAGCTTGTCTTGGTCCAGACATATAATTACATTTGTAGTAAAGCGTTAAATACTTGGTTACATTCGCCGGACTTTGTCTGCTGCTCTGAGGGACACTAAATTAGTAGCATATAAAACACGGGTTCACCAAATTTTAGAATATGCTTCCTCCGTATGGAACCCATGTAAACAAAGTGAAATTAATTGTATTGAGTTTGTCCAGAGGAAGACTATTCGTTTTGTTTACCGTCGCTTCGACTGAGACTTTCCACCGTCAGCTGCTCTTGCGGAATTAAACCTCCAGTTTCTTTCTAGACGGCCGCACATAGAATCTCTGAAGATTTTCTATTCTTATAAGAACTCTCTTTGTCACCTATCAGATCCCTCCCTTTTAACGCCTGTTTGCCCGGCTTCAACTAGAGCTTATTATGCCTCTAATATCAGACCACTCCATCCATGCACTAACACTTTCCAATAGTTTTTTCCCCCGCATGATTGAACAGTGAAATTCGCTACCTGCCGAAGTTCGTTTGTTACCCATTTCTCTATTTTTAAATGATTGCTGATGTATAGTTCCTTTACATTTTCTATTTCTATATTCCTGTTTCTTCATATCATAATTAGTTTTACTCGCATGTACACCCACTCCTGCCATAGCCCTAACGGGCTGCAGTATGTATAAACATATGTGTGGCCGCAGTAGCAGATCCTGAGAAATGCATAGATATTTGAGTGGCGTGAATATAATGGTCACACTTCATCATTACATCCATGCATTAGCTTGAGAAGCGGCTAGTCACTTTGAACACACTAAAGTAAGCATAAATTGAGGGCTCACTAGAGCGTCGAAGCTGTGCCATGAAAGAGCGAGCTACTCGAATATCAAGCCGAGTCATGCTCGCAGACTCTTCTGAATTGCTATCTCAAAGCGTAAATTCATATACTGTGTGGCAAAGTAAAAAAAAATGTGCGTTTCCATTGCTAGGAATGTTGGCGCACCAGTAAAAAAAAGCCCTTCTTTCACGCCAAAAATGTGCGCAGCAGTGTACAATATTTTTCTATGTGAAAGCGAATAGTTTTGCTATTGGCTTCCAGTCACAAAGCAAAATTCGTGCCATTTCTGTTGCTCTAAGCAAGAGCATGCGTGCAGTTTCGATATTAGCACAACACTGGCAGACCAGTCCCACCGTGCCAGTGTTGACTCAACTTGTCGTGCGAAGCAATGATAGCTTTTGCACTGACGTGCCATCTGGGCAGTGCCAGAAACTTGTACACTATTGTGAAGAGAGGCATCTGTTTTTTGTAGGTCAGTCTTAATGAATTGGCAAACGGGTATTTTTGTACAATGTCAAAACAAAGAAAATTGAAGACATTTGTTCCCCTCAACCTAAGGAATTTAAAATCCAAATTTCTGCAGGTAAGGTACGGTGTCCATGTTTTGGGACCAAAAAGAGATCCCCGTGGACTATATTTAAGTGGGTGCTACAGTAACAGCAGTGAATTATTTATCACTGATGGCAAAATGAGGCAGATCTGATCGACAGGCTTGTAAAAGCAGGTTTATCCTATAGGTCATGCATGCCATGGCCGAATCCATTTCCCGAAAGCTGAAGAGCAGCTCCACAAGGACTTGCTGATCAGATGTAAGCGGAACAGACGCCACTAGACCTGAGGTGTACAAATTGTGCACCTCATGTGCAAATATGTGCACAAATTTACCCACAGCTTCAAGAACATGCCTGCCACATACAATGTCCCATTTGTTCGTTTACACAGCTGTGAAATTAGCCCAATTGTGTTCTTGTACCAAGAGACAATGGTGTATGAAAAATCCCGCCAACCATTTTGTGCATTGTGCTGTGGGTTGGTCCTATGATATCTCTAAGCTGTGGCAAGTTCTACGTGGACCAAACGGCCCAATGCCTGCATGACTATTTGAGGGAGCATTCAAACAATTTAAATAAACCGGATGGTGCAGCGCACATTGCAAGGCCAGCTATGTGAGCCGTGCTTTCGCACATTATGATCGTGGGCAGGAGTAGCAACAAAACTTCGCATGAGCTCACGAAGGTATAGTTTATCAGAAATATACTGTACATGTTTGTAGCACTTCAATTGCCTTAATTCCTCAGAAGTGCACTTGTTTAATTGCTATTTGTAGCATTACTAGACAAGCTAGCACTATCACAACATTCACCTCTTCCGTGTGCGCAAAATTTGTGCACTATGTTCCAATATTTGAATCATTAAATCAGTTGGTAGCTCGCACTTTCATGTGTCCTTCCTCTGTAAATAGATTTTCGCGCACAAAAACAATTTGCAGCAGACTTTACCAACTTGCCCAAGACGAAGTCCTGGGCAGACTGAAAAATCTCCTTCAGAAATTTTCCTATTGTGATGAGAATTTCTGTCACTGCACGGCACCCTGTTCGAACAAGGCCTTCACTGATAAGATGGAAGGAAAGGAAGGTTATGGAGGCAAAAATTGTCACACTGTCACTCAGATATATTTCCTAATCCAATGCCTCAAAGATTTTTTTGTAGGACAAGAGGATCAGGGTAAATCTCAAGACCTATGAGCATTCTAATGCACAGATGAAGGGATTAACCAAACAAGCCCTGCGAAGTCAAGGAAGATTCATACAATGGCAACTTGGTATTTGCTTGAGAGTGGCATGCATGGACCTGCAAACCCACACCGGTTATATTAGCGTGCATCTCACATCTATAACCTAATGCGGGTTCCTGCAATGAACCTACATTGTGTTTGAGAACTAGTTGCGAGGAACAATGGCGCAAACCGGGTACCTCGCATAGCGCCATCAAAAGAAGCAATAGCAAATAGCAGCTTAGCAAACTAGAAAATTTCTTGATCTTCAAGACAGCCAAGCTTTACAACAAAATTGAGCCAGAGTAGAACTATGAGCGGCTGTACCACGTTCTGAAATATTTGTCTTCATAGTTTACATTGGGGTTGCTCAACATGTACGTTTTGAACTGTGGCGAGCAGGTGCTCAAGCAAGTCGCGATTCGCTAGCCGCCAAAATCCGAGATAAACAAGGGAGCAGGATGAACATGCAAGACAACAAACAGTAGAGGTAAATGCGGCATCGAGTGCCATATAAAAATTGCAAGAGCTCACTTACTCAGGCAATATCTGCAACAGCAATACTACGAAGGATGAAATTCATTTTTCGTGATAGATGCACAAAACTAAGCGGCAACTGCAGCAATAAGCACTTGGAACGAGATTAAACGTTTTTGCCATAAGAGCAAAAAGTTCTGCCAAACTGAGAGCCCACATATGCCCCATTCACATCAGTAAATTCAACAAACAAGAGCAACAGCACTGAAAAACGTAACAGGAGTTGCACAAGACCACACTACCAACCATAAACGCGCTCCAAGCCATAACGAAACGAGCTGCTCCAGCGTTGCGCCCAAGTGTGGCTCGACATCGAAAGCTCGAACACCATCCGGGTATTCCAGCGCAACTAAATAGAACAACATTCTAGCACACAATACAGTAAGAAACCGTAAAATTCTGTTTTCGCTCAGCTGAACAGCTGAAGCAGCTCCAACAGTGCGCGCAAAACTATAAACCGGTACACGCGATACTTGTTTAAACAACGTCATCATTACTGTGACGTCACTTCCCTGCGTGGCAGCAGCGTTTTGTATGGCATTTCGCTTCTACTACGCTCGTGCCGGCCAAAATATAAGTACGCCCATTCTGCTCTTTTCAGCACACGCGCATAGATTTGTGCCAAACCACTTGTTAAGCATGCACATGCAGCTTTTGGTAGCAGGCGCACGTTGTTTCCTGCCAAACCACCTGCTAAGCATGCACGTGCACCTTTTGGCAGAGCGCGCACGCGGATTTCGGCCAAACCCCGTGCTAAGCATGCCCATGCTGCTCTTTTCAGCACACGCGCATGGATTTGTGCTAAACCACGTGTTAAGAATGTACGTGCATTTTTTGGTAGACGCGCACGTTGCTTTCTGCCAAACCACAAGTTAAACATGAGCATGCAGCTTTTGGCAGAGCGCGCACGCGGATTTCTACCGAACCAAGTGCTAAGCACGCCCATTCTGATCTTTTCAGCACAGGCGCATGGATTTGTGCCAAACCACTCGTTAAGCATGCACATGCATATTTTGGTAGACAAGCAAGTTGTTTTCTGCCAAATCACAAGCTAAGTATGCACATGCCGCTTTAGGCATAGCGCGCACGTGGATTTCTGTCAAACGACGTGCCAAGCACGCCCATGGTGCTCTTTTCTGCACACGTGCATGGATTGGTGCCGAACTACTTGTTAAGCATGCACATGCATCTTTTGGAAGACGAGCACATTGCTTCCTGCCAAACCACAAGCTATGCATGCACATGACGCTTTTGCCAGAGCGCATACGTGGATTTCTGCCAAACGACGTGCCGAACACGCCCATGCTGCTCTTTACAGCGCACGCGCATGGATATGTGCCAAAACCACTTGGTAAGCATGCTCATGCATCATTTAGTAGAGGCGCGTTGTTTTCTGCCAAACCACAAGTTAAGCATTCACATGCTGCTTTTAGACGAGCGCGCACGTGGATTTGTGCCAAACGACGTGCCAAGCACGCCCATACTGCTCTTTTCAGTGCACGCGCATGGATTTGTGCCAAACCACATGTTAAGCATGCACATGCATGTTTTGGTAGACGCGCACGTTGTTTTTTGCCAAACTACAAGTTAAACATGCACATGCTGCTTTTGGCAGAGCGCGCACGTGGATTTTTGCCAAACCACGTGCTATGCACGCCCATGCTGCCCTTTTAACATACGCCCATGGATTTGTGGCAAACGACTTGTTAAGCATGCACATGCATCTTTTGATAGATGCGTACCTTGTTTTCTGCCAAAGCACAAGTTATGCATGCACATGGTGCCGTTGAGAGAACGTGGATTTCAGCCAAAGGGTGTGCTAAGCACGCCCATGCTGCTCTTTTTAGCACTCGCGCATGGATTTTGCGGAAACCACTTGCTAAGCATTGACATGCATCTTTTGGTAGACGCGGACGTTGTTTTCTGCCAAACTACAAGCTGAGGAAGCACATGCTGCTTTTGGCAGATCGCGCACGTGGATTTCTGCCAAACGACGTGATAAGCACGCTCATGCTGCTTGTTTTAGCACCCGCGCATGGATGTGTGCCAAACCACTTGTTAAGCATGCGCATGCATCTTTTGGTAGACGCACACGTCGTTTTCTGCCAAACCACTAGCTAAGTATGCAAATGCCGCTTTTGACAGAGTGCGCACATGGATTTCTGCCAAACAACGTGCTAAGCACGCCGATGCTGCTCTTCTCAGCGCATGCGCATGAATTTGTGCCAAACCACTTGTTAAGCATGCACATGCATCTTTTAGTAGACGCGCACGCTCTTTCCTGCCAAACTACAAGATAAGCATGCACATGCTGCTTTTCGCCGAGCGCGCACGTGGATTTCTCTCAAACCACTTGCTAAGCATGCCCATGCGGCCGTTTTTAGCGCTTGCGTATGGATTTGTGCCAAACCACTTGTTGAGCATGCACATGCATCTTTTGCCAGACGCGGACGTTGTTTTCTGCCAAACCACAAGTTATGCATGCATATGCTGCTTTCGGCAGAGCGCGCCCATGGATTTCTGCCAAACCACGTGCTAAGCACGCCCATGCTGCTCTTTTTAGCATACGCGCATGGATTTGCGCCAGACCACTTGTTAGGCATGCACATGCATCTTTTGGTAGACGCGGACGTTGTGTTCTGCCAAACTACAAGTTAAGCATGCACATGTCTCTTTTGGCAGAGCGCCCACGTGGATTTGTGTCAAACCACGTGCTAAGCACGCCCATGCTGCTCTTCTTAGCACACGCGCATGGATTTGTGCCAGACCACTTGTTAAGCATGCACATGCATATTTTGGTAGAGGCGGACATTGTTTTCTGCCAAACCACAAATTATGCATGCACATGCTGCTTTTGGCAGAGCGCGCGTGGATTTCTGCCAAACGACGTGCCATGCACGCCAATGCTGCTCTATTCAGCGCACGCGCATGGATTTGTGCCAAAACCGCTTGTTAAGCATGCACATGAATTATTGAGTAGACGCGCATTGTTTTCTGCCAAACCACAAGTTACGAATTCACATGCTGCTTTTGGAAGAGCGCCCATGTGGATTTCTGCCAAACCACGTGCTAAGCACGCCCATGCTGCTGTTTTTAGCGCACGCGCATGGATTTGTGCCAAACCACTTCTTAAGCATGCACATGCATCTCTTGGTAGACGCGGACGTTGTTTTCTGCCAAAGCACAAGTTATGCATGCATATGCTGCTTTTGGCAGAGCGCCCATGTGGATTCCAGCCGAACGACGTGCTAAGGACGTCGATGCTGCTCTTTTTGGCACTCGCGCATGGATTTGTGCCAAACCACCTTTTAAGCATGCACATGTATCTTTTGGTAGACGCGCACGTTGTTTTCTGCCAAACCACTAGCTAAGCATGCACATGCAGCTTTTGGCAGAGGGATAGGATAGGATAGGAATAAACTTTATTTGTCCAACGGTTGTTGATGTTGATGGCGTAGCCAGGCTGATGATGATGATGATGTTGATGTTGGTGCCCGGGGCTAGGCTGCCAGGTCTCCATCGCCCGAGGAAAATCCTTCGAGGTCCTCGGCAACGGCCCTGGCCCGCTGGACGGCCTACTCCTGGTCTTCGGGTGCCTCGCTGAGAAGGGTGGCTTGCCATCTCTCAGCGAGGCGCCCCGCTTCAGAGGGTCTGCTGTTGTATTTCCCCTTCCTCTTTGTCCTTGTTCCACGTGGCGTCGGTATTCCCAAAGCACATGGGCCATATCGGCCCGTTCGTGCTCGCACCACGGGCAGCTGGGCGACGGGTGCAGCGCGGGCCACAGGCGGTGCAGGTGGTAGGGGTTGGTGAAAGTGCCCGTCTGCAACCGTCTCAGGTCGACCGCCTGGGACCTGTCTAGGCGCCCGTGGGGTTGTGGATATTTTCTTCGTTCTTTCCTATAGTGACCAAGCACCTTCCGGTACGTTGCCGGAAACTTCTTGACATCGCAGTCGGCGTCCTCGTGATCCCTAGCTCCGTCCGCCGCGATTTGTGTTGTATTGGTAACAACAGTGGCCGCGCCAGACGGGGTGGCAGCCGCCGTTGCCGTCACTCCTCCGCTGGGGTCTCGCACAACAACGGCAGTGGCTGCCCTCTGGTTGACCGGATCGCGGCGGGTAAGCTGCCTCGCGACGAGGTGGGCACGCTCGTTGTGGTTGGGTGGAGTGTCGTTGCGTCTTCGGCCGTTAGCATTGTTGGTGTCATTATTGTCGTGGCTGTTGTTGTTACTGCCAAGCTCCCCGACGTGTGCGGGGAACCACTTCAGGGACTTGTTTGTAATCATGCCGGAAACGAAGTCCCCGGCCCGGGCGTTGAGCATGCGTGCCACATCCGCGCACATCCAACATTTGGTGCCATTCCGAATCGCTGATTTGGAGTCGCTCATGATCAGGTTGTCCTCCGCACCTCCGTGGAGTACCGCGAGGGCTATGGCCATCTTTTCCGCTGCTTCGGCCGACGGCAGCCTCCCTGGTGCCGTGACTCGGATCGTTCCCTTTGTATCTACGACTGCCATGGAGAAGGCAGGCGCCGCCGCCGTCGGCCGGCCGCGTCGATGTTGCCGTTGTTGCTGCTGCCGTTTTTGTCATAGTAGCAGTAGTGGTGGTGGTGCTGGTAACTGCGGTTCGTCTCGCACATTCCTTTGTAGTGGCGGTGGGGATCGACGTTCCTCGTCGCCATCAGAGTCACCGACTGGCCGCGGGTATCTGGCTGCATCGACGAAGAGGACGCCTTCTTGTCTTCCATGCTTCTCGAGGATTGCTATCGCCCTGCGCATGCGTCTTTGCACGTCATGCAGCGGGTGCATATTCCTCGGCATGTTTTCCGTCTGTATGGCGTCCCTGACTTACGGTAGCAGTGATTCTTTCAGTCCACGCGCCTCGTGATATCGAACGCCGAGCAAGTCTAGGATTCGTCTTCCCGTTACGGTGCTCGACAGCCTCTCCAGCTGCGCGATTCTCTGCGCCTCGGCGATCTCCTCGAGCGTGTTGTGTACGCCCAACTCGAGGAGCCTGTGGGTTGGTGTGTACTGGGATACTCCCAGGGCGGTCTTGAACGCCCTGCGGATCGCCACGTTCAGCTTGTCGGTTTCGCTCCTGTTCCAGTCGGCATATGCGGCGACGTACGCTATGTGGCTCAGCGCGTACGCCTGTATCAGCCTCGTAACATTGTGTTCTTTCATTCCTTTCCTCTTGTTCGCGACCCGCCGCACGAGGTGTGTGGCGGCGGCCACTTTCTTGTGCAGTCGAGCAACCAGCTCGCGGTTGGCACCGTTCTCTTCCAGCCACAGGCCGAGCACTCGCAACTTGGACACCGTCGGTATTCGGGTCCCCTCCCTCGTCGTGATGCGGACGCCCAAACGACGAGCGTCTAGCACGGCCTGCGGAAGGGGCCCCTTTCTTGCGCGGCCTGTGGAGCAGGATCTCCGACTTCTCGGGTGAGCAGACGAGTCCCATGTCTTCGAGGTGCCACTCCACCTCCCGGACGGCCCGCTGCAGTCGGTCTTCCATTTTGCCGACGCTCGTGTTCTCCGTGGTCCACACCGTCACGTCATCTGCGTATATCGTATGATTGATGCCCTCTATCGCGTCAAGGCGCTCCGGCAGGCCGATCATGACGAGGTTGCAAAGCGTGGGGGAAAGTACGGAGCCCTGCGGCGTTCCCGCACCACCCACTCAGACCATTCGTGGTGAGGCCCCGTCGATCTTGACTGTCGCCTCCCGCCCATTCAGGAAGCTGCTGACATATCGGTGGAACCTCGCCCCGAGATCAAGTCGGCTGATCTTGTCCAGTATGGCCATGTGCTTCACAGTGTCGAAGGTGCTCTTGAGGTCTAGCCCGAGGAGGGTGCGCACGTGTGTGCTCGGAGCGTTCACGACCTGTTCCTTGATCTGCAGCATGGCATCCTGCGTTGAAAGTCCCTTCCGGAAACCGATGATGTGGGTGCCGAAGGCGTCCTGCTTCTCGAGCAGCGTCGTCACCCCGTTAAGGTAGGCATGCTCCATCACTTTCCCGACGCAGGACGTGAGGGAGATCGGCCTCGTGTTTCGGACCTGCAGCGGTTTGCCTGCCTTTGGTATCAGTATAACGTCCGCGGTCTTCCACTCTTGCGGAATTTGGCCCTCCTTTCAGCACGCGTTGATGTACTCACCGAGCTTCTCGATGGCGTCGTCGTTCAGGTTCCTCAGGATTTTGTTGGTGATCCTGTCAGGACCGGGCGCCGAGTTGGTCTTCAGTAGCTGGAGGACCTTTCTAATTCCCTGCATGGAAAAGTCGGTGTTCAGCTCCTCGTTGGGAGCCCCGCAGTACTCTGGGTGACTCTGCCCTTCCGGGCGTGCGAGGTGCGTCTACACGATCTCTTCCGCGAAGGCCTCTGGGTCGTCCTTGTACTTGTGTCGCAGCTTGGCCATCTCTGTACGGGTCGCCGTTCTGGTGCTTGCCGGGTCGAGCAGGCGCCTGAGAATCTTCCAGGTGCGTCCAGCGCTCATGTTCCCGTTCATCGTGTCGCACAGTTCCTGCCATTCTTGCTTGCACAGGCGGGCGCAATGCGTCTGGATCTCCCGGTTGATTTCGGCGATCTTCCTGCGTATCTTCCTGTTGAGTTTTTGCCTACTCCCTCTCCGCTGCATGGATTTCTTGACCGCAGCAAGATGTGCCAGCCGGCTGTCCACTCTGGACGGTTGAGGAGCGCCGTCACCCACGGCTCCGCGGGACCTGTCTGCCTCTTCTTTGGGTGGTTCTTGTCGCCAGTCCGTGCATTCGACCTCATCGGTGGCTTCCTCTACGTCCGCGAGTAGTACGCTGCACCATTCGCTGATGTCTTCGATAGGGCCCTCCTTCTTGTCTTGCTCTCTATTTTTCCGGAATCTGTCCCAGTCTACGATTCTCGCCTTTCGGCAGACGCCCTCTTCACTTTTTCCTCTCCCACGGTCACGCACAGGATCCTGTGGTCACTCCCCAGGTCCTCGACGGAGTTCGACCAAGTGACCACGCCCGCGCCTGACCAGACGGAGAGGTCGGGGGACGTGTCGCGGCACACTCCCTGTCCAATCCTGGTGTGCGAAGCCGGTTCGTTGAGTACAGCCAGGCCGAGATCGTCCATCAGTCCGAATAGCCTCTTCCCTTTCGGCGAGTCGGCTCCGTATCCCCATTGCGTGTGCGGCGCATTGAAGTCTCCGCATATCAGCAAGGGACTAGAGGCGGCCTTGGCCATCGCTTCGCGAAAGAGGGCGTCGAAAGTGTGAGTGCGGTATCTTTGCGAAGGGGAGCTATATACGATGAGCACGAAAAGGCCGGTTTTCCTACTTCGAATACTCGGCACGACTTCGATCAGGTCATGGTCTATGTCCGACTCTCCGTGGAGCAAGAGTTCGTGTTCGATGAAGGCCGTCCCGCGCAAAACCAGGGTGCACTCCCTGACGTCCCTCCCCATGGATTCGTAGGGGGCCGCACATCACATAACCCGGGAGCTGGGCCCGATCGAAAGGTTATTGCAAGGCAATCACGACAGGAAGTTTGTTATTGGCAAGCGTTTTTATGTATTGCACCTTCGTTGCTTTCTTGTTTTTGAAGCCCCTGCAATTCCACTGCCAGACTATGCGTCTATTGTCCGACTTGCGGGACACAGCCATGATTGTTATGCAGAGGTGTTGGGGGGACACAACTGTCCGTGCGTCCCTCCTGCCCCGGTGCGGGTGGTGTTGGTGTTGTCGCAGGCGAAGGTGGTTGGTGCGTTTACCGCTTGTGACGATGGTACCCCGGCCCTTCCAGGCAGGTGATGGTGATGTTGCTGCTGCTTCAGCTGCATCGTCCCGTGTTCCAGATCTTCGATTCGCTTATTCATGGCCGCGAGTTGGGTGTTAACCGCTGCGTACGGCACGTTCCGTCCCGCGTCAGATTCGTTCAGCCTTGTCAGGAGTATGTCAAACATTCGCTCCGTCTTATCCGTCAGTTTGTTCACCATCTCTTCGATCACGTCTATCTTTCTGGCTCCTGACCTGGGTCTCTTCAGTGCTTGTGCGTGGTCCAAAGTATCTTCCGTAGGTGGCGTATCGCTTGTGCCCTTGCGCTTGGAGCCCGCCGCTGCCGGCGCTTCTTCTTCGCCGCAACACATGTCCATCTGGCCTACTTCGTCTCCTGCCGCGGTCGCATCACCTCGCTCGGCGGCCTCGCGGGAGGTGAACGAGGATATCCTCTCATGAGGGGATTCTCTCATGCCCTTAAAGATTTTGTTGAACGTCGGTTGTATCTCGTCAATTTTCCTCGCTGATTGTTCGTTGTGCTTTCTGGCCCTGCCCAGCTCTTCTCGAAGTCCCGTATTCTCTCGCTCCATTTTCTTCATTTGTGCCAAAGCACTTGTTAAGCATGCGCGTGCATCTTTTGGTAGACGCGCACGTCGTTTTTTGCCAAACCACAAGTTATGCATGCATATACTGCTTTTGGCAGAGCGCGCATGTGGATTTCAGCCAAACGACGTGATAAGCACGCCCATGCTGCTGTTTTTAGCGCACGCGCATGGATTTGTGCCAAACCACTTCTTAAGCATGCACATGCATCTCTTGGTAGACGCGGACGTTGTTTTCTGCCAAACCACAAGTTCTGCATGCATATGCTGCGTTTGGCAGAGCGTGCATGTGGATTTCAGTCAAACGACGTGCTAAGCACGCCCATGCTGCTCTTTTAGGCACTCGCACATGGATTCGTGCCAAACCACTTGTTAGGCGTGCACATGCATCTTTTGGTAGACGCACACGTTCTTTTTTGCCAAACTACAAGTTAAGCATGCACATGCTGCTTTTGGCAGAGCACGCACATGGATTTCTGCCAAACCACGTGCTAAGCACACCGATGCTGCCCTTTTTAACACACGCCCATGGATTTGTGCCAAACCACTTGTTAAGCATGCACATGCATCTTGTTGTAGACCCGTAGGTTTTTTCTGCCAAACCACAAGTTATGCATGCACATGCTGCATTTGCCCGAGCGCGCACATGGATTTCTGCCAAACCACGTGCTAAGCACGCCCATGCTGCTCTTTTTAGCACACGCGCATGAATTTCTGCCGGACCACTTGTTGGGCATGCACATGCATCTTTTGGTAGACGCGGACGTTGTTTTCTGCCAAACCACAAGTTAAGCATGCACATAGTTCTTTTGGCAGAGCGCCCACGTGGATTTCTGTCACACCACATGCTAAGCACGCACATGCTGCCGTTTTTGGCACACGCGCATGGATTTGTGCCAAACCGCTTGTTGAGCATGCACATGCATGTTTTGGCAGACGCGGACGTTGTTTTCTGCCAAACCACAAGTTATGCATGCATATGCCAAACGTCGTGCTAAGCACGCCCATGCTGCTCTTTTAAGCACTCGCACATGGATTTGTGCAAACCACTTGTTGGGCATGTACATGCATCTTTTGGTAGACGCACACGTTGTTTCTTGCCAAACTACAAGTTAAGCATGCACATGCTGCTTTTGGCAGAGCACGCACCTGGATTTCTGCCAAACCACGTGCTATGCATGCCCATGCTGCCCTTTTCAACATACGCCCATTGATTTGTGCCAAACGACTTGTTAACCATGCACATGCATCTTTTGATAGATGCGTACCGTATTTTCTGCTTAACCACAAGTTATGCATGCACATCTGCTTTTGGCAGAGCGCTCACGTGGATTTAAGCCAAAGGATGTGCTAAGCACGCCCATGCTGATCTTTTTAGCACTCGCACATGGATTTGCGGAAACCACTTGTTAAGCATGGACATGCATCTTTTGGTAGACGCGCACGTTGTTTTCGACAAACTACAAGCTAAGCAAGCACATGCTGCTTTTGGCAGAGCGCGCACGTGGATTTCTGCCAAACGACGCGATAAGCACGCTCATGCTGCTTGTTCTAGCACCCGCGCATAGATTTGTGCCAAACCGCTTGTTAAGCATGCGCATGCATCTTTTGGTAGACGCGCACGTCGTCGTTTTCTGCCAAACCACAAGCTAAGCATGCAAATGCCGCTTTTGACGGCCAAACCACGTGCTAAGCACTCCGATGCTGCTCTTCTCAGCGCATGCGCATGTATTTGTGCCAAACCACTTGTTAAGCATACACATGCATCTTTTGGTACATGAGCAAGTTGTTTTCTACCAAACTACAAGTTAAGCATGCACATGCTGCTTTTGGCCGAGCGCGCACGTGGATTTCCGCCAAACCAGCTACTATGCACGCCCATGCTGCCCTTTTTAGCATACGCCCTTGAATTTGCGCCAAACCACTTGTTAAGCATGCACATGCATCTTTTCGTCGACCCGTAAGTTTTTTTCTGCCAAACCACAAGTTATGCATGCACATGCTGCTTTTGGCAGAGCGCGCACCTCAATATCTGCCAAACGACATGCTAAGCATGCCCATGCTGCTCTTTTTAGCACCCGCGCATAGATTTGTACCAAATCACTTGTTAAGGATGCACATGCTTTTTTGGTGGACGCGCACCTTGTTTCCGGCGAAACCATAAGCTAAGCTTCCACATGCAGCTTTTGGCCGAGCGCCCACATGGATTTCTGCCAAACCACGTGCTAAGCACGCACATGCTGCTCTTTTTAGCACCCGCGCATAGATTTGTACCAAATCACTTGTTAAGCATGCACATGCATCTCTTGGTAGACGCTCACGTTGTTTTCTGCCAAACCGCAAGTTAAGCATGCACATGCAGCTTTTTACAGAGGGCGCACGGGGATTTCTGCGACACGACGTGCCAAGCACGTCCATGCTCCTCTTTTCAGTGCACGCACATGGATTTGTGCCAAACCACTAGTTCAGAATGCAGATGCATTTTTTGGTAGACGCGCACGTTGTTTTCTGCCAAACTACAAGTTAAGAATGCACAGGGTTCTTTTGGCAGAGCGCCCACGTGAATTTCTGCGAAACCACGTGCTAAGCACGCCCATGCTGCTGTTTTAATGCACGCGCATGGATTTGTGCTAAACCACTTCTTAAGCATGGACAAGCATTTCTTGGTACACGCGGACGTTGTTTTCTGGCAAACCACAAGTTATGCATGCATATGCTGCTTTTGGCAGAGCGCGCATATGGATTTCAGCCAAACGACGTGCTAAGCACGCCCACGCAGCTCTTTTTAGATTTTGCGCATGGATTTGTGCCAAACCACTTGTTAAGCATGCACATGCATCTTTTGGCAGACGCGTAGGTTGTTTTCTGCCAAACCACAAGTTATGCATGCACATGCTGCTTTTGGCAGAGCGCGCACCTGAATATCTGCCAAACGACATGCTAAGCATGCCCATGCTGCTCTTTTTAGCACCCGCGCAGGGATTTGTACCAAACCACTTGTAAAGCATGCACATGCTTTTTTTGGTGGACGCGCACCTTGTTTCGTGCGAAACCACAAGCTAAGCATGCACATGCAGCTTTTGGCCGAGCGCCCACATGGATTTCTGCCAAACCACATGCTAAGCATGCACATGCTGCTCTTTTTAGCACCCGTGCATGGATTTGCACCAGACCACTTGTTTAGCATGCACATGCATCTTTTAGTAGACACACGTTTTTTTCTGCCCAACCACCAGTTAAGCATGCACATGCTGCTTTTGGCAGAGCGCGCACGTGGATTTTTGCCAAACGACGTGCCAATCACGTCAATGCTGCTCTATTCAGCGCACGCGCATGGATTTGTGCCAAAAGAAGTTGGTAAGCATGCACATGCATCATTTAGTAGACGCGCGTTGTTTTCTGCCAAACCACAAGTTAAGCATGCACACGGTTCTTTTGGCAGAGCTCCCGCGTGGATTTATGCCAAACCACATGGTAAGAACACCCATGCTGCTGTTTTTAGCGCATGCGCATGGATTCGTGCCAAAGCACTTGTTAAGCATGCACATGCATCTTTTGGTAGACGCGCACGTTGTTTTCTGCCAAACTACAAGTTAAGCATCTTTATCTTCAGCCGCCCTTCCCAAAGATTGGCGATCGGCTCGGGTTGTACCGGTGCTTAAGAAAGGCGAAGCGACATTAATAACGAACTATCGACCGATTTCCCTTACTTCATCTTGCTGCAAACTATTGGAACATATTATAGCTAACCAGATAAAAGAATTCTTAAGTGACAACAGCATCCGCACACCGGTACAGCATGGCTTTAGGAAGGGGTTTTCCACCGTCACTCAGTTAGCTTCAGTCATCCACAGCTTTGCTAGCATTCTTGATAAACCTGGTCAGATTGATGTTGTATTTCTGGATTTCAGAAAAGCATTTGATCTTGTTTGTCACCATAAGCTAATTGAGAAGCTCGAAATAATAAAACTGCCGCCATACTTAATTAACTGGATTTCTGCATACTTAACTAAGCGCACACAATTCGTCAGCATAAGCGACTGCTCTTCAGATGAAGTGCCAGTTACTTCCGGTGTTCCTCAAGGAAGCGTGCTTGGCCCTTTGTTATTTTTGATATATATTAATGATATTGTAGAAGTAATCGCTCAACCCGTTCAATTAAGATTGTTTGCTGATGATTGTGTTTTATTTAATGAAATTAAATGCCACGAAGACCAAGTCCTCTTAAATTCTACCCTTCAGAGCATTAATTCCTGGTGCCAGCAGTGGAACATGGAGCTCAACATTATTAAAACAGTTTATATGAGAATTACTAAAAAAAGTACCCTTTACTGTTTACTTACGATCTTGCATCTCAACCTTTATCCGAAGTCGAGGAATATAGGTACCTGGGGGTTATCATAACGCACGATCTTTCCTGGAATAAACATATCTCTACTACATGTGCTTCAGCTTTAAGAAAACTTGGTCTGCTCAGGCATAAATTAAAAATGGCACCTCCGGAAACCAAGCTGTTGGCTTACAACACCATTATAAGGCCTACACTAGAATATGCGGCAATTGTTTGGGACCCGCACACTAAATGCAACATCGATGCATTAGAAAAAATTCAGCGAAAAGCTGTGCGCTTTATATTTTCTAAATACCGTTCAACAGACTCTCCCTCAAACTTAATGAAAATGAACAGTATACAAACACTAAAATTGCGGAGGAAGATTGAAAGGATTAAGTTCCTCTATCTGCTTCAGAATAATCGGCTATCTCTTAATCCGCAGCAATACATACAACCACTAACAGGGCGATTAACAAGGCACCGGCACGCCAAGTCATTAACTCCGTATTTTGCCAGGACCAACACCTTTAAATATTCCTTGTTTCCTCGCACAATAACCGAATGGAATAACTTGCCCATATCGCTTCTTATTGACACTGACAGCATTGAATGCATTGATAGCTGAACATGCGACAGTTGGAAAGTGTTGTTTGCTCCTTTGTATCTTGTTTTGTTGCAGTGTTTTCTGAAATTGTTTAATTCTTTTTTTTCCTGCAATCATTCCAATGTAATTATTTGTTGCTCTTACTGTTTTGCTACTCATGTATTCTTGCATTTCCTTGTTGCTGTCTTTTTCTGTATTTCTGCCCCTCCTGCAAGGGCCACTACAAGGCCTGCAGTATTTTCTAAATAAATAAATAAATAAATAAACCTCAGCAGTCATGGAGGCATTACGGAATCAGGGTGTAGACGAGCCGTATGTAAAAATACTGAAAGATATCTATAGCGGCTCCACAGCCACCGTAGTCCTCCATAAAGAAAGCAACAAAATCCCATAAAGAAAGGCGTCAGACAGGGAGATACGATCTCTCCAATGCTATTCACAGCGTGTTTACAGGAGGTATTCAGAGACCTGGATTCCGAAGAATTGGGGATAAATGTTGATGGAGAATACCTTAGTAACTTGCGATTCGCCGATGATATTGCCTTGCTTAGTAACTCAGGGGACCAATTGGAATGCATGCTCACTGACCTGGAGAGGCAAAGCAGAAGAGTGGGTTTAAAAATTAATCTGCAGAAAACTAAAGTAATGTTTACCAGTCTCGGAAGACAACAGCAATTTACAATAGGCAGCGAGGCATTGCAAGTAGTAAGGGAATACATCTACTTAGGGCAGGTAGTCACTGCGGATCCGGATCATGAGACGGAAATAATCAGAAGAATAAGAATGGGCTGGGGTGCGTTTGGCCGGCATTCTCAGATCATGAACAGCAGGTTGCCATTATCCCTCAAGAGGAAAGTGTATAATAGCTGCGTCTTACCAGTACTCACACACGGGGCAGGACCCTGGCGGCTTACGAAAAGGGTTCTACTCAAATAGAGGACGACGCAACGAGCTATGGAAAGAAGAATGATAGGTGTAACGTTAGGGGATAAGAAAAGAGCAGATTGGGTGAGGGAACAAATGCGAGTTAATGACGTCTTAGTTGAAATCAAGAAAAAGAAATGGGCATGGGCAGGACATGTAATGAGGAGGGAGGATAACCGATGGTCATTAAGGGTTACGGACTGGATCCCAAGGGAAGGGAAGCGTAGCAGGGGGCGGCAGAAAGTTAGGTGAGCCGATGAGATTAAGAAGTTTGCAGGGGCGGCATGGCCACAACTTGTACATGACCGGGGTTGTTGGAGAAGTATGGGAGAGGCCTTTGCCCTGCAGTGCGCGTAACCAGGCTGATGATGATGATGATGATGACAAGCTAAGGTGCAGATGGTGCTTTTGGCAGAATGCGCACATCGATTTCTGCCAAACCACGTGCTAAGCACGCCCATGCTGCCGTTTTTAGGACACGCCCATGGATTTGCGCCAAACCACTTGTTAAGCATGCACATGCATCTTTTGGTAGACATGCACGTTGTTTTCTGCCAAACCATAAGTTAAGCATGCACATGCTGCTTTTGGTGGAGAGCGCACTTGGATTTCTGCCAAACCACGTGCTTAACAAGCCCATGCTGCTCTTTTTAACACACGCGTATGGATTTCTGCGAAACGACGTGCCAAGCACGCCCATGCTTTTCTTTTCAGCGTACGCATGTTAATTTGTGCCAAACCACTTGTTAAGCATGCACGTGAATCTTTTGGTAAACGCGCACGTTGTTTTCTGCCAAACTACAAGTTAAGCATGCAGATGCTGCTTTTGGAAGAGCGCGCACGTGGATTTCTGCCAAACGACGTGCTAAACACGCCATTGCTGCTCTTTTTAGCACACGCGCATGGATTTGTGCCAAACCACTTGTTAAGTGTGCACATGCATCTTTTGGTAGAGACGCACGTTGTTTTCTGCCAAACCACAAGCTAAGCATGCACATGCAGCTTTTGGAAGAGCGCGCACGTGGATGTCTGCCAAACCACGTGCCAAGCACGCCCATGCGGCTCTTTTCAGCGCACGCGCATGGATTTGTGCCAAAAGAAGTTGGTAAGCATGCACATGCATCTTTTATTAGACGCACGTTTTTTTCTGCCAAACCACCAGTTAAGCATGCACATGCTGCTTTTGGCAGAGCGCGCACGTGGATTGCGGCCAAACCACGTTCAAAGCACGCTGATGCTGCTCTTTCCAGCGCACGCGCATGGATTTGGGCCATACCACTTGTTAAGAATGCGCATGCATATTTTGGTAGCCGCACACGTTGTTTTCTGCCAAACCACAAGCTAAGCATGCACATGCTGCTTTTGGCAGAGCGCGCACGTGGATTTCTGCCAAACGACGTGATAAGCAGGTCCATGCTGCTTCTTTTAGTACCCGCACATGGATTTGTGCCAAACCACTTGTTAGGCATGCAAATCCATCTTTTGGTAGACGCACACGTTGTTTTCTGCGCGTGCTCTTTTCAGCGCACGCGCATGGATTTGTGCCAAACCGCTTGTTAAGCATGCACATGCATCTATTGGTAGACGCACACGGTGTTTTCTGCCAACACATAAGCTAAGCATACACTTGCTTCTTGTGGCAGAGCGCGCAGGTGAATTTATGCCAAACGACGTGCCAGGCACGGCCATGCTCCTCTTTTCAGTGCACGCGCATGGATTTGTGCCAAACCACTTGTTAAGCATGCACATGCATCTTTTGGTAGACGCGCACGTTGTTTTCTGCCAAACCACAAGTTATGCATGCACATGCGGCTTTTCGGAGAGCGCGCACGTGAATTTCTGCCAAACGACAAGTTAAGCACGCCCATGCTGCTGTTTTCAGCACCCGCCCATGGATTTGTACCAAAGCACTTGTTAAGCATGCACATGCGTCTTTTGGAAGACGTGCAAAATGTTTTCTGACAAACTACAAGCTAAGCATGTACATGCGGCTTTTGGCAGAATGCGCACATGGATTTCTGCCAAACCACGTGCTAAGCATGTCTATGTTGCTCTTCTCAGTGCACGCGCATGGATTTGTGCGAAACCACTTGTTGAGCATGCACATGCATCTTTTGGTAGACGGGCACGTCGTTTTCTGTCAAACCACTTGTTAGGCATACACATGCTGCTTTTGGAAAAGCGCGCATGTGGATTTCTGCCAAACGACGTGGCAAGCACGCCCATGGTGCTCGTTTGAGCGGAAGCGCATGGATTTGTGCCAAAACCGCTTGTTAAGCATGCAAATGCATCTTTTAGTAGACGCACGCTGTTTTCTTCCAAAGCACACGTTAAGCATGCACATGCTGCTTCTGGCAGAGCGCGCACGTGGATTTCTGCCAAACCACGTGCTAAGCACGCCCATGCTGCTCCTTTTTGCACCCGCGCATGTATTTGTGCCAGACCACTTGTTGAGCATGCACATGCATCTTTTGGTACACGCACACGTTGTTTTTTGCCAAACAACTAGTTAAGCATGCACATGCTGCTTTTGGAAGAGCGCGCACGTCGATGTCTGCCAAACCACGTTCTAAGCACGCCCATGCTGCTCTTTTCAGCGCACGCGCATGGATTTGTGGCAAACCACTTGTAAAGCATGCACATGCATCTTTTGGTAGCCGCACACGTTGTTTTCTGCTAAACTAGAAGTTAAGCGTGCACATGCTGTTTTCTGCCAAGCGCGTACGTGGATTTCTGCGAAACCACGTGCTATGCACACCCATGCTGCCGTTTTTGGCACACGCCCATAGATTTGCGCCAAACCACTTGTTAAGCATGCTCATGCATCTTGTGGTAGCCGCACACGTTGTTTTCTGCCAATCCACAAGTTAAGCATGCACATGCTGCTTTTGGGAGAGTGCGGGCGTGGATTTCTGCCCAACCACGTGCTAAGCACGCCCATGCTGCTCTTTTAAGCACTCGCGCATTGATTTGTGCCACACCACTTATTAAGCATGCACATGCATCTTTTGGTAGACGCGCACGTTGTTTTTATGCTAAACCACAAGTTAAGCATGCACATGCTGCTTTTGGAAGAGCGCGCACGTGGATGTCTGCCAAGCCACGCGCTAAGCACGCCCAAGCTGCTCTTCTCAGCGCACGCGCATGGATTTGTCCCAAACCACTTCTTAAGCATGCTCATGCATCTTGTGGTAGCCGCACACGTTGTTTTCTGCCAAACCACAAGTTAAGCATGCACATGCTGCTTTTGGGAGAGTGCGGGCGTGGATTTCTGCCAAACCACGTGCTAAGCACGCCCATGCTGCTCTTTTAAGCGCTCGCGCATTGATTTGTGCCACACCACTTATTAAGCATGCACATGCATCTTTTGGTAGACGCGCACGTTGTTTTTATGCTAAACCACAAGTTAAGCATGCACATGCTGCTTTTGGAAGAGCGCGCACGTGGATGTCTGCCAAGCCACGCGCTAAGCACGCCCATGCTGCTCTTCTCAGCGCACGCGCATGGATTTGTCCCAAACCACTTGTTAAGTATGCACATGCATCGTTAAGTAGACGCGCACGTTGTTTTCTGCCGAACCACAAGGTGTGCATGCACATGCTGCTTTTGGCAGAGCGCGCACGTGGATTTCTGCCAAAGACGTGCTCAGCACGCCCATGTTGGTTTTTTTAGCACTCGCGCATGGATTTCTGCGAAACCCCTTATTGAGCATGCACATGCATCTTTCAGTAGACGCGCACGTTGTTTTCTGCCAAACTACAAGTTAAGCATGCACGTGCTGTTTTTGGAAGAGCGCGCATGTGGATTTCTGCCAAAGACGTGCTCAGCACGCCCATGCTGCCGTTTTTTAGGCACTAGCGCATTGATTTGTGCAAAACCACTTGTTAAGCACGCACATGCCTCTTTTAGCAGACGCACACGTTGTTTTTTGCCAAACCACAAGCTAAGCATGCACATGCAGCTTTAGGCTGAATGCGCACGTGGATTTCTGCCAAACCACGTGATAAGCACGCCCATGCTGCTCTGTTGAGCACACGCGCACGGATTTGTGCCAAACCACTTGTTGAGCATGCACATGCATCTTTTCGTAGAGGCGCACGTTGTTTTCTGCCAAACCACTAGTTA